>NC_070609.1:81485000-81821071 GCF_027172205.1 Podarcis raffonei | reverse complement strand
GGTAAGCGGTCGGAGCTGGTTGTGGCCACATTAGCCCTCTGCACGTGCTTAGAGGCACTTGCCTCAATGCTTCTTCCCCCTATTTGGAAGGATCATTACTCTGGCACTGTGAAACCAGCTCTGGCTCTGAGCCCCTGGGATGTGCATGCTACTAAGCCCCAAAAATTCTAGAGGTGCAGGGAGCAAAAGGGAATTGTCTCTGCTTGGAATCTTTGTGCGTCTAGAAGAGCAAACTGAGTCTCCTTGGTGTGCCATCTCTGACTCCGTTTCCCCTTTCTCCATCTCTCTCCATCTCTCATCTCTCATCCTGTTCTCTCGGAACACAGGACTGCCCCAGGCGGCGATCCGTCGTCCTCAAGTTTTGCCTGCAGGGTCTGAAGATGTACAACGCAGAGGGGGAGGTAGGAGTGGGGCCATGGTTTGATGCACGACAGCATGCCGGAACTAGGGGCCATCTTGCCTTATGGGGAGGGGGCTTGTGCCAGGCTGGGTGGAGGTCCCATTTTGTTTTCCGGCTGGCCCACCTTGCTGGGTTGCGGTGAGGATATCCTGAGGACGACTGAGCCGGGGAGGCCTTCTCTGCTTGGATGAGGCAGCCCAGTGGTTGTTTGGTGAGGACGTGGGTTGCCAACTGCTTGACCTCATTGCCCCTTCCTTCTCCTCTTCTCCTGCAGGCTCTGCTTATGGCGCATGCCCTCAAGCGCATCCTGTATAGCACCTGGATACCCACTGAGTGCCAGTTCGCCTTTGTGGCCCGCAACCCACGCAGCCCTCGCAGCAGCCTCTTCTGCCACTTGTTTGTGGGCAGCCAGCCCAGTGAGGTAGGCCAGCTGGTGGGACAGAGGTATAGCATCTCCGACAGTGGAGGAGAAATACAGCCACCCTGAATAGCAGTCACTGATGAAATTATCATCCATGAATTTGCCTTACCCACTAGAGGATGAACATTCTATAACCGGTGAAGTCACCACCAAGAAGGCCCTGCCTCTTGCCCCCCAGAAACAGTGAGCACCATTGGTCGCCATGAAAAATTGGAGAGCACTAATCCTACTGCCCCATGAAGGGAGATGTTTAGTGCCTGCTCATCTCCTGACAGAAATGTGCCACTCAGGAGTGAAGCTGCTTTCAGCCATTGCCTGAGTTAACAGACTGGCCCTTGGAAGGGGAACGGGGGGGGGCGCTGGGGGCTGGTGGTGGCTAATGTGCCTCCTGCATTTTCTGCCCTACAGGTCCAGATTTTGCACTTCTTGCTCTGCCGCTCCTTCCAGCTCTACTATCTCCTGATGCATCCTGAGGACCAAGAATGGCTCCCCGGTGGTTCCACACAGCAGGAGCCTGGGAGGCTGCTGGGAGCCTCTCTGGATAACCGGGTGGCCTGGGAGTCCCTCGATCCGGAGGATGTCTCTCAAAATGTCAATGCGTTGGTGTCCTTCCGGAGGCTTCCGTGCCCTGCTGACTTTGGCCCCTCCATCAGTGTGGTAAGTGGGTTCCCTCTGGGCTTCTCCATTGAGTAAGCAGAGGCAGTAAGCCCAGCTGCACCTGGCAGTGGAAGGAAGGCCTCTTACCTCTCCCTGCCAACAGCATCTCCAGGTAGGGCTAGAAAAATACTACCTTCCTGAAACCATGGAGAGCCACTGCTGCCAGTCAGTGTAGGCAATGCTGAGCTGGATTGACCAATGCTCTGATTCAGTATAAGGCAGTTTCCTATGTCCGGATCGGGATCAGGAAGAAACCACCTTCCAAAAGAAGGCTTTCAGTCTGATCCAGAGTGCCAGGAGGAAAGGTACCACCTGAATTTATTCAAGGTGACCTACTGCGCTGGGGTGGAACTTTGAGCCATCCAGCTTCCCGCTAAACTTTATCGCCAGCTCCAAATTCTGCTTCTCCTGCTCAGTGTCCATCCGTCTCTGTCTCGTATCCCTAGAGAGAGAGGCTGGATTTGGAGGAAAGGAGCAGCCTGGGCACCTCTCGCCCGGGGAATCCATACTGCTCTCCAATCCTGGTGCGGAAGAAGGCGATCCGCAGCAAAACCCTCCGCTCCGGAGCCTATCGAGGCTGCACCTTTGAGGCTCAGTTGCAGCAGAGCGCCCGAGAGATGTGTGAGTATTCGGGGAATGCAGAAGATTCTGCTGTTCATGGAGACAGAAGAGAATGTCCTGTGCTGCTCTTTCATCCATGTTGCATTCCAGCTATGTAAAGAGCTTCTCTTTATTTCCAAGTGTGTCTTTGGGGTGTTTTTATCCCTGTTTTTCAGAGGATAGTTTGCCTCCTGCATCTCCTTTTGCATTCTCATTCCTCATTTCTTTATTTTTCTTGTAATGAGATTCTTATTAAAGTTTTTCATGATACTGTAAAATAGCTGCTACAAAAAACCAATTGAATAAGTAGAATGTGGAGTCCTCTTAAAAGTAATTATTAGCCCTTACCAACCACAGAAGATAGTAGCTCATCCCGGTTCTCACCTGAGATATTTTCTCATCCCAGCCTTTCATCCTGGGAGACCAACATTCCCCTATCTCTCATCCAGTCTCCCCCATTTCCTGTTGTGTTTCCATTTCCTGATGTATTTTTGATAGTATCTTGATTTCCCCCCAGTCTTTTTCCAGACAGTAGCATAAATTTAGTAGCATCATTCTCTGAATTTGCTCCAAATTATATGCAAAATACTTTTTATCTGCTAGAACTGAAGAAAGGCCAGGATTGAAGTTTCCTCAAAGCTTTATATCCTCTCAGCTCCATTGATGCCATATCCATTTAATTTCCCATCTCTCCATTTGTGATTTTCTCCTCCAAATCCTTGTATGCAAGGCATTTCCATTTCAGCACCTGCTTTTTTCAATTTAGCTATTTCATCATCCAGTCCTGCCAGCTTTTCATCTATTCAGTATGAAGCATTGAAGTATTATTCATTTCCATTTCATATTTCTCAGATTCATTTTCTTTCCCCCTTTAATCAAACACCGATCTGATCATTTTTAATTGTTCAGCCATCAACTGTTGAACAATACCAACGGCCACTGGGAGATCCAAAGGTACATTTGCCATATTGGGTGCTTTTGATGTTTTGAATATTATTAGCAACTCAGTCTACCTTAATATTTCCACGTTAAGATCACAGCCAGCATATCCTTTCTCACAATAAATTCTTTCCATGGCTGGAAGAATGGAGTAATTGCTGGTTTACTTTCAGTTATTTCAGCTCTTTAGTGGCAAGCAAAAGAAAAAGTGTTAATTATTCTTCACACATGGGATTCCTTCATCCATTTAATCTTTATTGCCAACCATAAATCAGACACGTCACTCTTCCTTAGACACTTTAATGTCCACTTTTCCTTTCTGTTCTTCTTAATGACAGAATGCAGTACTTGCAAATTTTTAGATTGTAAATTTTCACCAGAAGATGGAGGGGTATCTCTAAGTTACCTTGTCCCTGAAGTGTTTAAGAAAGTGGGGCTGTGACTTTTCTACCTATGAAAGGTGCTTACGTGGCATTTGGGCATAGTGTCAACTCCCTAGCTTGCCATCTTGTTCTCACTCCCGTCCAAGCCGCCAAGTGAAGACAGCATAAAATGGCTTCATCCAAAGCATTTGAGGTTGCTCCCATAATCACCCTTATATTCCAGAGTGATTAATATTCAGACCATCTGTCTGTCTGTTATCAATCACCACATAATTATATTCTGTTTGCGACATGCTTATAGAGAGACAGCTGAACCACCAATTCCTCTCCCCGGAAGTCCTCCTTCCTTGTTTTTTTGAGATTTTGCTCAAGCATCTATGCTGCTGAGATGGTCTCTTTTGTATAACCTCTCCCTCTGTTTCCTTCTTGGCTTCAGTTCTCACCAGCTGCGACAGCAAAGGCAGCAGAGGAAGCCTGGCTTGCTTGCTGGATAATGACAGTAGTCTGATGGAGAACGTGTGGTCCTTTGCGGGTATTGACAGGTAAGGGGAGGTCTCCCCTTGTGTGCCCTCTGACAGGAGGCCTCCAAGGATGCTTGCGAATTGGGGAATGGAAGTAAACTGCACAGCACAGGTGGTTGACCACAAGAAGGAAGCTAAGATATCCCATATAAATTCATGGTTGCTGGTGCCAAATTGGTAAGAACGTGAGAGAAGCCCTGCAGCTAGAAGAGACCAATGGCCTGTCTGGTCCAGCATCCTGTTCTCATAGGGCCCAATCCCAATGGGAAGCCTGTGAGCAGGACCCGAGCACAACAGCAGTGCTGTCCCCCCTTGTGATTCCCAGCAAAAGGCATACTGCCATCATGGCTAGTAGCCACTGACACTGCTTGCTGTTGAATGACCCAAGAAAGGTAGCCAAACATTTCCCACACTTGTGGTGTGAACTTAATCATGATTACTCTGAAGTAAGCCCCACTGTTTCCAGTGCAGCTTACTCCAAGGGAAGGGTGCATTGGATGGTAGACTTTATTCCCAGATGTGGAAGGGCTGGAGCGGGGAGAGGGATTCTGCTCCAGAGAGAGAAACCTGGTTCCATGGGCTGCTTTCCTCCTGCTCAGAGGTCCCTTCTTCCACACTGCCTTCTGGTTTTCAGGGATGCTGGGATGTCGCTGCTCAGGAATGATGTAATTGGAGCCTTCCTCCTCTGGGCTGAACCAGGGGCCACTGATCAGTGGTGTCTTACAGTGAGGACAAGATGTGGAATCATCCCTTACCAGATTTACAGGAGCCAGCTTGGGAAGTATTCTGTGGAGGTGAGAACTCAAGGAAAATGACATGCCGGCTCTGCCTGATTCTGCCTGATTCTTTTCTGATTCAGTTGTTGCAAGCACATTCGGACAGGTTTTTTTAAACTCCTGTCATACAACAGTGCCAATATATTGGACCACTTTGGTGCACGAGATAAGCAAGTTTCCAGGAGCCAGAAGGAATGGTAACTAGTTGGATTTGTATCAATTGGTTAAAAGATTAAAATGTTAAAACATTAACTGAAATATTTAAAACAATAAAAATTCTATTAGCACTCACCAACATTTCTGAGCTCCTTTGGGGGCCTTTCTGGCCAAAAGCAGTCCAGAAACAAAGTATGACAATAGTAATAGAAACATTACACAGCTCTTCCTGTCCCCAAAGCCTCGTCTCTAAGCCCAATCTGGTACATTTTTTCCCCTTTAAATAAATCTTTCCCTTACCTCTCAACAATAGCTCCTGCATTGATTTGTGTTGAAATTCCACAAGGGACTGTACACCTTCGCAAATTAGATTGTGTGGGAACATTATGTGACATCACAGAAGCTCGTCCAATGAGGGGTGGTTTGTGGGCAACAGCCAGTTTTCGATCTCTTATCATTTCTTTCCTTTTCTCCTGTTCTCATAGCATTTGAATGTGGAGTTCCCTAGTATGGAAGCTCTGTTGGATCACTACTCTGGAATCCAAGGAGGCCTGTTCTGCTCTCTGGCTGCAGGCCGGATCAACCACTGTTATGAGGAGCAAGACTGCACAGTAGAGGATCCCTGGAAGGAAGATAGA
Organism: Podarcis raffonei; assembly: GCF_027172205.1. NCBI lineage: Eukaryota > Metazoa > Chordata > Lepidosauria > Squamata > Lacertidae > Podarcis > Podarcis raffonei. Next base: position 81,815,580 of record NC_070609.1, on the reverse strand, counting down.
AGCCGCCGGCAGGCATCTTGGCTACATGGCACTAGTAAATCTCTGGCTGTCCCACAGGAACTGGGATGAGGAGTCTGGGCTTAGTTTTCCTGCCATCCACATGCTAACTGTGCTAACTCTTTTTGTGGTGTTCAAGCTATGTGGCACTTTTGCACTTGGGCTAGCTTTCTCATACTGATATGGTAGGGATTAGGCTTCATGGCATTGATCCAATCCTTCCCTCTCGCCCCCTAGTAGAACAACAAACTAGTCTTAACTTTTCTAGCCAAAGGGTCCCATGGCGCTGACGCCCCTGGTCATTCAGAGATAGATTTTTCATCAGCGGCTGAAATCCTGCACATGCTTTCCAATAGAATTGCCATATTTTTAAAAAGTAAAATTTCTGACACCTGCAAAGTTGTTTTTCAAATAATATTTTTATTAAACAATTTTTATATTCATACAAACAAAACATACATAAACAAACAGAAGACAAAAACAAAACAAGAAACAAGTACCATTTCATGTCCTAATTTCTTAAACCTTTCTTCTTCGACTTCCTCATGCCTCCCGTTTCTGTATTCCAAATTCTAATCAATTGTTCAGCAAATCTTCCCTTATTTTACTATAAATTTAAGCTAATCATCCTTATTCTCTTTGTCTTAACCATTACTAATAGTAACCATTTACTTTAGTCCAACATCATTCTAACTGTCATTAATTTTGTAATATTTCTTTAAATAGTCCTTAAACTTTTTCCATTCTTCTTCCGCCGCTTCCTTTCCCTGGTTTCGGATTCTGCTCGTCATTTCTGCCAAGCCCATGTAGTCCATCACCTTCATCTGCCATTCTTCCAGTGTGGGTAGATCCTGTGTCTTCCAGTACTTTGCAATGAGTATTCTAGCTGCTGTTGTAGCATACATAAAAAAAGTTATATCTGTCTTTAACACCCCTTGGCCGACAATGCCCAAGAGAAAGGCCTCTGGTTTCTTAGGGAAGGTATATTTAAATACCTTTTTCAGTTCATTATAAATCATTTCCCAGAATGCCTTAATCTTCGGGCACGTCCACCAGAGGTGAAAAAATGTACCTTCCTTTTCCTTACATTTCCAACATTTATTGTCAGGCAAGTGGTAGATCTTTGCAAGCTTGACTGGGGTTATGTACCACCTATAAATCATTTTCATTATATTTTCTCTTAAGGCATTACATGCCGTGAATTTCATCCCGGTGGTCCACAACTTTTCCCAATCAGCAAACAAAATGTTATGACCAATGTCCTGAGCCCATTTAATCATACTTGATTTAACCGTTTCATCTTGTGTATTCCATTTCAGCAGCAAGTTATACATTTTTGACAAATTCTTAGTGCTGGAATCTAGCAGTTCAGTCTCTAATTTTGATTTTTCCACCTGGAAGCCAATTTTACTGTCCAGTTTAAACACTTCATTTATTTGATGATAGTGTAACCAATCTCTCACCTTCCCTTTTAATTTTTCAAAACTCTGCAATCTCAATTTGTCCCCTTCCTTTTCCAGAATTTCCCAATATCTTGGCCATTTCGACTCCATATTTAACTTTTTAACTGCCTTAGCTTCCATTGGCGACAGCCACCTTGGAGTTTTATTTTCCAGCAAATCTTTATATCTAACCCAGACATTTAATAGTGCTTTTCTGACAATGTGGTTTTTAAAACTTTTGTGCGCTTTAACCTTGTCATACCACAGATATGCATGCCACCCAAAAATATTGTTAAATCCTTCCAAATCCAAAATGTCTGTGTTTTCAAGAAGCAGCCATTCTTTTAGCCAGCAGAAAGCTGCCGCTTCATAGTACAATTTAAAGTCTGGCAGGGCAAACCCCCCTCTTTCCTTGACACCTGCAAAGTTGTTGAGCTTTTTAAGGAAACCACCACCAATTTGGGAACAAACCCAAATTGTTTAGCTTTTTTGGGAAAACCAATAGTTATTTTAAACTTTTTGAGCTTTTTCTATCACGTTGCCATACATCCATGTTCTCCCAGACATTTTGGCTGTTTGGCAGAATTCCCCCCGACTACATTTTTACACCAAAAACCAGGACATGGCAGGAATTTTCCTGACATGTGGCAAGTCTACTTTCCAAGCACAAAAGCCCCATTGGTCTTGGAGTTACTACTGACTAGAAGTACCCTAGAGTTGCACTTTTTGTCTCAATACTGCATCACAGAATCGTAGAGTTGGAAGGGACCCCAAGGCTCATCTAGTCTAACCCAATGCAATGCTGGAATATCAACTGTGAATTCATTTAAAGTAGCTAGGTGTTCCCTCACCACCTATTTTCCTATCTTGGGCTGCAGCTCAGACAATAAATGCTCCTTCAATTAGAACATTGGTTTTCCAGATTCTTGCCACTTATCTTAAAAACAAAACAAATTAACTGAGCATTTGAGAGGTCAGAGATAACACCAGGTTTAATCTAAACAAAATTCTGCAAGTGGTTTTTAGCTCTTGCAGGTCAGTTAAGTCAACACCCTCTTTCCCACTTAATGCTGCTTGTTTATGTTCCTTGGGTTGTGTCCAATGTTGGTCCTACTCAAAGTTAATGTACATAATTTAAATGGGTCTACTCTCAGTAGAATTTAGTTGGTTACAATCCCTTGTTTTCCTTATGGGGGTTTATGTACCTGCTCCTGCCAGAATATTTTGAAAGAAATATTTTTTTTGGGGGGAAATATTTGTGAGCATGCCAATATATGAATACATAACCTATATTTTAAATATGTTTATATATAAATGTTATGAAAAATATATTTGCAATCCAAAATGATTAAATTTTAGCTGTCGTTTGTGTGTGTGAGTGTGTTGGGAAATGGCAATAAAACGTGACTGGGAGGAGAAGACCTTTAAAACGTTAGTTTTCAAAATCAATGGCGGCCATTAAGGCCTAGATGCCTCAGTTGCCTAGCAACAATCACTCAGCTCCGCGCTGTATTAGCCATGGCTGCGCTCATGCTTGATTGGATACCAGCAGCAAAAGAGAAGATGTGATTGGCTTCCGCCAAGGGCCGAACTCAGACTGGCAGATCCGACCGCGGGGAGCAACGGCAGAAAGGCTCGGCCGTGTCGAGAGTTGTCTGTCTCCGATTGGCTCAAGGGGGAAGGCAGGGCGGGCACTCGCCCCCGCGCGCACCACGTTGCCCCGTCGCCTGCTGCTGGTTGGCTGGGAGACGCTTGGGCGCCCGCCTTCCCTGAGAGGGCGGCGTCCGCTGATTGGCGGCTGCGGCGGAGTTCGCTTCCGCGTCGCTCGGAGAGTTGGAGAAGGCAAGATGGCGGCTACAGTGCGTGGAGCTCCCGGGCTGCACCGGCGGAGGTCGATGGCAGCTTCTCTAGCGGCGGCGCTGGTGCTCCTATGCCTGGCGCGGGAGGCGGCGGCCGGGGGAGGCGGGACCCGCACGCTGGTGCTGCTGGAGAACATGAACCTGAAGGACACGCACTCGCTCTTCATGCGCAGCCTGGCAGGTCTGGCCCGGGAGCGGGGAGCGCTTTAGAGCAGACGGGGTCGGGGGTTGGGGTGGGAGCCTTTTCCAGCGCCAGGGCAGCATTCCCTTCAAGGCAGCCTCCCAGAAGGGACATGCCAGCGAGGTGTGTGTGTGTCGACACGTGGAATTCCTAGCTTTGGACGGTGACTAATTACTATTATTATTTATACCCCGCCCATCTTGCTGGGTTCCAACAGAAACACTAAAATACAATAACCTATTAAACATTAAAAGCTTCCCTAAACAGGGCTGCCTTCAGGTGTCTTCTAAAAGTTTGGTAGTTATTTTTCTTTTTGACATCTGGTGGGAGGGCCTTCCACAGGGCGGGTGCCACTACCGAGAAGGCCTTCTGCCTAGTTCCCTGTAACTTCACTTCTTGTAGTGAGGGAACTGCCAGGAGGTCCTTAGTGTCAGTTCCCTGTAACTTACATTAAATATTTATTACATTTATCAAGGATGGCGCACATGGTTCTCTTATTCCTCATTTCATCCCCACAACAACCCTGTGAGACTGTGACTGCCCACCTGCAAGTGAGTTTCATGGCTGAGCCAGGGATTCGGAGTGTCGCCTTTCCGAAGGTCCTGCACTCTGAATCATTACACCACTAGGCTGTATGTATATGCACAGATTCTCACACACGCACCTCTCTATCCTCCATTCAGGGGAGTGGGAGCTGTTATCAGAGTCCCACCACACGTTCCAGTGTGGCACAGTGGTTAGAGTGTTAGACCGGGACAAGCACTCAAATCCCCACCGCCACTCAGCCATGAAACTCACTGGCTGATGTCGGGCCAGTTGGTCATCCTTAGCCGAACCTACCTTGCAGGGGAGTTGAGGGGATGAAAGGATGAGACGTAGAGCCGCGTATCCCAGTCTGAGCTCCTTGGTGAGTTATAAAAGCAAAAAAGAAATTAATAGAAAACATTCAAAGGAGGGTGCAGAGCTAATGTGGGATGTGGCCTTGAGGGAAGCCTGGTGGGCTACATCTGACTCTTCGCCTCAGTTTTAGAGCAGGCATAGGCAAACTCCAGCCCTCGAGGTGTTTGGGACTACAATTCCCATCATCCCTGACCACTGGTCTTGTTAGCTAGGGATGATGGGAATTGTAGTCCCAAACATCTGGAGGGCTGGAGTTTGCCTAAGCCTGCTTTAGAGGGTTAGGAGTGGAAGGCAGTGTTGGTTGGTTGAAGCGTGAGTAGGACATGATTTGTTCTTATTCCCAGGCTTTTCCAAGTAATAACTTGGTTATTTAATAACATAACCCTCAAGCTCATTTTAGGCAGCTCAAGAGATTTTATGTTTTATGGTTTATAAATGCTTTTAGGATAAATGAACAATTGGCGTGAATAATTCTGTGGGGCAGGTATTGGGCTTCTATTCCGCTTGCAAACAAGGGGAATAGAAGAGGCACCGTGAGGGTTGTTTCAGGCCAGCTAATATTACCCAGCAGAGGCAAAATGGGAATTTGGAACTCCCTGATTTGCCCATCAGTCTTTTAGCAATGTCTAGTGGACCTAGAACTTTACTGGTTCCTGAATTTCTCTTTGTGCTTGGGAATATTACAAGTCCCTTATTTTCTCCCGCACTTCTAAATCTAGATAGGGGCTTTGATCTCACCTTCAGGACTGCAGATGACCCTGGGTTGTCTCTCATTAAATATGGAGAGTTCCTGTATGACAACCTGATTATCTTCTCCCCATCTGTAGAAGGTAAGACAGAAATGAAGCAATGTAGAGAAGTTTGCAGTGCAACCCTATGCTGTGTTTATTCAGAAGTGAAGACCACAAAGTTTGTTCGAGCTTTATTTCCTTGAACTGTTCAGTGCTTATTGTATAAATAATACTTGTGTGTCATTATTCTGTTTTGCTTTCTGCACCTGTTTTGCTTTTTTCTTATATTTCACCTGTTGAGTAGGTAATGGTCTTCATTTGAGGGTTTTTTGGTTGGAGGTGGAAGGCATTTCTTTCTGTCACCCTTTCAATAGGCATGACACTTTGCATATTGTAAGCAGGTGAGGATGAGTTGTTACTGGTTGAATACATGGATAAATACAACTGCATGTTGCTTTTTGCTAGAAAAACATTTATGTTTTTAAAAATGAGTTTTGGGGGTGGATGTTGGCAGCTGGAAGTCAGTCATTTGTGGTGTGCAGCCCTGAAGTCCAGCTGCTTCACCTACCTCTGCAGATATTATCCCTCCTGCAAACTGCTCCTTGCAAATATAGCTTTTGCTTTGACATGTTTAAACATCATTGGCCCTTCGTTTCAGATTTTGGAGGCAACATCAATGTGGAGACGATTGCTGCTTTCATCGATGGAGGGGGGAGCGTCCTTGTGGCCGCCAGTTCAGATATTGGTCAGTAAAATGAACTTTATCCAAGCCTTTGACTTGAAAGAGAGCTTCTCCCTACCCCCACCATGAACGAGGAACTTCTCGTTGATCAGCCATTTTTTGTAGTTCGGTTGAGCCGCCTGTGCCTAGAATTCCTTTGGCTACAGCAGTCCTGGAATTCTGGGTACCACTGTAAATTAAATAGGAAATACAGGACAAAAGTACTCTTTCTAACCACCTTAAAGTGTGAATGCTAACTGTAAATGTGTTGAACCTTTTGCTATTTAGCTGGATAATTGACCTCCTAAGCCAAACTTTGCCAACCCAATACCCTCTAGGTGTTTTGGACTGGTATTGTCAGCTGTGCTGACTGGAGCTGATGGGAGTTGCAAAGGGAGGGCACCAGGTTGGCAGAAGCTGACTTACTACTTTTACCTGAGTGATGAATGGGTATAGATTTAAGAAACAACAAACCCAGGGTGCCTCAACTTCTTTATGGCTCTTCCATTAGCACCTTTTCTCTCTATATAGCCATTTTCTCAAAGGAAAGCAAAAGGGTCTGTTTCTGTCTGCTGTCATCTTTGAAGGTGGCATGATTTTCCCCCCTTCCTTTGCATCTGTTTGGAAGCTGGTATCTTGAACAGAGTTAAGTAAACATTTGTGAGCACTTCCACCCTCTTTTTCTATGCATAGAATATTTTTTCGTACTTGGAGAGTGATTTGTGTGTGTATCACCTAAGTAGATGCCAGGCTACTTGTGGCTTTAATTATAAACAGCTCCCCTTTTTCTAAACAAGTACAATGTTGACAATTCTTAGGCGATCCCCTTCGAGAGCTGGGAAGTGAATGTGGCATAGAATTTGATGAGGAGAAGACAGCTGTCATTGACCATCACAACTACGATGTCTCTGATCTGGGTCAGGTAAACAGCAGGATGCAAAGTGCTGGGTAGACCGGCTTTCTTCTAGGCAGTAAATATTTAGTTGTTTTGAAACAATTGCTTGTGTTAACCATTAAGCTCTTACAAAGGCTGCAGGTGGCCGCCAGCATCTTAGAAAAGGCAACAGCCTCTTCACTTCCACAGAGGAGGGAAAGCTGCTTCCAAGATGGTGCTTGCTACAACATCTACATGTATATTTGAAAAACAAATAACATATGCCAATTTACCAGTTAATTGATCAGACGAATCTACTTTCGGCCCCAACATGGAAATGGAATGCCAGCAGCCACTGGCTACGTTCTCAACTTTTGCAGCCTCTTCTCTTTCCTCCATTTGCAGTGAAATGAATGAAATGAGGAGAACTGTGGTTAACCATTTTTTCCTGTTTTATGGGGAACCTGGAAACTCCGGCTACCAGCATCAGAACAAGCCAGTATCCAAAATATGGTTCAAACTATGGTTAAATATTCTGGCTAGTAACTGTAAATGTCCGACTCATGAAATGCAGCTATATGGAGACTACTTAGTTGAATTGTGCTGTGTGTGAAGGGGCTGCCCTTGTAATGCAGATGCTTTTGCATATCTTGGTTGATGGTGCTGAGCTATAGCCATCCAAATGCAGCTTTCTGTGTGTTGCAGAGAAAGTTGGAGAGGGCAGAAAGGCAGAGTTGGGGCTAGCGGGCAAAGGATTGTGGCTTCTTCTTCTAAGGCAAAATGTTAGCCACATTGTCATTTGATGAAGCATTGGCTGAACCTGCCTGTAGAGTTGGCAGTCCCCAAAAGGTTTTAACTGCGGTCTCTTTGCAGCACACCCTCATCGTGGCAGATTCTGAGAACCTCCTGAAGGCTCCGACTATTGTGGGGAAGAAGCCTCTGAACCCCATCCTCTTTCGGGGAGTTGGGTGAGTCTTCTGCAACACGAGGGTTGTGTTTGGCCACAGCTATAGGAGCTGGTGCTCTTGGCCAGTTTACTGAGTGAAGAGACTATGTCTTCATCTAGACAACAAGAAAATTTGGCAACTACTTTGCTACACTCCCAGCTCATGGGGCTTTCTGCAGCCAAGTCATTCTCAGTAGACCCACTCAAATGAATTGGCCCAAGTTAGTCCTGTTGTCCATAAATTTCAATGGGGTTGCTCCAAGTAGGACTAGCAGTGGATACCTCCCATGGTTTTTCTTTATCTTCACTGCATTTTAAATCCTAAGCATAGAGAGAAGAGCCTTCTTTCAAGACAGCGTTGGGTCTTGCACCAAGTGCTTTCCATAAATACATTATTAATATTTGGGGGCTCTCACCTGGAGGGGCGCATGGGCATTTTGAACTGAGTCTTGGAAGGAAACTTCTCCCCCGCTGTCGGCAATCTTCACAACTTTTTTTTCCCCCTCCAGGATGGTGGCTGATCCTGACAACCCTTTGGTTCTAGATATCCTGACTGGCTCCTCAACCTCTTACTCCTTCTTTCCTGACAAACCCATCACACAGGTATGACATGAAGGGGGGGCTTGCCTTTTTTAAAAACCTGCTGACAAAAAGTACCTTGGTGCCAGGCTCCAATTGCTTTCCTTTTGGTTGGGGACTGCAGGGGGCGCCAAAACAATGCTGTAGGACGGAGCACAGGACACCTGAAATTTGAGAGCCCAAAGTCTGCCACTGTTGGCAATTGGCATCATCTCAGAAAAATGGTTCACCTGCACTGACCAGACATTTTGCTCCCTTAGTACCCTCATGCTGTTGGGAAGAACACGCTCCTGATTGCGGGTCTCCAGGCCCGGAATAATGCCCGTGTTGTCTTCAGTGGTTCCCTGGATTTCTTCAGCGATGCCTTCTTCAACTCTGCTGTGCAGAAAGCTACCCCTGGCTCCCAAAGGTACAGTCGGGTTTCCACTCCATTCTTGTGTTCCAAACGATGCCCACCTTCTGTATGCCTGAGCAGGGACAGAGCCCATGTCCTTTGACAGAGACAATTCTATTTTATTTATTACTTCACTCCCCCCCCCCCAGTTGCTTAAAGTGGTATACATAGTTCTCCCCCTCCTCATTTAATCCTCACAACATCCCTGGGAGGTAGGTTAGGCTGAGAGGCAATGTCTGGCCCCAGGTCACCCGGTGAGCTTCGTGGTCAAGTGGGGGGATTTGAACCCTGGTCTCCCGTGTTAGGAAATTTACATCCTCAAAAGAGACATTGAGGGCGGTTTACATCGGTACATGAGAACGAGCCCTCAAGTAACCATTGGAACGCTATTGGAAATAGCTAACATTTTCCTGCCAGTTAATCCAGAGTAGAGGATAAAGTCCGTACAGCATGAAAGCATAAAAGCACCGGCAACCAAAAGATTAAACAGCTGCTGGAATAAGAAAGGTATTTTGTGAGGTGGCTAAAAGCCATCAGGTGTGGGGGGTGGGGGTGGGATGTGACGTAATCGGCATGCTACCACTGAAAATGTCTCTCCCGTGCCCCAGGCAGATGGGTCTATTACTGGGACGCAGAGCATAGTCTCTATAGCTCATGCAGGAAGCTTCTCCACTGCATAACTGATGCAGATCAGCCTTCTCCAACCTAGAGACCCCAGGTGTTTAGGTCTGCAGTTTTTTTGTCGCTGAAATTCTACTCAGTATTGTTCCAGAGTAGATTCCAATGTATAGTTAGCAGAGTAAAAACTTAAATACACTGCAGGATTCCCAAAAAATAGACCAGAGGCATTTCATCCAGCAGAGCTTTACTGCTACTGAAGGCAAATGAGCATAATGGTCACAAATCCAATACATTCAGGATTGGGACTGTCCATAAGAAATCCAGTTGCAGCAGACTTAACTTAAACCTTACAATAGCTTATAGTAAGACCTAAACCGTAACACTATGTACGGAACACCACACCAGATCAAAAAAAGAGAGGGTGAAACTCATATAGGCAGCATGACCTTGACAGAAAGAGATAACAGAAGCAGTTTAAACCAGCTGTACTCGGCTTCCCGGAAGGAATAACCCAAACATCAGTAACCTCCTGCTTGCTTCTTTCACACAGGGAAGCTTCCAGAACCCTCTTGAATTAATTAGAATAGGAAAGATCTCTACACATCAGATCAATATTTTCTGTACTGTACTAAGAAATGCCAACTGGCACCCACCACCCCAGCTAGGTTTGTAGTCCGAAACACCTGGAAGTCTCTAGGTTGGCAAAAGTCGATGCAGACCGTGCTTGATCTGCCATGCAAATAACGCTGATTAATCTTCCTGTACTGGAGTTGAATTTCTGTGGATATGCAACATCCCTTGAGCAAATGTTAACTCTCGTTCCTTGGCTTCCTCTTCTCAGGTACTCCCAGACGGGGAACTACGAGCTGGCCATGGCTTTGTCGCGCTGGGTGTTCAAGGAGGAAGGCGTCCTTCGCGTGGGAGAGGTGTCCCACCACCGGGTGGGGGAGATTGCGCCCCCTAGTGCCTACACCGTCACAGACCTGGTGGTGAGATTTTTAAACCATCCTTTGCAGCCACAGCTTAAGAGTTCCCTTCACAGTCTGCACATGCCTTTTTAGCCGGCCGATGACACTCGCTCCCGCCTCTCTCTCAGGAATACAGTATCGTAATTGAGAAGCTCTCTGATGGGAAGTGGGTCCCCTTTGATGGCGATGATATCCAGCTCGAATTTGTCCGCATCGACCCGTTTGTGAGAACTTTCCTCAAGAGGAATGGTAAGCTGGTTCTGTTTTCTCAGTCGTGCATTATCAGCCCCTTGAAAATTTCAGAATTTCTGCTGTCCCCATTTGCCTGTATTCCTTCACGCCCCCTCCACTGTGACCTAGGAGTGGGGGAGAGGTGAAACCACCTCTGTTACTTTCTAGAAAAGATTCATTTCTGGCCTGAGGTGAGTAGTTTGTATGCAGGTTTGCAGTCTGTTATGACCCAGGCTTGCAGTATCCCAACACCTCCACGTTAACAAAAAGAAATTGTCATAGTGATGTTGGATGGTGATGAGAAATTCCGATACGCATTGAGAGACCTGCCACCTATACTGTCTGAACCTACCCAGCTGCTAAGATCCTCAGGTTGAGCACCTTAACTCAGTCCCAAAAACATGTGAGGCACACCTGGTGGTGACACAAGAGAGAGAAAGAAAAAGAGGGAGAGCCTTTTCAGTGGCTGCTCCCTGATTGTGGAATTCCACCCCCCTCCAAGAGAGGTTAGACTGGCTCCCTCCTATTCTTCTGTCAGCATGCTGACACCTTATTGTTCAGACAGGCCTTTGAAAGCTAAAGTGCAGATGGTGTTGATTGATGGGCTGCTGTCAGGGCGAACTGGATCTTAATTGCTGGTTCTAAATGTGGTTTGTTTATACAGCGGACACTCGGGTTACAAACGTGATCCGTGCAGGATGCACATTCGCAACCCGCAGCGGTGCATCTGCGCATGCGCAGGTTGCGATTTGGCGCATATGCACAAAGCGCAATTTAGTGCTTCTGTGCATGCACGGCCGCCGAAACCCGGAAGTAACCTGTTCCAGTACTTCTGGGTTTCGGCGGTCCACAACCCGAAAAAACGCAAACTGAAGCGTCTGTAAGTCGAGGTATGACTGTATTTGAATTACTGTCTTACAACTAGTTTGCTTTTCTTACTTTGCATTTCATAACATTGTAAGCTGCCTTGAATCCCAACTTAGGAGAAAGGTGGGATATAAAGAAATAGAATAAAAATAACAGCAACTAGTTGCAACAGCCAGTGAGAGGGATATGTGCAGAGAATTTTCGCTGGGGCTGAGAGTTGCAGCCAGTGCTAGTCCTACTCGAGGCATGACCCACTTAGGTCCATGAATTTCAGCAGGTGTGCTCTGAGCAGAGCTTGAATTTCCTATTTGGGAGGCAACCTCCAGTTCCCAACTGTATAAAGGACACAAATTCTACTGGATTAAAGGTAGTGTGACCACCGGAGCCACAGAAACTATTACGCTTCCAGGTCAGAATGACAGGAGTTAGGATAGGTTGTTGAAATGCACAGGGGAAGGAGGGGGACTCCTTCACTTTCTTTGCATGTTGACCACAAGTTGGCCTGAGCCCCCCTGAAATGTGTTTGGCTCCTAGGAGGCAAGTACAGTGTCCAGTTCAAGCTGCCCGACGTCTATGGAGTCTTCCAGTTCAAAGTGGACTACAACCGGCTGGGCTACACCCACCTATACTCCTCCACCCAGGTAAGAAGAGCCTTGGCCTGGGCAAGGAAGGAGCTTCTGGCCCAAGAGCCGGGTAGAAAGATACCATGGATGGTGTCTCCTGTAAATTTTGGGGTCCCTGATCTCTCAAGCTAGCTAACAGTAAAAAGACAAGCCCATTAGAAGATAATGGCTGGAAACCACAGAAGGGGAGAGTTGTTCTTGTGCTCAAATTGTGCTTGCTGGTTTCCCACCGGCATCTGGTCGGCCACTTGTAAGAACAGAATGCTGGACTAGATGGGCCACTGGCCTGATCCAGCAGGTGGTGGTTCTTATGTTAAATAGGCAACCCCAGCTGGCATGGCCAGTGCTTGCAGATTCCCCATCTCTGGCCCACAGTGCCTGGGCCACCAAAGAGCTATCCTGACCCCTTTCCCTTCGGTAATGTTAGATGAGGGGCTCCCAGACAGGGCTCTCGTTGGAGGAACTCAGTGAGCTGAGAATGATTCAGGGCAGTTTTGGCTTTTCATTGCAATTGCCCTTTAAGAGGGGCAGAATCACTCCCCAGTCCTCCTAACACCACAGGCCTTTAATGATTATTGTGCAGTCCGCTCTGTTTGCTTTTAATAGAGGAGCTGGATACATTTATTAATGATAGTGATTAAATATTTGACTCGATAGTTGTTTTTCTCTGCTTTGTAAGAAGGCTGCTTGTTGCCCACAAGGTGGGAGGCAGAACTCCCCACCCGTGCGTCTGGGTGGCTCCTGAGAAGCCGCCTCACACCTTGCCCTGCTATCTCCCGCCTTTGCCAGGTATCGGTGCGTCCCCTCCAGCACACGCAGTACGAGCGATTCATCCCCTCTGCGTACCCCTACTACGCCAGCGCCTTCTCCATGATGGTGGGCCTCTTCCTGTTCAGCATCGTGTTCCTCCACATGAAGGAGAAGGAGAAATCGGATTGAGGGTCTCCCAGCGGAAGGACTAGGGAGCCCACCCCTCTTCCAAGGCGGTGGCCCCAAGCAGTGCAGGCGCTGAGTACACACAACATTTGGAGACCTGAAGTCCTCAGGATCGAGGGACCAGGGCCTGGTGGGTGGGGATCAGGATTTTGGGGGTGGGCAAGGGGAAGCAGATGCCTCTTGGAGGAAGAGAAGGAAGAGTGAGCAGCCCCTGAATGAACTCTTACAGAATCCACGTGTCAGTTCCTTTCTGGACGTCTCTCAAACATGCTTACTGCCACTGTGACTTGTTTCTGGTCTCCCAACGAAAGATTGCTGTACTTGAATTTTGTTTTCTGAAATAAAGCAGCCTCACCTTCCAGTGATAGTTGTTTTCTTGAAAATAATTTGGGAGCGGCCTTGAATCCCAACTTGGGGGGAAAGGTGGGAAATAAATAAGAACAACGACAATTAGCTGCAACAGGCAATGAGAGGGATGTGTACAGAGAATGTGAAGACACATATGAGCAAAGAGGGGCAAGTTGCATCTTCTGGAATGTCTTTGTCATGGAGTACCTGAATAACCTAAAGAAACTTGCTCAGTGATGAGATAGGGCACACATTTTTTTTGAAGGGGGGAGAACCAGAAGTAGCTTCTGAATCCTGAAAATGCATGACTCTGCAATTTACTTTTGTTTTCAGTCTGGGTGTTTTATAGAATCATAGAGTTGGAAGAGACCACAAGGGCCATCGAGTCCAACCCCCTGCCAAGCAGGAAACACCATCAGAGCACTCCTGACATATGGTTGTCAAGCCTCTGCTTAAAGACCTCCAAAGAAGGAGACTCCACCACACTCCTTGGCAGCAAATTCCACTGTCGAACAGCTCTTACGGTCAGGAAGTTCTTCCTAATGTTTAGGTGGAATCTTCTTTCTTGTAGTTTGGATCCATTGCTCCGTGTCCGCTTCTCTGGAGCAGCAGAAAACAACCTTTCTCCCTCCTCTATGTGACATCCTTTTATATATTTGAACATGGCTATCATATCACCCGTTAGCCTCCTCTTCTCCAATTTTTTGATTTAAATATAAAGCAGAGTTTTGAACAAATGCAATCTAACTGCATTTGGAGCAACTGTGCTTCCCAACAGTAAGAAAAGGCCACCCTCGCTAACAGCCAGCCAGCCTGGGACAAACTGACCAGCACCGGTTCTCTGCTGCCCAGTTTGCAGCAGAGACTGAAGGCTCCAGGGAGGAGGGTGGCGGCAGCAGCACCTGCAGCAGGAAGAAGCCTTGAGCTACACCTGGATAGTACTGGGAGAGGGAGCGGGTGGCGCTGTGGTCTAAACGACAGAGCCTCTTGGGCTTGTTGATCACAAGGTCAGCGGTTCAAATCTGCGTGATGGGGTGAGTTCCCGTTGCTCTATCCCAGCTTCTGTCAGCCTAGCAGTTCGAAAGCACATCAGTGCAAGTAGATAAATAGGTACTGCAGCGGTGGGAAGGTAAACGGTGTTTCTGTGTGCTCTGGCTTCCGTCACGGTGTCCCGTGTTGCACCAGAAGCGGTTTAGTCCTGTTGGCCACATGACCCAGAAAGCTGTCTGCGGACAAACACCGGCTCCCTCAGCCTGAAAGCGAGATGAGCGCTGCAACCCCGTAGTTGCTTTCGACGGGACTTAACCTGGCTCCCAGTACGTTTCCGAGCACAATGTGTTGGTGCTGACCATTAAAGCCCTAAACGGCCTCGGTCCAGTATACCTGAAGGAGCGTCTCCACCTCCACTGTTCTGCCTGGACACTGGTCCAGCACCGAGGGCCTTCTCGCAGTTCCCTCACTGCGAGAAGCCAAGTTACAGGGAACCAGGCAGAGGGCCTTCTCGGTAGTGGCCCCCGCCCTGTGGAACGCCCTCCCATCAGATGTCAAAGAGAAAAACAACTACCAAACTTTTAGAAGACATCTGAAGGCAGCCCTGTTTAGGGAAGCTTTTAATGTTTAATAGGTTATTGTATTTTAATATTCTGTTGGAAGCCACCCAGAGTGGCTGGGGAAACCCAGCCAGATGGGTGGGGTAGAAATAATAAATTATTATTATTAACTGTCCAGCGATCCTTTACCTTCCTGCCACTCAGCCTCTATTAAAATTGTGTGTCCCCCCCCCAATTTTTTTTTGGTTTTCACAACATCATCAACAAACAAACACATAAGACAAAACAAACATAAATCATAGCCTTATTGAAAATTACACTTGTTTACATTGTTAAGTGACTTCCTCGCTTCCCCTTGGTTGAATTTTGTTGCATGTCCTTTTAACGGTTTTCCAAATCGCAGTTCTTATAAATTTTAACTTCAACATCCTTAGAACTTCACATTATGAAATTAAACATATTAATCCGACACTTAAAATCCTGAGCCAATTAAGTATCTGCAAGCTGTTTTCAGTTAATTTAACTTAACATATTTAACTAAGTAATCATTAAATTTAATCCACAGCCTCCATTAAAATTTTAATCGCGACCTGGAAAAATAAAATAACAGCAGAGACGCTGCAACTCTACAAACGACACCACCTTCGCCCCCCTCTGGTCCTGCCCCGCACCCGGCGACGGAGCCGGACGTCGTGGCCGCCTCCTCCCGCCCCTTACCCCTAAGGTTTCCGCCCCGGGGGCGGGGCGACGCCGCGCTGGCGCAGCGCTGTCCCCGCCCACCTGCCCGTCCTTTTGCGACGTTCAAGAGGCGCTGCCGTAAACGCGGCGTCGCTTTGCGGCGTCTCTGAGGCGAGCGAGCTGGGGCTCAGCCAGGCGGGTTCCGGATCCGCGCTGCCGTCCTTCGCGCGTTCGCTTCCCACCCGGCAACCCCTCGGCCGAGCGATGCTCCTGACGGTCTTCTGCCTGCGGCGCGACCGCTCCGAGCTCACCTTCTCGCTCCAGGTGGACGCCGACTTCGAGCTCCAGAACTTCCGCGCCCTCTGCGAGCTCGAGTCCGGCATCCCCGCCGCCGAGAGCCAGGTCAGCGCGCGCCCGGGAGGGGGAGGGGTGCGCGTGCCCGGGGCTGGGACATGAAGAGGGGGGAGGGGGGAATAAGGCCAGGCCAAAGGGGCACGTGTGTCTCTCTCTGTGTGCTCTCCCCCTCTTACTCCGAGTAGACCCTCTTTTAAAACGAGGGCGGCTTAATCCGGCCTTCCTTGCTTTTTAATCAACTTCGGGTTTAGCTGTGGTTCCTGCATTGCAAGGGCGGGGCGGGGATGCGACCAGATGACCCAGCTGGGTGAATGGGGTCTTGACCCAGCAGTGTGTGTATTTCTCCCTCCCCCCCCCAATATATCTGCTTTCTTAAGGTTTTTAGTCATGTATTATTTATTTTTAAATAATTATCCTGTGTGTAAGTCACATGCAAATCGCCTCTTTACATGTTGCGCCATTTGCCTTTTAAACTGTAATTTGCTTTGGGTACCTTTGGCAAAAAAGTGGTATGTGACTGTGGTAAAGATAGTGTGATTAGTAAAGCAGTGGTGGGGATAGTTGTCCCCCTCCGAAAAGCTTCAGGGTGCCCAACCCCGTGGGTCATATCCATGTAAGTTCTACCAAGAGTAGACCCATTGAAGGGAATGGAGCAAAGTTACCCATGCCCATTTATTAAAATTATGTCCACTCTGTGTAGGGTTAGCGTTGCCAAAGAAATCAACAAATTTCAGTGCCAAGCACAGTCCAAATAAGACACTAGCTCTTCTCAGACTTCTTTAAATGAATAAAGACCAACTCAGTCCAATTATTGTTAGTGGGCCTCTGCTGAGTAGGACCCACATTGCCTATACAACCAAATGGACAGTATCTGTCCAGTGTTAGCCACCTGTGCTCAAGAGTAGACCCATTTGCATCTAATGGGGTGGGGTTGCTTCATAAGTCCATTATTGGCTTCAGTGTGGGCTATTCTCGAGTATGCCTAGCTAACATTGGATGGGTGTCTTCCAGGTGGATCAAAGCACCCTTTCCCAACCTGGAACTTTCTAGAGCAGTGGTGGCCAAACTTGGCCCTCCAGCTGTTTTGGGACTACAATTCCCACCATCCCTGGACACTGGTCCTATTAGTTAGGGAGGATGGGAGTTGTAATCCAAAAACAGCTGGAGGGCCAAGTTTGGCCACCACTGCTCTAGACAATGCTGGACTCCCATCAGTGATCCTGCATGACCAGGGAGCTGAAGGCCAGCAGCATCCAGGGGGGCTGCGGTTTCTCGGTCCCTGCGTTAAAAGAAGGAAAAATAGCATTGGAGGTAGCTAGGGCCAGTAAGTGGGACGCGGGTGGCGCTGTGGGTAAAAGCCTCAGCGCCTAGGGCTTGCCGATCGAAAGGTCGGCGGTTCGAATCCCCGCGGCGGGGTGCGCTCCCGTCGTTCGGTCCCAGCGCCTGCCAACCTAGCAGTTCGAAAGCCCCCCCAGGTGCAAGTAGATAAATAGGGACCGCTTACTGGCGGGAAGGTAAACGGCGTTTTCGTGTGCTGCGCTGGCTCGCCAGATGCAGCTTTGTCACGCTGGCCAGGTGACCCGGAAGTGTCTCCGGACAGCGCTGGCCCCAGGCCTTTTAAGTGAGATGGGCGCACAACCCCAGAGTCTGTCAAGACTGGCCCGTACGGGCAGGGGTACCTTTACCTTTAGGGCCAGTAAAAGCAAGTGGCACTGGTGGCTCTCCAGGTATTGTCAGACTCCCAATTCCCAGTGTGGCCAGTGATGGGGTGGTAGCCCAGCAACAACTTGTGCTCTGGTTGTGTAGGAGGCATCCTTGGTGGGGTGTTTGTTGGGTGCTGTGCTGCAGTTTGTATCGCAGCTGGCTCTCTTGGTGGCTCCTCATGATAAGTGATAAAACTCTGCCTGGCTTTTCGAGAGAGGCTGATAAAGGAGGCGGTGTTGGCGGTCTCTGCGTGCCACAGTGTGCAGCTTGTTAAAAGCAGAGTAGAGAGGAAAGCCCCTGCCGAGCTCTCCTAGGAGCATCTTGCATCAGGGATTGGGGTGGGGCCCACTTCCTCCAGCTGTGGGTCTGTAAAAATGAAAGCAGCTTAAGCTGCTTGGGGCCAAGTCAACCGGTTTGCCCCAGTGTGGCTGACACAGACTAGCAGCTGCTCTCATGCCTTGGTCTTTCGTAGCCCTACCTGGAGATCCTGGTGGAAAGTGAACATGGGACCTTCTGCATGCCAAGCAGGGGCTTTGCCACTAAGGTAGAGAGGCTAGGTTTTTAGGATTGTCTGTGTTTACCCTGGCACCTCTTTACCCTGGGCTTTGACCCTGTTCTTGTGATTGTAAGTTGTTTAAAACAGTTTTTAATGTTGTGTTTTAAATAGTTGCAAATTGCCCTGGGTTCTTAGGGTGAAAGGCGAGTAGTAAATTTAAATAAATAATAATTCAGCTTAGAAGATAGTTATGCTGATGTGGCCCCTGTAACCACCCAGAGGAGTCTCCGTGGTGTGGTTCATGTTTCTCAGGAGTGCATCAGGAGTGCAACACACCTGAAAAGAATGAAGACCAACCAATGCCAGTGGGTCTTATCTGGAGTAGAGCTTAGTTGGAATCAACCTTGTCCCATGGGAAGGTAGGGAGTCAAAAGGAGGACCTCATAGCTTGGAAGTCTCTTGCAGTCAACAGGACTTTGCAGGATGAGGCAACCGCCTGGCACAGAGGAGTGAGTGTCCGGCTCATCTTGGGTTGGCAACGTGAGGTCCTTCCCCGGACTCTTGCGCCAGAGTATCATGACCGTCTATTTTAAGATTGTGGGAAGCTGTGAATTCTCTCTCGCCTCCATAGCTGAACTGCTCCCTTCATGCAGGCAGTAAACATCATGGAGCAGTAAACACCGTGGACCTCCCAGATGGGCCCCCGGATCCTTGTCTCAGAGCAGGGAGCCCCCCTTGACTCACTGGGCTTCCTTTTACGCCCCTTCTGTCCTGCCTCCTCAATCTCTCTCCCTGCCTCCTTCTCATATTGCACATTATGGACTGGTGATAGAAGGAAGCTGGAGGGGAACGGGGCTGGTGGGTTGCGGGAGGGGGGGAGATGTTCCCCGAGTGAAACATTGAGGGATCCAGCCCAGTCCATGCCCACCTCTCAGAGAGCTGGCCAGGTGTCTCCTGGTACTGGAACCCCTTGCACTTGCCCTTGCTGCGTTTCCTGGCGCCCCTCCCTTGACGGAGGTGGCTCCTGCCTCTGATAGAACTGGCTCACCCACAATCCTTTGTGCCAGTTGGGCAAGATTGCTCAGGCTTGTGGGCGGCTCTGGAGGAGCTGCTTTTGAATTCCCATCTTGCACTGTGAATGACGCATCCCACAGTAGAGGTGTGCACGACTTTTGCCAATTCCTAATGGTGTCTTGGGACTGGGAGGAGAAGCGACTTCCTGGAGGCCAAAGAGCTCCCTTCTCCGTGCCAGGCTGGGTGGTGTAAGTTGTGTGTGTTTCATAACCTGGATCAGTTCAGAGAAGAGCCCCTGACTTGGCTGCTTTTGTGAACTGTTTGAGTCAAGTGTGGCTCTTTTGCTCCTGGGCTGTCTTTGTCTAGGGCTGTGCCATGGGATGTCAAAACTATAAGTTGGAAAGCGAAAGTGATACTTACCTGCCTGAGGCTTTGTGTGGGGAATTCAGCAAGGCCCTCTCTCCCTCCTCCATCAAGCCTGCTCTTTCGCTGACATGGCGTTTTCTTGCCACCTCTTGTCTGCCTTGAAAGTGTTTAGATGCAAAGCTGTCATAAGGCACTCACCTGATAGCCAGCAGTCCTGTGTTTGAGTGTTATTTCTCAGGCCATTGACTTCCAGGGCAGGTTTCATGAAGCAAAGCAAGATAACGATAGCATTATCTGTGGCTTTGAGTGTGGTTGCGCAGGGAAATGTGGAAGGAGCTCCCCCCGCAAATGCCAGGTTTCTTATAATAATTAATTTTTTAAAATATTTATACCCCGTCTATCCAGCTGGGTTGCAGATTCCAACACATATAAAAACATAATAAAACGTCAAACATTAAAAACTTCCTGATACAGGACTGCCTTCGGATGTCTTCTAAAAGTTGTGTGGTTCTTTATCTCCTTGACATCTGATTGGAGGGTATTCCACAGGGGCAAACATTGCGTTACATGTCCTGAATCAGTCCAAAGCACAGCACAAGCCCCCAGTCCTCATTCTTCTGGCACCCTGTTGGCTAGCAAAAGTGAGGCAAGCTGAGTCTGTCCTGCTTAAGGCCTGGTCCTCACAGATCCCTCTGGGGATCTTCCATCCTGTGTGTGTCCGGGCAGCAGTGGAGTGCGGACATTTATTCTCTCGTGTCTGAGCTTTCTTGGCAGTCCTTTCCTCCTAGTCAGATGTGGTGAGTTGTTTATTAACCAGCCTTCCCTTGTCTCCCAGATTGTTTATGCAGAGCAGCCCCTGACTGACAACCACCGGTCGCTGGCTTCTTACGGCTTGAAAGACGGCGACGTGGTGATCCTGCAGCAAGTGGAGAATGCGGGGGTGCGGCCCCCAGCCCCATTTCCCGGTGAGGAAGGCTCCCGCGTCACCCTACCCTGTCCCTGTCAGACTTCTCCGTGGTCTGGGCTGTCCACAGGACTCAGGTCACATTGAGCCTAGGAGTCTGTTGATTCTCTAACCATTTAATTTTGCTGTTGTTGTAAACAAAATCTTCCCCTTTCCCCTTATGGGGTATCCAAGAGCCCCGTATAGACTCCTTACGTGGGTTCCCTATTGGTAGGAGAAAATAACAGAAGCCAACCAGAGAATATTGAGAAGCAAAGCAGCTAGTAAGCCTGATGTTTATTAAAGCTGTTGTAACAGGGTGTTCCTGTTCCTGCAGGAGGATGGAGGAGGATCCAGAACAAAGGTGTGCCTGCCCTTATATAGACATTTTAAATTCCCTGCCCTAGAGCTCAAGACCACCCCTCCATACATCATACCTACATCACAGAAAAGGTGGTCTACAACAGAAATTTGAATGTTGTTGTTTTTCCTGTCTGCCAGTTTATCTGATAATGCCTTATCTGATTGCCTTTCCTGGTAGTCTGGCCATTCCTTTGAAATGGTGATTACCCAATTCCTGCCCTCTCTCCCTTGCAGAGAAAACATTTGGTCAGTTTGGGAGTCAAAATGGTTTCAGGGCGGTCTTCCTGTGCTGCTCCAGACATGTGGTCCACATATCTATGTTTGTGCTTGGTTGATACATTTATGAACATTCATTATATATATATATATAAGATCTTAATTTTTTTATTGCACTGTCTTAAATAACGGTTTCATTAAAAGGTTTCTGAGCCAGTGTGTCTTACTGTTAACCAGAAGTTTGGTGGTTTGAGCCCACCCAGGGGCAGCTGTGGGTGGGATTCCTGCATTCTATAACTCTATGAAACTGTGGGCTGAGCCGGCCTCTTCCTCTTGTCCTGCTTTGGGAAACTGCCTTCTGCTCACCGCTGTTCCTACTGCTCCACTCTTGAGCATTGCTTTCTTGTCATGCTCTGCACATGCTGAGACCGTAAGGACACTTGTGAGCTTCCTCTTCCCTGGAGCCGGCCATTGCTTGCCCAGGAGGAAAAAGCAGGAAATTCCTCGTGGCAGAGGCTGCTGTGATCCCGGAGCTACCATTGCTGCGTCTCTTGACTGGATCTTCATATATCTAAAGGGCTGTCACATGGAAGATGGAGCAAGCTTGTTTTCTGCTGTTCCAGGGGGCAGGACCTGAACCGATGGGTTCAAGTTACGAGAAAGGAGAGTCTGGCTAAACGTCAGGAAAACATTCTGGCAGGGAGAGCTGTTTGACAGTGGACCAAACACTCTCAGAAGGGTGTGGACTCTCCTACTTGGCAGGACTTTAGGCACAGGTTGGATGGCCATCCTGTCCAGGACTATGTCACTGTGGTTCCTGCATTTCCGGGGGTTGGACTAGATGACCATTGGGGGTCCCTTCTAGCTTTACAATTCTGTGATTCTATTATTTTGTCGACCTGCTGAACTACATTGTGGAGGCTGGATACTTGGCATGGCTGAGTGTGCGTGTATATGTGCATAGGTGTCAAAGTTTTCCTTTTTTAAAAAGGGAATTTCCCTTATTCCGAATAGGATTCCTCGCAAGAAAAGGGAAAAGTTGACAGCTATGGTATATGTGTGTATCAGAGGGGATTGGGCCTTGGGGTCCCCCCCTACGGTAAAAATCACCAGGGCTAGTATTAATTGTTCTGTTAATTCCCCTCTGCCTAGGTTTGCCCAGGATAGACTTCAGCAGCATCACAGTTCCTGGGACTTCAGGCCAACCTACCCAGCTGCCCTCACTGGCACCCCCTGTGCAGCAGCCCTCCTCGCAGCCCGGCCCGTCTCCTCCCGAGTTCCCCTCCCCACCGCAGGGCTTGGACAACCCGGCGCTGTTGAGAGACATGTTGCTGGCCAATCCCCACGAGCTTTCCCTGCTGAAGGAGCGCAACCCACCCCTAGCAGAGGCTCTGCTCAGCGGGGACCTAGGTGAGTATCTCCCCCGGCGTGGGGCGTTTGTGCCGGAGGAGAAGAAACCCCCTGGATTCTTTGGGGTAACTTGCTGGAAGGCTGCAGGACGGGCAGAAGAATGGGTGCTTTAGCCTCATGGCTGTGCTCAGATGGGTGGGTGGGTGCATGGTTTGACTTCCTGGCTCTTGCACTATCCCAGACTGACGAGGATTTGGGGAGAGGAGGGAAGTGAGGAGTGTTTGGAAAGAAACTGGAGCTGGGTGGTGCATGTGGAGCGCTTCGTGAGCTGTTGAGGCGTGCCACAGAAACGCTAGCTGTGGCTGCCAGTCGCTATTGTATCCCCCCCCCCCAATTTTTTTTTATTAGTTTTCCAAGTTTATAATAAACAGGGGGGGAAAACAAGAAACAAACAAACATTTATCATGGCTATAATAATTCCACTTTTGTTAACATTGTTAAGTGTCTTCCTCGAATCCCTCTAGCTGAGTTTCCATATAAATCATTGTAGCAGTTTTCCAAAACTATTTTCACATAAAATTTACTTAGTCAATTAACATCTTTTTTTCTGAGATCCAGCGCCGAGGGCCTTCTGGCGGTTCCCTCATTGTGAACATCTGAAGGCAGCACTGTTTAGGGAAGTTTTTAATATTTAATGCTGTACTGTTTTTAACATTTGATTGGGAGCCGCCCAGAGTGGCTGGGGAAATTCAGACAGATGGGCGGGGTATAAATAATACATAATTTAGTCACTATTGTAAATGTCTTTCCTTACTCTAGAGAAGTTCACCCGGGTGCTTGTGGAGCAGCAGCAAGATCGAGCCCGCCGGGAGCAGGAGAGGATCCGCCTGTTCTCCGCTGACCCTTTTGATCTTGAGGCTCAGGCCAAGATCGAAGAGGACATTAGGTAGGCAAAGGTCTGGGAGCCACCCCTGGAGGTGCAAGTGGCTTGTTGGTTTCAAGCCTGGAGCAAACGTAGTGCAGATTTGTCGCCTCCTGGCT
Source organism: Podarcis raffonei (assembly GCF_027172205.1). Classification (NCBI taxonomy): domain Eukaryota; kingdom Metazoa; phylum Chordata; class Lepidosauria; order Squamata; family Lacertidae; genus Podarcis; species Podarcis raffonei. The sequence continues at coordinate 81,792,287 of NC_070609.1, read as the reverse complement.
GAGCCTTCTCTGAACTCCTGCGCCTCCCTGACCTCTAAGGGGGTGGGGGACAACAGGTATCCTCAAACCCACATCTGTTGGGTTTATGAGGAAGAGCTGTAGCTCAATGGCAGAGTGTCTGCCTTGACAACCGAAGGTCCCAGGTTCAGCTCCTAATGGCATTTCCAGGTAGGTTTGGGAAGAGACTCCCTGCCTGCAACCCTGGACAGCTGCTGCCTGTCAGTGCAGACAGTAGTGAGCTAGATGGACCCAAGGGTCTGACTCTGTACAGAGCAGGTGGGAAAGAATCTCAGGCAGCATCTCTACACATGCATGCACACAGAGAGCTAACCTGTGAAGTACCTCGGGGGCCCTGCACGAGGCCAGGCCTGCTGTGTTGCTGTGGGTCAGCCCTGTTGTCAGCTTCACCCTCTGACCCAGGGGGGTCGCTCTGCCTCTAGCATGGAGCACGTGGCAGGCAGCCCAGTCAGGGAAGGCCAATCCATGGTGAATCATAGAATCATAGAGTTGGAAGAGACCACAAGGGCCATCGAGTCCAACCCCCTGGTAGTGGTGCTGGCGGTTAATGCTTGCCCTTCACCCGTGTTTTGATGTTGGATCCAGGCAGCAGAACATCGAGGAGAACATGACGATCGCCATGGAGGAGGCCCCAGAGAGCTTTGGCCAGGTGGTGATGCTCTACATCAACTGCAAAGTCAACGGCCACCCTGTGAAAGCCTTTGTGGACTCAGGTGAATTAGGCTAAGAGGCAGCAACTGGCCCAAGGTCACCCACTGAGTGAGGATTGAACCTTGGCTTCCCGGATCCAAGTCCCACATGCTAACCGCTATGCCAAACTTGCTCTTGTCACCCAACAAGACATTGGGCTGCTTCCAGTGCTGGGTCTACTCTTGAGTAAACCTCTGTTGGTTACAACCCCTTGCCTTGGTCCTGTGCACTTAATGCTAAATTTCTGCTGTGCTTCTGAGAGAGCCTTGCCCCCAGAGGCAAATGTTTTCCCAAGCATTGCCCCCATAATGGGGAGGGTATGGGGCAGCTGCCCCTTTTGCTCCCTGGGAAGAGGCTGGGTGTGCCTTTTAACACCGGCTGCTGTATTTCTGGCAGGGGCACAGATGACCATCATGAGCCAAGCGTGCGCAGAGAGGTGCAACATCATGCGGCTGGTGGACCGGAGGTGGGCAGGCATTGCCAAAGGCGTGGGGACCCAGAAGATCATTGGCAGGGTCCACCTGGGTAAGGGCGGCAGATTGCTTGCAGGGCAGGGAGGGTGGGGAGCTCCCTGCTTCCAGAGCCAGAGTCGAGGCTGCTGCAGGCAGCACAAAGTGGAACTCTTATCCCACAGGGGGCAGTGATGACCGCCAACTTGCAGAGATCATTAGCTAGATTCACAGAGGAGGGTAGGGGCTCTGTTTTCCCTCTGCTGTCAGAGGCAGGAAATTTATTTTATTACTATTATTTATTGAATTTATATACCACCCTATACCCGGAGGTCTCAGGGCGGTTCACAGAACTGCCAAATGCATAATCAAAATAAAAACAACAACCCAATAACCTCCCATCCCCCCCAAAAAGCACATTTTAAAATGGCATAGGATCCTCACAACATTTAACAAACCCGGACAGGAGCCACTTGTTGGAAATACCATGATCTCAGACATGACTGCAGTGATATTTATGAAATATTGCTCTGAATGTTTATGAGTGCCAGTGGCTGGAAATCACAATTAGGGAAGAGTTGCTCTTGTGCTGGAATCCTGCTTGTGGGTGGCCACTGGGAGAACAGGGTGCTGGACTTGGGTGGGAATTCTAGCCTGATCCTGCTTCAGGCAGCTGCTTACGTTAATACGACTTGTCATGGCCAATGGCTAGAACAATGAAGTTATTTGAATTGGATTGGTTTGGTTAATATGCCAGTCTCTCTTCTCTCCTCCCCACCCCAAATCTGCTTTAGCTCAGGTCCAGATTGAAGGAGATTTCCTGCCTTGTTCGTTCTCCATCCTGGAGGAGCAGCCCATGGATATGCTCCTGGGACTAGACATGCTGAAGAGGCACCAGGTGAGGCTGGCAAAGGCGGCAGCAGCATCCTCTGAAATGTGTATGTGTGGGTGTCTCTGTGTGTGGTGTTCGCCCAGCAGCTTCTATCCTTTTTAAAAAAACCAAATACAGTGGTACCTCGGGTTAAGTACTTAATTCATTCCGGAGGTCCGTATTTAACCTGAAACTGTTCTTAACCTGAAGCACTACTTTAGCTAATGGGGCTTCCTGCTGCTGCTGCGCCACTGGATCACGATTTCTGTTCTCATCCTGAAGCAAAGTTCTTAACCTGAAGCACGATTTCTGGGTTAGCGGAGTCTGTAACCTGAAGCGTATGTAACCTGAAGCATATGTAACCCGAGGTACCACTGTACAGTGATACCTCAGGTTACAGGCTCTTTGGGTTACAAACTCCGCTAAGCAGGAAGTGGTTGCTCCAGGTTAAGAACTTTGCGCCAGGATAAGAATGGAAATTGTGCGGCAGCAGGAGGCCCCATTAGCAAAAGCACACCTCAGGTTAAGAACTATTTCAGGTTAAGAACGGACCTCTGAAACGAATTAAGTTCTTAACCCGAGGTACCACTGTATATTCAATAGGTTTTTTTTAAGCGTCATACAGAAATCCTGCAAATTAACTGCTATCAGGATTTGATAGCAGTATACATAGTCCATAAACAATTGAGGACCGCTTGGAAGGAAGAAGTTCCCACCAAAGAAGAACGGATAAGTAAGGTGATGGACTATGCAGAATTGGCAAAGTTAACAGCCAGAATAAGAGAATCTAACAATGATTGTTTTGTGGAAGTATGGAAGCCCTTTTAGGACTACTTAAGGAGATATTATACTTCAGTGACCTCGCATGCAGGATTTGAATTATGAGCCACAGAAAGAATTGGAGAATACAGTTTTGATGTCTTGGCATAAGAAAAAGAATGCAGTGAGCAGCAGAGGGGGGAGAAATTAAAACACCATGGAAAATGGGGTGGGAAGTAGAGAAAAGACAAAATAATTATATTAATATTTTTTTGAAAATTCAATAGGAATTTATTATAAGAAAAATAAAATTATTTTTATTGAACAAAAACAAATGTAAAATAAAACCAAAGCAAATAAGCCACAGGTATGTGACTGCGAGGAAGGTAGCAGCTGGAACCACTTGTGGCATAGACATAATGGTTAAACAAGATGGTTAAAAACCATGGTCTCTATATTATACTGAGGGAAGGTAACTGAATGGATTCAGGGCATTTGAATGCTTTACCTGTCACATTCATTTGAAGCTGTCTGGCATTAGGGCATTGCCTGCAGTTGAGAGCAATGAAGCTCCCCTGGTGTCCCCTAACCAGGATCTCTGCTCCTTCCCACCCACCACCAGTGTTCCATAGACCTCAAGAAGAACGTGCTGGTGATTGGCACTACCGGCTCCCAGACGACCTTCCTGCCGGAGGGGGAGCTCCCCGAGTGTGCGAGGTTGGCCTACGGGGCGGGGCGAGAGGACGTGCGGCCCGAGGAGATCGCAGACCAGGAGCTGGCAGAAGCCATACAGAAGTCTGTTGACGAAGCAGGTACGGCAAGGATACGCAAGGTGGAGTGGCAAGACACCTGCTTGGCATGCCAAAGGGCCCCAGGCCCAGTCCCTGGAATCTCTAGCTGTAGGGCTGGGAGAGCCCCTCCCTGCTTGCTGTCCTGGAGAGCTGCTGCCAGCCAGTGTAGGTCAGTGCTGAGCTAGATGGGCCCAAGGTTCTGGCTCTGTGTTTCTGTCGACAGAAGGCTCCCTCGTTTCCCCTTTGCCAACCTGGCTGGCCGTTTTTGTGCAAGCCACTGCAAAGGCCGAGATCAAGAGGAGTTGTAGTCTGAAGCTCTTGGAGAGCGCCAAGCTGGTTTAAGAGCATGCCAAGCGTAGAGGCTTCTTCCTTACGCCTCCTTAGAGATGGTGCCTGTGACTTTTTAATTTGTTAATCTATTAAACCCTTATTAACCTAACCAGTTAATCAGCTGAAAGTTGCAGAACCCCGTTTGCTTAGAAATTTTATAAAAGGAATCGCAGTTACCTTTGTAACACACTTGCCAAGGAGCGTGGTGGTGGCTTAGCCTTACAGCAACCCAGTGAGGTAGGCTCGGCTGCAAGACACTGGCTTTCCCAAGGCTCCCCAGTCAATGATGAACCCAGGCCCAAGGCTGCCTTCCTGGCCACTGAGCTTTGTTGGCTGCTCAACCAATAAGACTCGGAAGGCACCAGAGGCCCCTTCCTGCTCTCTGCGGGCCCTGCTTCCACCTTGGTCCCAAAGCAGGATTGTCCCCTCCTCACAAGCCAGGCTAGGTGTCCTCCATTGCAGCAGAACAGCACACACAGAATCATAGGATAGAACTGGAGAGTTGGAAAGGACCCAAGGGGTCTTTGTGGCCCAGCCTCTCTTGCAAAGCTAAGTATATTGAAGTAAGGTAAAAGTAAAGGGACCCCTGACCATTAGGTCCAGTCATGGCCGACTCTGGGGTTGCGGCGCTCATCTCGCTTTACTGGCTGAGGGAGCCGGCGTACAGCTTCTGGGTCATGTGGCCAGCATGACTAAGCTGCTTCTGGCAAACCAGAGCAGCGCATGGAAGCACCATTTACTTTCTCGCTGGAGTGGTACCTATTTATCTACTTGCACTTTGACGTGCTTTCGAACTGCTAGGTTGGCAGGAGCAGGGACCGAGCAACGGGAGCTCACCCCATCGCGGGGATTTGAACCGCCGACCTTCTGATCGGCAAGTCCTAGGCTCTGTGGTTTAACCCACAGCGCCACCCGCGTCCCATATTGAAGTAAAGCTAGGACCAAATATCTTGGCCCGGTAAAATGCGAGGACCTTGACTGACGCTTTCACCCACCTCCCCACACCACCTCTGGATGCGTTAGTTGCAGTTGCAGTTGCCCAAGACATCCGAGTCAGAAGAGAGGAGGAGAGGAGACTGCGGAGGGAGCGTCGCCTGTCTTCGGGAGCCTCTGCCCGCCACAGGACCTCCCAGTGCGTCATCTTCTAACGCCTGGCACTCCCCTCACCCAGGCCTTACATCTTGGATAAAACAGCGTGCCAGGGGAAGTGCTTTGTACTCCAGTCCTGACATTAAAAGCCTCCCGTTCCAACACGTCTAGCTCAGTCTCGAGTTTTGTTCGGAGACCCCTGGCCCACCTCGAGGAGAGACAGGAGTGCTTAGGAGGGCGGGGGGTGGGGCAGGCGGCCTTCATGCCTGTCTCGATGAAGCAACAGCTTTGCCGTTCCTCAACCTTCTCTCCCTTTTCTCTGCCAGGCTATTTCTCCCCATCCCCCAGTGCTTCTGCCTGGGCATTTGAGTGGGCAGACCCCTCTGCTCCTTACTAGTGGCTGCTGTGATTTTGTGGCATTATAATTCTTTACCTGAAACGCACCAGAATTTTTGGTGTTTCAGGAAAAGGAGGGTGCCCCTTCGTTTAGGAGCTAGGGGCTTGGAGTAGTGGTGGGTTCTAACATTCACCACTACTCCACAGCACATTCAGTCTTGTAAAGCTGAACCAGGCCTGTCTGGTTGCCATGTGGGGTGATGTGGAAAGCCTTTGACCACGTTCTCGCCCACAGCAGTGAAACACAGCTTAGATGCTCTTTCCAGAAGCTAATGTTTGTTTACCTACAAGATCACCTGATAGGCTTTTGCTCATGTGCCACATAAACCCTGGAACGTGCCCAGGAGCCTGGGCTGAGGCTTCTGTGGGGCCCAAGGGCTTGTGGCAAAGGGGCAGAGAAAGAAGGCTTCAGCAGCTGGTAGGCTGATGCAGATCATCCTCAGCCACTGGCCCTGCAAGCAGGGACTAGGCATCCCAAGAACATCTGGAGGGAATTTAGGGCAGGGCAAGCAGTTGCGCTGCACAGAGCACCCAGCTGAGGGGGCGCAAAGTAGTAGTAATAATAATAATAATAATAATAATAATAATACCCATATTTATATGGTAACCTACTGAGAGGGGGCAGGTGGGGCTTGTCTACCTGGGAAGGTAGCCCAATTAGGAGAAGGAAACCTTGGATCCAAAACCTCCACTGGATATTTTTGGGAGAAGGAAAGGCTAAGGAGCAAACAGAAATCCGGAGTGGAGTCCCTAAGGCAGTTGGATGGCGCCTTGTCAGCCTCCTTCCAGCAACTCCTGCAAGCCAAGCAGGTGCCAGACGTATTGCTCTGCTTTCCTTTGGACCACCATCAGCGAGGCCAAGAGCAGCGGGGTCTTGTCACCTGGGGAGCCCAGGAACCCCAGACACACAGTCTAGGCTTGCGTCCCGAGGAGGTCTCTTTGGTGCTGCTAACACCGCGGCCTGACTTCACTCCCAGAGGCGCACTGTATTGTCTCTCGACAGACAGGTGCCAACAAGATTGTCTTACCCCATATATGCCCACAACAACTTTGATTGGCTGAACTGGCATTACTACAGATGCCATTTCTACATTTGTAAGAAATCGATCTGTTAGTGTGTTATCTTAGCTCTCTCAAACTCTTTATTTTTGTTAATTTTTCTTAGTGTGATACCGTTACTGTTTTATTTTTTGTAAACCACTTTGAGGTTTTTGTTTTACAATCAAGCTGTATAGAAATTATGAAATAAAAAATAAAAACAGCACTTGACAACCCTGGGAAGACGTGGAGTCACTCCTTGTGATGCCCACTGTCACTTTTCTGCCTTGAAAATCTTTAGCAAAGGAAAGCTTGCATTCCATTCTTGAGCTACACATTTGAAAACTGTTCCTCCATGTTCCCTATCCAGTGTTGCTGCTGTCCTGCACCACCTCCCTGACCCCTGCAAGTCTGGCCATCCTGAATTACTTTTAAAATCTCCCCCCACCCCACAGAGGCAACACTGGAGGCCTCCTCCCTGTCTAGTTCTTGAGCCCTCCTTGGTTTTGTTGGTTTGCGGCAGAGGATGGAAATGTGGCCCCCCTCCCTAGCGACCAGCTGGGGCAGTGCCTGCACAGGGTTAGCAAGCCCATTGAGTCAACTAGAGCCAGGAAAAGATTCTGAAGAGGTAGCGCAGTGGAGATCTTCAGGCAGCTGGAGAGTCCCTTCCTCGCAGAGCATCGAGATCTAGATGGCAGGGAGGCAGAGAGGAACCCAGAGCTCAGGCTCAGAAAGTGGCCCAGAAGCATGCAGTGCCAAAAATCCATGCTAGTTGAGAATAGAAGACAGGAGCCCTGCCAGCGCCCATCCACACTGGACGTCGACTGGAGAGCAAGCGGACGGTTCTTGACCCATTCTAAAAAGCAATTCAGTGTGCATTGTGAGGCTAAGATAGCTGAGGATCGTTCCTGGAAGAAGTCCCAGCCGCGAGGAGCTGCTAAGTTGCATGCAGGAATGGGAGGGGACAGGAAAGCAGACCATGACATGAGGACCTACGCGAGGGCTGCAAGCCACCTCCCGAGTCGTGGTGCATGTGCGTGTGTGCTAACCCGAGTTTGGTGTGTTTGTCTCCTAATCCAAACAGAACGCCAGAAGCCTTGATGCATGTTGTGTGGGGTTTGCTGCCGCTGGAGTGGGCCACAGACCAGGTATTCCACCAAGCTCTTCCATCTCCTTGACGGGGGTTGCAGGGGTGGGGACTTTAAAGGAGCTCCTGCCTACTCTGGCATCCTCCCTGGTCGGCGTGGAGCAGGCTCTTGGATCTTCCCAGCGTCTGCTGCAGAGAGAAGAGAACTGCAGAGGGGGCATATTTGTGTGGATGTGCTCGATTCAGACAACTTGAGTGCAGTAGTTTTTGGTGGTGCCTGGAGCTGAACACTCAACACCACTCCCTGAGGGATTAACTCACCACTGGCCAGACTTGGCCTCTTTTTTGGATGTTCACCCCAGAACCGATAAGTGGGGGGAAGTGCTGGAGTTTTGTTTCGTTCGGTCTCCGGGGAGTTTCTCAGGTGAGTAGATGCAAAGCGGACCTCAGAACCGTCTGCTTGTTTAAGACTGTTTGCCAAATAACTCAAGTCGAAAATGCAGTGTCATTTCTTTTTATTTTAGCTAGCAAAACTTTTAACGCCTTTTGCTGTGCGATTATCTCACAAGACTGACTAACCAGCGAGCAGGAGGCTCATATCCAGATCTGTACTTTCAGGAGCTTAGATGACCCCGAGCTCAAACCTAACAGGTTGCCTAGTGCTGAGCTAATCAGTCTGGAGGGAGGACTGCTTCGAATACACCTTTCTTTCAAGATGATTTCAAGCTGCTTGAAATAAAATATATTTTAAAACATGGCCAGGCTACTTTACCACTGAACCCCCTCTCCTTTTTTCACCCTGGGAAAGAGGGAAAATACCCAGTTTTGGATATTTATAGCCTACTCTTAAAACGTGAGCAAGAATGTTGGTTTCACTAATTGCATCTTGTTGAAGCATGGGGGGAAACAGTGAAACCTGTAGCTTTGTGGCCACTCTTGATTCTCAGCCTTATTTATATGCTGTATCTCTGCCAAAGCAGTATGGGCAGCTTCCTGCCAAAAGGGCAAGAAGGGGGCGGAGGACGAAGATATCTGGTGCCTGTTTGGGTGCCAGCTGTTGGTTTCATGCTGCATAATAATAATATAATGACAAGTGAGGTGACTGCTTGATGGAGGCAGCTCTGACAGAAGCCAAGTGGCCCTTTGTCCCAAACCAACCCAGTGGAATCTCAGACCCATAGAATTGTAGTGTGGGAAAGGGCCAGAATGGTCATCTAGTCCAACCCCCTGCGAGGCAAGGGCAAAGGCCCTCTCTTCCCCCAGTGTTACTATACTTGGGGTGCGGGTGGAAAAACAAGAGCCTTGCCTAGTGGTCACTAACCTTGGTGGTTCTTTTCTACTTTCACAGTCGGAGGCAGTTCGGATATGAATATTAGTGGCTGGAAATCACACGTAAAAAGAGAGTGTTCTTGCACTCAGGTCCTTCTTTTGGGCTTCCCATTGGGGCATCTGGTTGAGCACTGTGAGGATTAGATGGGCCTGATCCAGCCCCCAGACATTTCTTAACAGCACCCTGAGTGCATATCCCAAAGCAAGTCCCGGTGACGCAAGCAAATAGGCTGTACCCCCTGAAGGTTTTATATGCACTCCTAGAATGTATCAAAGGGAGAATCTCATTCCATTTCTCTCTCACTCCCACCCCCCTTTCTCCTCTCCCCTTTGTACAGAGAATAGTGACAAAGAAACTACCTCACTAGAAATGCCATCGCTACCAACTTCTGATGGGACAAAACGTCCAGTCCGTTTTCCAGAGATGGGACCGAAGGCCGGTTACCTGGCAAGCCAATTGCTTGACCGTTCAGTCTCTGCGCCTTCTGGTTTCTCCCACGAGGGCAGCCAGGATGAGACTCTTAGCCCCAAGGCGGCCAAGTCCATGGACTCTCTTCTTGAATGCCCAACCAATTTGGAAGGCAAAGAGCCGCTTCTGTCTCCACCAAGCCATACTGCTTCTGCCAATTCTGATGATTCCCCGGCTGAAAAAACTGGAACGGGGTCCCGTCCTCATTCACAGGACCGAGAGCCAGTTGCTCATGGCAGCCTGCAGAAGCCCAGTGCTGAAGACGATCCCCTTGGTCTGGCGCCTGCTGTTGAAGGAGAGGGAGGAAGCCACTTGCTGGGCATTTGTGGGTGGCCAAAGGATCTGGACAGACCCTTCCCTTCAGAGCAGCAGGAAGGGAAACAAACATATAAGCTTCAATTAGACCTCCAGGCACGTGAAACCCTTGGAAATGAGCAGCCTCTGGGTGTGCAGAAGGTACCAGATTACCAGGAGCCTCTCTGCGAGATGGCTGTTTCCCCATCCCCTGCTGATGGAAAGCAGAACCCTGACAACGTCCCCATGGAAAGGGAGGTGGGGTTTTCTGCAGGGGAGGGAAGGAGCTCAGAGAGTCTGCCACCAGAGCACCCTGCAGTGGGAGCCACCCAGGACCCTTCAGATCCAAAGAGCTCCCTTGGACTGGCTGCTGTGAGCTCAGAATGTGCCATGATGGAGGTGGAATGGGCCAAGCGAGTTGACTCCACTCCGGCCACTGATTTGATGCAGCCAGGAAATGCATTTTTTGAATCGGATACACCCGCCACCCCTCCCAGTGGCCAACTGACCGATCAGGCGGAAGACCAGCACGTCTCCCTCTCCTCTGCCTTAAAGGAGCTTCACCAACTTCTTGCTGTCAGTTGCAAAGGGGAGTTAAGCGTTCCTTGGCATGAAGACACCAGCCTGTCCGCGTCTGCCCCTGAAGAGCAAACGGCAGGTGGGGAGATCTTTAAAGAGGAACACGGATGTGCACGCCATGAGAGCCAGGATGTGGAACTCCCCATCCCTGAAAGTGCAGGGATACAAGTGTCCATTGACCTCCAGGAGGCCCACAGGTTGGCTGTGACGTCCGAACGGGAGGCTCTGGTCATCCAAGGATCTTCTACTTTGAGCACCTCCCTCTCCCTGAGCCCATCGGCAGCTTCTGCTCAGCTTCCGCACTGTGAATGTTCTGAAAGCCAGCCTCCTCGTTTAGTTCTGGGTGGTGAAACTTTGGAGCAGGGCCAGCGTGTCTGCATGGGTCAAGATGCATCTCTGAGCTCTCAGAGTTCTTTCCCGGAAGAAACTGGACCACCAGACACCTTAAATGCAGGTGCTTTGGGGCCACTCGATGAGCCAATTGGCCCCTTGCTGCCTCTGGGCTTCCCAGATCTTGTGCCCCCCTGGCCCTCTGTTTTCCCTGCTGCAGACATTGATCAGATTGTGGGGGCCGGCTTTACACCCCAGGAAGCTGGTGAGGCTTTGGAGCATGCTGGCGGAAATGCAGACCTTGCCCTCCTCATTTTGCTAGCCAAGAATATAGTCGTTCCTACGTAACCGTGGCAGGAAGGCAGCCTGGCTTGCTGGCCTGTACTCCCCACTCCCCCCCCCCAAAAAAAAAGAGTCTGTATCTTGACTACATAGAATATTCTGCTTCGATGATTGAGCCACACTTTTTTTTCTTAAAAGGAGAAAAGAGAGAGAATACCATTTATTTTCAGCCAAAGTATCTTCTGTCTTGTTTTCCCTTGTTGAATTTAGGCATTTTAAAAGGAGCAACGCATTGGTAATGTATCAGCACAGTAGCTTTTTATGATGATTATGGTGATGATTAAGGCAATGTATAATGGAATAAAGTCTTTATTTAAATAACCTGTTTTTAAAAGGCCAAATTTAAGAGATGAGAAAGCTGTAGAACGTAGTCCCTCTTCTTCAGCAAATCCTTCAGAAACAGGTGTGGCAGGAGAATCTCTGCTCTCTGGGCTGTCCTTTGCCTCCATGGGGTTGATGCTCACAGGGGCTGCAGAACCTTGGGTGCTTAGCAAGCAGCCGAGTGTCACAATGGGGTGCTTTATGCAGCTTTGCAAGGTGGGGTGGGCAAGCCAGGGCCAGCTCCAGAAGCTGAGGAGGTGAGCTCATGAGTTTGCCAAGACCCTGGCAGAAGCGTCTCCATTTCCCCCAAGAATGCCACCATCCACGCTCTGCATGGAGCGGGTGTGGTGATCAGAAAGGTCCCTGAGAGAATACTCCATTTGCATGCTCTTAGGCTGGTTAAGGAGAGCCCCCCTAAATCTGTCACAGCCAGTAGAATGGTAGGGGCCACCCCTGCAAGCTTGACGGTTGGGTTGGATTCCTGCTGCCGTATCTTGCCTTGCTGATGAGCAGTCAGGCTGGCAACGTAGAAGCAGGAACAGTGCTTTATTCCCCCTAAAAAAAATGTTTAGGGGTACTCTCATTTTGACTCAAGAAAATCACCATTTTATAGTTCAGATCTGGGGAAAATAAATGCAGTAAATGGACAAAAGTACAAAGATTCACAAAATGTTTAGGGGGGTGTACCCCTGTGGCCCCCCCAGAAAAAAAACACTGAGCAGGAATAACCACTGAGGCCCAGGGGCTGAACCCAAATCTTGGCAGTAGAGTTGTCCATTTTGAAACACTCTTTCCCTGTTTTTAAATTTATTTATTTTTTGTTTGGGCCTCTCCTGGTGTGTGTTTGGCTTCAAGGGGGAGGGCTAGAATGTGGTGCTGTTGGGTTGTCAACCAGTTCTGAAGGTGTCCCGAAGTTAATACAGTGGGAGATGATGATATTTGGGCCCCAATGGGTGTGTATGTATAAACCTCTCACATTCCGAGGTGGAGGAACCCAGAAGCCTTTTTCTCCAGCAGGCATCCCTTCTTGAAATGGCTTTTAGGTACATCAGGTATCATGTTTGCCATGGGAATGCCATACATGGAGACCTTGGTCCCCTGGACCCAAGCCAGGGGCTCAGCTTTATATTTGCAGGCCCTGCAAAATCCTGAAACTGTCTTTGTTGTGTATAAAAAGAGACTCAGGTTTAAACTAGTGAATTCTCTGTCGTTCTGGCTACTCTGCAGCTTGAGTGTTTCCTTGCGTAACTATCTTGCTGCACTGTCCAGTACTCTGTTTACATTGTAATGGCGATTATCTAGTTCCCAGTGGACCAAAATGGTGCACGGCTACATTGGGGTTTGAAAAGCAATGAGCAATTGGGAGTGTTTTTTTTTTTGCACTGAGCGAACCAAGCTCTCATTGGAACCACACAGCTAAGAGAATATTTTGCAAAGAAAATAAATGGTGGAGACAGGGAAGAAAACGTTCCTGGAGGATCATGAAAATGTCCGAGTCCACCGCTGAAAAGATGGGTGAGATGTGTCAGACTTAATCAGGCTGGACTGTCCTGGGTGCAAAGCAATATTGAGACGGCACTAGGAGAGAGAAGGAAAAGAACGGACACCCTCTTTTCAACAATACCCCAATCTAACTACCCCATTATTCTGTTCCTTCTATCATTCAGACATTACAGATCCGCTTTATGGCAGAGAGCAGACCCAAAGCAAAACATGCCCCCACCACAAATCCATCTAGCTTTGCTAGTTAATACAAGAGCTGTCTTGCTTTCCTTTTGTTCTGCTCCCTGCCTCACCAGGAACCTGTGTGTGTGGAGTGTCACTAGAACTGATAGGACTGACAATTGGCTTTTATATTTCTCAAAGGGGGCAGGGCAGCTGTGTTGCTTTGTCCTGTGGTTCTTGACACAACCCGAGATCTCTTCATTAGGGCTTAAACCTAATTAAAGCTCCAATTGTAGGTGTGAGCTGGGACCTGAAAGCAAGAATTGGGCTGCAAGTCTGCATAATATTTCTGTTCCATCTTCGTAATGGCATAGGGGGATTCTTTTGTCATACCCAGGGACATCTTTGCCTCCTCTTCATCTCTCCCTCCTCTAAAGAGGGAAATCCTTACAAAGAAGGCTCTTAGAGTGGAAACCTAGTCCAGGGTGGTCGAAAAGAGAATTCCACTCTAGGGATTATTTGGAAAGAGGTTGAAAATAAAACTGCCAAAGTTGTGATTCTGTGGAAATGCTGGGCACAGTTCTGTTTTCCTCGGCTCCGATGGGATATTGTGAAGCTGCAAAAAGGGCAACCTAAAATGTGTGGTGTTGGTAGTTCTATCTCAGAACAGTAGAACCCCACAGGGTCGTCTGTTGAATGGTGAGAGGGCAGACAAAAGCAGGTATTTATTCACACAGCACATGGTGGAACTGTGGAATTCACTGCTGCAGGGTGTAGTGATGGCTACCAGCCTGGGCTGCCTTAAAAGGGGGAGTGGGCAAATTCAGGGAGGATGCTAGCCATGAAGGCTATGTTGTGCCCGTGCTGTCAGGAGGCACCAATGCTTCCGAGATACCAGTTGCTGGGGTGGTGGGACAATTGGGAGAGTGAGGTTGTCTTCACTTCCTGTTGGGATGCCTGGTTGGCCACTGAGAGAACAGGTGCTGGACTATGCTGGGCTCCCTCTGGGGTGATCCAGCTTCAGGGCTGCTCTTAGGGGCTTCAGTTGCAACTACCATTTTTTCCTCCTGCAAGAACCTGCTGTGCGATGTTTTGGACTACAACTTGCTTCAGCCCTAAAGCCTGACTTAAATGATGTCTTCTACCAGCTTTGATTACTTCCCCTTTGCCATTAAGGGCTGCCTGCTTTAATACAAGAGATGGTCCCGGGGTAGGCATTTGGAGGCCTGGCCCTACACTGACCGGCAGCAGCTGTCCAGGGTTTCAGACACAGGAAATTCCCAGCTGCAGATGCCTTTAGGAATTAAAGCTGCAGCCTTCAATGTGTAAACCAGGTGTTCTGCCACTGAGCACATTTCTGATGGTGACTCTCAGGCCTGAGCGGTTTTGCCCATCTCTGAGCTGGCACAAAACCAAAGGTCTCCCAGGTGGCTATTTGGGGCTCCAAACTCTGCCCTTTGGCTCATGTCAGTGTTGGGGCAGAGCTGGTAGGAATCTTGAGCTGATTATATTTTACTTTTTTAATAATAATAATAATAATAATAATAATAATAAGCTCATATTTTGGGGAAACTTGAGCCCCTCAGGGCTGGGTTGGCTTTAACCGTGAGAAATTGGGGAAGCTTACCCCACAAATGGATTTGCCTGTTTTTCATAGGAAATCTGCTTCAGCCATAGGTAAGAATTCTGAGGCAGATGAATGTTGTTGCAGTTCAAAACATCTGGAGGGCACCCAGGTAGAATAGGCTGCTTTAGTCTATATAGGGTACCTCTTTTAGAAATACAGTTGCCCCCATTAACAAGCAACGGTGTCTGTAAATTTGTAAGAGAAGTTTTGGATGAGTTTGGGTAGCTTCCCTACAAAAGAGTGTTGGCAAACATCTTTATTTAAATAATGATCTGAGAGGTTGCCAGAACCGCTGCCACCATTCATGATAATAATTTGCAGAAGATGGTGAACAGCTTACCAAGGTGGGGCCTTTTTCACAAGAGGATGCATGACCTCATCTGAAACTTGGCATGCCACAGGGATACTTCTGGAGCACAGCTTTCCAAATTGTGCGTCGTGACACGTTAGTGTGTTGGCTGCATTGTGTAGGTGTGTTGTGCAAATGCTCCTCCTGGGGCTGGAAAGGGGCACGTTTAACCTCCGGTTTGCTAGTAAAACTGAATTACTGTGTCGTGAAATGATGCGTGTCTAAAAAGTCTGGCCCCAACATGAAAAGTTTGGAAAGCTCTGCTCTAGTGTATGGGCCAAGATGGAGAAAATGTCCAATGCCTGTCTGGATACAAAATCATAGAAATGTAGAGCTGGAAAGCTGAACCTTCCCTGACAGATGTCCATCCGACCTCTGTTTAAAAACCTCCAATGAAGGAATTTCTGTCACCTTCCAAAGGAGTTGCTGTTGGAACAGCTACTACTGTGAGAAAGTTCTCCCTAATGTTTAGTTCTTGCATAAGAACATAAACCCTGTGTGATAGATGCTGAACAGAGGACAGGTGCTGGATCCAACGTTAGCCCTACTCGAAGTAGGCCCATTGAGATGAATGAACGCACCTAACCTGGGCCCAGTAATTTCAGTGTGTCCATTCTTGAGTAGAACTTGTCTGTCCTTGAGCGCAGGCTTTTTCCAGTGGTCTGGGCCTCTCAGGAATCCTCAATCTGTTTTGCTTCAATGCACCCTTCTGGGCTATAAACTTATTTGTTTGGGCTGGGTTGTTCTTGCCACCGACAGCTTCAGCATTGTGGGAGCATTTGGAGTTTTGTTGCTGTTTTTCTGATCAAGCTATGTTTTCTGTTACTGCCACTGGCAGCCAACTTCTGGTTTATTTGGGGTTTTTTTAATACTTGGGGATAAACAATCAGAAGAAAAACATGTAAAAACATTTTTAAAAATAAAAACAAAGTTTTATCATAATGGTTGTTGGGATTTTTTCCTCCCTTTCTCACTAAAAAACACCTGGAACATAGCTGGGAGAGCTGGGGGGCGGGGGCTCATCCAATGAAGCTGAATGTTGGAGAAAAATTGGGACAAACAAGAAAGCACATAATTAAGCTGTGGAATGCACTGGTGCAGGATTTAGTGAGTGCTGAATTGGATGTCTTTAATAATAATAAATTTTATTTACACCCTAGCCGGAGCCGGGGTCAGGGCAGCTAACACCAGTAAAATTACAGTAAAAACATAATAGGGGGAAAAACCAATTTAAAATACAGGCTAAAATGCAATTTAAAATGCAGCCTCATTTTAAAAGTGGCCCATATATCAAAACCGAAAGGGGAGGGAAACATAAGGGTCAGACTGAGTCCAAACCAAAGGCCAGGCAAAACAGCTCTGTCTTGCAGGCCCTGCAGAAAGATGTCAAATTCCGGAAGGCCCTAGTCTCTTGTGACAGAGCATTCCACCAAGTCGGGGCCAGTACCGAAAAGGCCCTGGCCCTAGTTCAGACCAATCTAACCACCTTGCAACCTGGGACCTCCAAAATGATGTCATTTGTGGACCTTAAGCTCCTCCGCGGGGCATACCAGGAGAGGCGGTCCCGTAGGTACGTGGGTCCTAGGCCGCATAGGGCTTTAAAGGTCAAAACCAGCACCTTAAACCTGACCCTGTACTCCACCAGGAGCCAGCGCAGTTGGTAAAGCACTGGATGAATGTGATCCCGCGGCAAGGACCCCGTAAGGAGCCTCGCTGTGGCATTCTGCACCTGCTGGAGTTTCTGGGTCAGCTTCAAGGGCAGCTCCACATAGAGCAAGTTACAATAGTCAAGCCTGGAGGTGACCATCGAATGGATCACTGTGGCCAGATCAGGGCAAGAAAGCAGCTTGGACAAAACCATAGAGGAGGGTGTGGCTATCTTACCTCTGGTATCGGAGGCAGGGTGAATATCTGTTGCTGGCAGAGCATAAGCCAGATAGGGGTTGGCGAGAGAGCACCAATACAGCTCCTTGCCAAGGGCGCAAGGGAGCCTAGACACACCTTGGCAAGTGCTGCTGCACCATGTCTAGGATATTGGTCCACACAGGCCTTTGATCCAGTAGCGCACTGCTGATGCTGGAGCACTTTTGTATTGCTTGCATCCCCTCAAGCACTTCTGCACACCTTTCCCACTGCACCCTATAAAGCGGTTAGACAGGTTCAGCTTAGCATCTGTGGGTGTGTGACACCTCCAAGGTGCTTAGTCCACCAAGCTAGCAAGCTTACCCCAAGAAATAGGCCACAGAGTTACCTGTTTGGGCTTGCTCTCCTCTTCCACGCCAAGCAGGGTGGCCAACTCTAGTCGCCGTCTTGTGGTATGACTCATCTCTGTCTTTAATAAATAGGCACGGATTTCACCGGTGAAGCCTTGACAAGCTGACAGAAGGGCCAAACTCCAGCTTGCATTTTGCCTCTGGAATGGAATAGAAACTGGCATTATGGCAAGGACACACAGAGCTACCTTAACACATAAGAAAATCCACATGGGGGCAATACCTTCATTAGGCCAACTGCCACGTCGTACACGCTGTTTTGTAAAACGTTTTGGTTGGCCTAATGCAAGTATTTTTTCCCCAGGGTGAACGCTGGAATTCTTGTAAGGCTGGTAAGATGTGTGCTTGCAGATTTTAAATTAAGGACATCACTTTTAAAAAAGGACAGCCTTGCAACCCCAAAATACATAGCACAAAAGGAAAACGAATTGGGAGGGAGGAGGAATTGAATAGGTAGAAGTTCTTGGAAGGGTGTTCACACAATAAAATGTGTAAACAGGCTCCCATCCAGTGTCAGAAGGGGGTGAATTAGCACAAGCCAAATTTTAGATTGTAAACTTGCTGGGGGCTGGGACCTTACTCTCCCTTGAAATTTGGAAAACGCCATGTGTGTTGAGGGCAGGAGGTCACGTATTTGCACATGCATATTTACACACACATAATTTTGTTAGCGGAAGGAGAAAAGAAGTGTTTGCATCACTGAGCTGAAGGTTGAAGAAAGTTTTTACCAAAGATGGGGGTGCTGGCATGAGGGTATTGGGTTCTTTATTTATTTTGGTATTTAGAACCTACCTTTCTCTGGTCAGTTCCTACCCCGTGCAGCTTGCAAAAATATCTCTCTCAAGAGCTTTAAAAACTATCTTAACAATAACACAAGGCTGCGTGGTGGAGGAGATCTGGGTTCAAAGCTGCGTTCAACTGCAAAGCTGCGCTGGTGGACCTTGTTGTTGGCCTCCTCCCTGGGTGGTCGCGGGACTAAAAAGGAGCCGGGTGCCTCACACAAAGCCTGGCCCACCTGATAGGTTTGTTGTGAGGAAAATTAGCGGACAGTGCCCTTCTGCCTCTTGGCTTAGCCTACTTCGCAGGGTTTTGTGAGAAAAACAAGGGGGCAAACAAAAAATAGGAAGGGGGAAAATAGGAGGGGAAGGGAACAATCACTAAAAAAAAACCCAATTAAACATTGATACAGTTAAAGCAATGGAACCCAAAGTCCTTCACCTATGGGAGGAAGGAAAACTAGATAGATAGATAGATAGATAGATAGATAGATAGATAGATAGATAGATGATAGATAGATAGATGATAGATGATAGATAGATATGCACACCAAAAAAAAACCCCACAAAGATTTTATTTATAATATTACTGTATAATCATATGGACTCAGCTATACATCTGCAAATACAGCATTCCAAGTGCATTATACAAATGTGACCACTAGATGGCGGTGGTGAGCTCATGGCAGATTCAACATAGTTTTCAAAACGTGTCTTTCTTTTTTTAAAGCATTTTCACAGCGGTGTTTTTTTTTTTAATATATGTGTGTGTGTGTGTGTCTAGATTCCACCACGGGCTGTTAGAGTGGGAAGGGGCCCCCTGAAGAGCCCTCTTGCTTCTTCCTCTCCTCCTAGGCACACTATATACGCTTTCCCTGCTCCCCCTCAGACCTGGCGAACTACATTTCCCGGTGGCCTTTGCGCGGGCCGAGAGCGGCCTGGCGGGGGGACGGACTACTGCAGCAGCAGTCGAGAGGCAGAGGCGGCGGCGGCAGCGGCGGTCTCGGTGGCTGCCACTTCTTCTCCCGCCTTGCCGGGCCGAGCCTCTCCTCCTCGCTTCCCTTTCCTCACAGGCCGCAGGAGGCCCGAGGCGCCTCCCCGCTTGTCACGAGGCGGCTCCACCCCGCGGCGGCGGCGGCCCTCCTCCTCCTCCTCCCCGGCCGGTCCCGCTCCTCGGTTCCGCGCAGGATCCTTCCCGAGGGCCCTCTTCGTCCTCCTCTTCCCCGCCCCCGAAGTGCCCCCGGTGGGGGGCGGGCCTTGAGGGTTGGGGGAGGACCTTCCTCTCCGTGGCCCCCGGGGGACCCTCAGGACGGAGGGAGCGAGGGGTCCGCAGCGCCGTGGGGGCGGACGTCCTCGCCGTCGGGGCGGCCGGGGTCTCCGCCAGAGGAGCGCGTCGGCGCCGGCCATGGAGCCCCCCGGGCAGGTCAAGGACCGCATCCTGGAGAACATCTCCCTCTCCGTCAAGAAGGTCAGCGGGGTGGGGAGGGGTTTTTTTATTGGGGTGTTGTTGGGGGGGACGACCCACAGACGCCCCCCATCCCGCCACAAGGGTGCCCTTCCCAGCCCCACTTAACCGCCGTCAACAGGCACACACAGCCGGCCACCCCCATCCCAGCATATTTCTCTTCCTTTCACCCCCCTACTCCCAATTCTTATTCGTTGTTATTACTATTACCATGTCAGTCGTTATTCTTGTTCGCTGTTGTTGCTGTTATTCACAATCATTATGATTTGTTATTAAGATCTGTCAGTTTTCTTGTCCTTTTGCTACCATCATCGGTGTTCTTAAATTTATGACCTTTTCTGTGAACTGCCCTGAGACCTCCAGGTATAGGGCGGTATATAAATTTTATTATTATTATTATTATTATTATTATTATTATTATTCCCCGCCCCCCGCCCCCTTTAACAGGCAGGCTCCAGGGTTACAGCCGTCGCTTCACTTTCAAAATTAAAAGCAGTTAAACCAAGAGCAGGCTAGGTCACAGGAATCTGAGTCACTTAAGAACTGCTTCATGGGCTCCTTTCGGGGAAGAAGGGCAGGTTATGGATTTAATGCAATATAAATAAAATTGAGAGGTGCTATCCAGTACGACTTATACTCAGAGCGGGATCTGCTGAAGTTGATAGGCGTGGTGGATTTTTGGCCCATTGGTTTCAGTGGGTCTTCTCAGAAGAGGACGCAGCCCATTGTTGACGTACCGCAACAATAGTGTTGTTAGTAACGTCTCATTGTCACATGTTGTTGATGTGATTAGCCACAGTAGCATAGTATTACTTACACTTTTTAAATTCATTGCAGATTTCTCAATCCTTTCCCTGCTCTCTCTTGATAAGCCTTCTATGCTGGGGGATTGTTGTGGGCGTGGGGGAAGAAAGTCAGGGGCAGGGAAGCTGCCATAGAATACAATACGGGATTCTCCTGCTGGTGTGGCTTCTTCTGAACATTACCCACCCAGGAGACCCTATCAGGGCCCACCCTATGGTAATGATAACTGCTCAAGCTGTGCTTTCTGACCATTTCATCAAAGCTGTCACCTCTGTTTTAGCACCATATGACATCACTTAACCAGCATCCCTGGTTGCGAGTGTACATCTCTTTTCCCACATAGCCCAGCTACTGTGCTCTCTTGCTTCCTTATTCTAGCTGGACTGTAATAAGCCTGGGTATGCAGTCTCAACAACAAGCAAGTTGCAGCGCGTGTTGAATTTTCAGTGGGCCAAAGGGTTGCTTTCTTCAGCAATTGATGTTTTTAGAGAAGCCTCTGTTCCCATTTTACTGACAACAAACCGAGGCTGAAGGGAAGGGCTTCAGCTCAGTGGTGGAGCACCTGCTTTCTGTGTAGGTGGGAACATCCCCTGCTCAAAACCCTAGGCAGTCAGTGTGGGTCATCCTGAGCCAGGTGACCAAGGGTCTACTATCCTAAGAACGTAAGGCCAATTGTCCTTGCTGTGGCCAACCAGATTCCTTTGGAAAGTCTGCAAGATGATGGACCTGAGTTCTACAGCATCCTCCCCCTGCTGTGCTTCTCAGCAGCTGCTATTCTGAGTGTTTGGCATGCAGCTGTGGATGATGGGTATTTGAGTCCAGCAACATCTGCAGGGTACCCTGATGGCTCCCCACCGTGACAGGCCTTTCCCCAGCAGTGTTTTGTGAAGCTTATCTCTCCCAACCTCTTAAACAAGCAGATGCCTTCGATGGGAGGCACTTTGCTCTCTGCTGGCCCTTTGCTGCTTGAAGAAACAGCCCATTGATTGGCAGGAAGGAGAGCCAGCAGTGTGTAGTTCTCATAATTCCATTAATTATGTTTCCCAGCACTGCATCATCCAATTTACCAGTCATTCTTTCTTCTCCTTTGCCTTTTGTAACCTTTTCCCTGCCCCTGACTTTCATCTCCCAAGCCCATAATAACCCACTTATCCAAATGCACAGGCCATTCTGTGCAATATCTGCAGCCAGACATAATATGAAGGGGAAGTGCCTTTGGATAATATGTTCAGTTTGCAGAACTAGGGTTTTATACTATCTAGATCTGGCTATCCTTTGCCATGACTTTGCTTGGCTGTAGGGAACGAGAGGCAAGACTGTCCTCTTTGTTACCAACTGTGCCTTTTATATTCACTACTGAAATCCATTTTTTTTAAAGGCTTCATCCTTTTACTAGATCTGGCCTTTGGGTTTTTTATACCCTATAATGCTCAGCCTTAGCCTTAATCCTAACTAGAGCTGGCAATATATCATCCAAAACCGGATTGAAGCCAATATTGTGATAATCATATCATAATTTTTTACTTGGCAATATGTCGTGAATCATGATGTGTGTATGTGCTATGCATAAATCACGGTGCAGGAAAAACTTTGAAGCAGGCAATGCCTCTACATAGCTCCATCCTTATTTCAGACACTGTGATGTATCGGTATATTGCAACGTTTAGCTGGTGACATATCACAATGTTGAAAACCAGATATCGCCCAGCCGTAATCCTAAACTGAAGACTCTTACAGTGGTTTACAAAACAGTAACAAAAAGTAACTCACCCTTTGTGGTATACGGATATATGTGTAGTCAAACAGCAATATTCAAAGCAGAGATACACCTGTACAATGCAAATTTTTAAAATGTTCAGATAACTGTGTGTGTGCATTCATAAGGCTACTATTGCCCTGACATCTGTCATTCCAGGATGTTGCAGATATTATGCACCGCTTCTTTGCTCAACTTTAGTCCTTTCCACATCCAGGAACAATATGTTCATTTTGGCGTCATCGGGATGTCTCAGATTCTACTAAGAACCGGTCCAATGCAGGCAGGACAGTGGGGTTTCTTCTGAAAGTACATAATGAACACCTTAGCCATTGTTGGTACATTAGTCACTGTTTCTACACGGTCCTCTTTGATAGCTCCAGTTAGATAGCGTAACACGCAACATAAAGTAATCACAACTTAAAACCGTTTAAAGCAATCAGTTAGCAGTGCACCCTAGATACCAGCAAGGAGATGTCTTCAGACTTGCTTTCATCTTCTCTTCCCCTCTCACTCGCTCAACTCCTCCACCCTCCATCAGCCCCTTGCTCCACATAACCGCTCCTGTCTTCCCCAGGCAAATCCATTTCCACTTGTCCCACAGCAGTTGCACAAATTGCCAGTATTTCATGGCTGGTTCTTCCCACTCAACACGAAATATTGCATAAACGCTAGTGCTGGGTTGGGGAATCTCCAGCCTGTGGCCTACCAGACCTCCCCATTTGGCCCATGTGGTTGTTTTGGCCATGCCCACCTGCTTTCTCCCTGTGGCTGCAAAGCGGAGAAAATGCAAAACCCCTGTAAACTCCTTTCCAAAATTCTGAAGGAAGCAGGTAGAGACCCCATAACTTTCATAAATTGCTGTCTGGTAGTTTTTTCCTCATAAAATTGGGTCTCCATGAGTTCGTACTGTAAGGTCACATCACCTGGGGCTCATGTGTGAGGGAAGGGTGGAATATACATTTGATGAACTAGTTAATCAGATGATGGGCCTAGGTTTAATTTTATAAGATGCCCAAATGTTCCCTAACTCCACCCTGGGAGGAGAGCATTGCTGCAACTCCTTCATCCCTCTTGTTTGAAAGTGGGTGGCATAATGCAGTGGGTGCGTGAAGGAGTATTGCAAAATTCTTTGGCAAGAGTTGTGGTCTTTGCCATTGCATATGTGCTAACTTTTTGTGGGCTTTCCTAAAGCACCCTGGGGTGGTATTCAGGTAAGTCCTACTTGGCGTCAGCCCATTGAAATCAATTAAAATCAATGACACCCACTAATTTCAGTGGGTCTACTCTGAGGAGGACTAACGTGGAATACAACCCCTGGAAACTTGTTTCAGCAAGAAAGACAGTCCAATGAAGAGTGGTATTAAAGGCTTGATTTCTTTCTTTGAGGTGAATGGGGAACAGCTGCATATCAGGTAAATCCATTAATGAAGTTCAGCCAAAGGGTCCTGAGCTTCAGTGGCAGGAACATGGTCTTCTATGTTTAACAACTACTGGGCTGCTTTATAAAACAAGAGTTTCCCACCGGTGCCAGACTGTGTAGCCTGTGCGTTGGGTGCTGTGTCAGGGCAGCCACCAGCAGGTGCATGGAAGATCTGTGATGCAGAGGAGTAGGAGAAAGGTGCTGAGAGTGGCCCCTGGTAGCAGCAGAGCAGCTGTTGGCTGTGTTGGTTGCTGGGCACAGGAGGAGGGACGCCAAGGCTGGGAGTTGGAAGAGGGAGCTGTTGTCATTCCTTCCTTGTCTCCTGCAGCCTGCGGCCAGCCTGGCATGGCATGTGGCCAGGGAAGGGGCAAACGCTGGCATCCAGGCAGCGAAAGTGAGGAGGGCTGCTGTGTGATCAGCTCTGAGCTCTGACAGGGCCCCCAGGTACTGGCTGTAGAGCAGGACCCAAATGGCCACCGAAAGAACGAAATGGAGAAGAGCAACTTTCCAGCTCCCGCGTTACCATCAGCAGAGTTTCCTCCAGCTGTTGCCGTGAGCAGAGAATGCTGTCAAAAGCACATTCCCTCCTTCCTCTCTCGAGAAGTTTCACATCAGTACAAGGGCCAGTTTGCAGAAGTTGGCTGCAGCCAGCCAGCCGCTTAAGTGGGGAGCCCCTTTCCTCTAGGGGGGTTTCAGTGAGCAAGCCACAGTCCTCCTCCTCTCTGCAGGGCCCTCTCTTAGTGTGCTTTCCAGGATTTTGCCGCATGGCAGGGGATCTATGGCCTCCCTGCAACCCCCCACTCCGTCCTTTGTGAAGTGGTTGTTCCGTCCTCGAAGGAGCAGTCATATGCTTTGCATCAGTCTCAGCCTGCTCAGCTCATGAGCTGCACCAGCCGCTGCCTTTCTGGACTTGTTCCAGTCTTTGGAATCTGCCCAGCGCTGGCAGCCGAGCGCTGAAGAAACTGGCTCAGATTTGCCATGAAAGGGTCTCTGGTGGGCATCACCCCCATCCCATGTGGCCCCCTTTGCCCACAGAGCAGGAGGATGGCAAGCTGAGTTATCTGGTGTTGATTCATTGATCCATCTAGTTCAGTGTCGCCTGCTCTGACTGGCAGCAGCTCTCCAGGGTATCCGGCAGAGAGAGGCATTTTGCTCCTACCTGGGGCCTTCTGCATGCAAAGCATGAGATACCAGCCCTCTGCCCAGGTGACGTATGGACGTTGCAGAGACACTGCTTCCCTCCTGGTCTGAGCAGTTGTGGGCCCCACCCCACCCCCAGTTAGGACTAGGTGTTCATGAAAAGTATTCCACAGAGCAGTAGGCCCCTCAGCACTCCATACGGCAGGGGAGGCTGGGACTGACCCTCTTGTCATGGGGGTATTTTCCATCAGCTCTGAATGGTCAGCTGGGTTCAAGCCGAACATCTCAGCCAGGCGTCTGTTTACGGTGCTCTCTCTGTTTGTGTGTCCTGCCTGTGAATGCGCTTGGGCAATCACATGGGTGTTTCTTAAACATGGACACCGTTTGTTTTGCTTGTCAAAGGGTTTATAAATAGCTCTGTGACTCACCAGACCAGCATTCCCACAGGAGGAAATTTTGCCCTGTCACCTTATGGGTCAGCTTTGCTTCGTGGCATCAGCTGGGGCAGAACCTGATCAGTCAAGTACTGCTTGGCAGGATATCCAGTTGACACGTGAATCAACACCCTGATCAGGGAGGGAGGTCCAGCTTCCTGCCTTTCCTGCTGGTCGGGATTTTTCAGCCCCCCGGAGCAGGTGTTTTTACCAGAACATGCAGTTTTTACCCCATTGGGTGCAGTGTGAGAAAGTCATATATATAAACTAGGTGCCGAATGGCTCCTTAAACCAAAGTTAGTCACCAACACAGGATGTTTAGTTGCCATTTTTGGGCCAGGAGGCTCTGAAGTCTTATTTTTCAAATGATGGACTGACTGATTAATTCTGGCTAGTTCAGATGGCAACCATGAACTAGGTATAGAACGCTGAGAACTTAAAGAAGAAAAGTCAATTGATCCAGGGACAGTCCACATATATTGGCCTGTTCCAACCTCTCTTTTTTAATGGTTACACAGACCATTCGTAACATAAGAATATTCTTCACAACTGTGAGCAGGGCAGTGGGGTGGAGGAAGTGAAGACAAGCAACAACAATTAACTATATCATTGTTCACTGCTCCTTTTCCAGAAAAAGCATTTTGGCTCCTAAAATTCATTCTTATTGTGCAGATAGAATGTAACTGATTGAATTCTACAGGTTGGGGTATTAGTGTGTGGAAACCGTCCAGATCCAATGATTCCCAGGCGTGTACCTCCAGATGGTGGAGATGTCAGGCAGCATACTGGTGCCCAGGCATCTTCACTTGGTCGCAAGTGACCGATAGCCAGGTGCAAAATGACTAGTTTTGAGCACCAAGGGTGTGATAGTGTGGTACAGTGGGTATTGCTGTACTGGGGCCAGGCCTAGAGCCAGTAGTGGGGTTGGACTCTGAGATTTCCTTTATGGTTGGGAAAGAAAGGGTTGTATCCAATTAACATTTATTCAGAGTAGATCCATTGGAATTAATGACCATGATTAACTTCAGTCCTTTAGTTTCAGTGGCTCCCCAGGGTTTCAAGCAGGGGAGATGCTGCCAGGGCCTGGGACCTTTGGCATGCTTAGCAGATGCTCTGCCGCTGAGCCCCCTTCCCTGTGTGTCCTCCGTGTTGCTTCCCTTGCACTTGATGCCATTAGCCCATAGGGGGCGGAGCTCCAAGAGGCAGCCAGGCCCCACCCCCTCCAGGCCAGAAGCAGCTCTTCCTTGCGTCCCCCTCCCCTCCTTGCAGTCTCTGCTGGAGAGCTGCTGTGCAGGTACACTTTGGGACACACCCCTTGGGTGAGCAATTGCAAAATGGGCGACAGGAGCTATGGGGTGTTGCCTCTCCTGCCCCAGGCTCTCCCTGCGATCCGATCAGCTCGTCGCAGGAGCCTCATTCAGCTGAGGCAGCGCATTGCTTGGGTGTCCCTCCCAAAACTGGTGAGGCTGGGAACCCTGGCTTAGGGAGAAAATGTCCCTCCCACCTTGCTCTGTGCATCTGATTGGCCGGGAGAACTGTCTGTGTACACAACTGTATCCTAGCAGGCATACAGAGGTGGTCTGATGGAAGGTACCCACAATAAATATCTCCCCCCCCCCCCCGCTTGCTGCACTGTTGGACCCCTCTTGTCACCTGCAGGAAATAGCTCACGGCCAGAGTGCCTGCCTTGCAAACAGAAGGCCCCAGGTTCAGTCCCCGTCAGCAGAGCCAGTATGGTGTAGTGGTTAAGAGCAGTGGACTCGTAATCTAGTGAACCGGGTTCGCATCTCCGCTCCTGCACATGCAGCTGCTGGGTGACCTTGGGCCAGTCACACTTCTCTGAAGTCTCTCAGCCCCACTCACCTCACAGAGTGTTCGTTGTTGGGGAGGAAGGGAAAGGAGAATGTTAGCCGCTTTGAGACTCCTTTGGGTAGTGATAAAGTGGGATATCAAATCCAAACTACTACTACTACTCCTCTTCTTCTTCTTCTTCTTCATCTTCAGGCAGGGCTGGGAAAAGCCTTTTGAGCCCTTGAGAGGCATCTGAGCTCCTAGGTGCTTGCTCCCTGGACCCCTCTGGGGTGTCGCGATTCCTGCATTGCTACCTTCCGGCTCTACCATTCTGTAATTCTACAAGGCAGAATGCTCTCCCCCAAAACTCATTCACTGACGTGTTTTTTCTTTCTCTCACCCTTAGCTACAAAGCTACTTTGCTGCCTGCGAGGATGAAACCCCGGCCATCAGGAACCACGACAAGGTCCTGCAGAGGCTCTGCGAGCACCTTGACCATGCGCTGCTGTATGGGTAAGGCAGCCAGGCCTTCCTAACCACTTTCCAGTTCGGTGCTGAAAATATTCCCAACCCCCAGTGCCACTCCTCTCTTTGAAAATGTTGTAAAGGCGAAGGAACACTTGGTGAATTAAGAACCCGGCTTGTTTGAGTGGCACTTGCGAAGGGCTCTTACCGTCCCCCCCTTCCTTGTTCAGCCCACTTTACGAGAGAGCTGGTGAGCGTTTTCTCTTAAAGCAACAGGCTAGGCGTAAAAGCCCTGCCAGCTTCAGGCAGGAAAAACTGCCAGGCAGATGTTAAAGTCGCCAATATCTCAGTGCGCTTCTACAGATCTAAGGTGCAACTTCACTCGCAGTACGACGTACGGTTCTCATCACCACCCCTCAGACAGGATCTGAAAACCAAAAGCCAAATGACCGATGGAGCAGCTCCCCTGTGAAGAGAGGTCACTATGTTTGGGACTTGCTAGTGTAAGGAGGGAGAAAGGTGGAGAGATGGGATAGAGGCGTGGAGAAAGTGGGCAAGGGGAAGGGGAAGCTTTTCAGATCCCGCAGAAGGTGAGAGATTCAGGGCAAGCAGAAAGCAGCAGCAGCTTATGAGTTCTCACAGAGCTGAGCTGTGGAACTTGCTGCCCCAGAGGTGGTGATGGACCCCACCTTGGGCAGAAATTCATCGAGGGGAAGGGGGGGCTATCAGTGGAATTGCTAGCTACTGCAGCCACAGTCTTCCTCCAACATCAGAGAGGGCAGGCCATCTGAATGCCAGCTGGTGGGGAACAGCCATGGGGCCGTTGTGCTCACGCGCTGCCTGTGAGCCTCCTGGAGACGCCAGATTGGCTGCTGCGGGACAGAACGCTTGTCTTGATAGGCTTTTGGCCTGATCCACCAGCTAAGCTCCTCTGGTGTTCTTATAAGGTGAGAGGTGGTACCTGGAGTCCATTCATGAGCAAGTTGAGTTAGATATTTTGGGTCTGGGCTGGATCTCTCCTGAACATTTTTTTCTGGGGCTGCGGAGGCAATGAAAGGAATTCCATGTGTCTTGTCTGACAGAATGCCTGGTTTCAATAATTATTGTAACTGTGTAATGTATTTTATTCTGCTTTGTGTATTATTATTTTTTTGTAATGGCTCCTGCTACACAGATAAATAATATTCATATTGCAGGCTGGGCTGTTAAACAGCTCTGAGGCCGAGGCCTTGACACAGTGGCTGTCCTCCATCACCCTGTTTTTACTCCTCCGTTTCCACAGGCTGCAAGATCTCCCTTCGGGCTACTGGGTCCTGGTGGTCCATTTCACTCGCCGAGAAGCCATTGAGCAGATCGAGGTCCTGGAGCATGTGGCCACCAACTTGGGGCGCAGTAAGTGCGGGCCAGAGCCTGGCTGGCAACCGCCTTCCCGGGATGTAATGTGGCATAGTGTTTGTGTTACCTGTTTTCTGGTTCGACTTAAACCCAACCTGTGCCCTAGAATCTGAAGACAAACCTCTCCTTTGCATCCTGGCTCCTGCCAGGACTAGAGCACTCAGGATGCAGTAGAGAAACTAAGGAACTCTGTCCTTCAGGGGGTCCCTTTGGCCCCTCTCTGCCTGCCTTCCACCACTCAGATAAGACACTTTTATTTAAGCTAACTTTTAATTTGCCCAGTTAGGAATTGTCCTAGTCCTACTCAGAGGAGACGCATTTAAATTAAAAAACCTAAAGTAGTTATGTTCCTTAACTTTGACAGGTCTACCCCGAGTAGGGCTAGCACTGGCTACAATTCTGGATTTTAAATGGCTCTACTCCAGTTATTTTAGCTGTTAACTCTTTTCCTGTGGTCTTTTATATTATTTTTAATGCTGTATTGCTGTTGTTTCGGGGGTTTTTTAAATCTGCCCTGAGCACTGCCGTTGTTGCTTTCTTTACTGTAGAACGAGAGAATATAAACACTTTGAAATGAATGAAACACATATCCTGTTCTAAGCTGTTGCTCCCTTTGGGCTCCTAGCCAAAGGACTGATCCGGTCTTCCAGCTGCCAGGCCATTGGCTGGTTCCACAGTCCTCCTCCTCACAGGGGTCCCCCATCCAGGCACTCCCCAGGCCTACTGTAACCATGTTGTGTTGACTCTGAAATACGTTGGGACAGGGAGGGGAATTTGTGTTCCCTAGACCCCTCTCTGCTGACACAAGGACATGCAAGCTTCTGAGCTGCACTGAGATCTTCGCCAGGCTGCCAGCTTTGGACAGAACCAGGTTCCTTAACAGGGGCAAGGATGCTCTGATCCGGTAGTGTTTTGCTGGTTAAAGGAGGGGCTGATTTAAGGCTGGCACCTTTTTCAAAAGGGCTTAATCCTGGGACATTTGATGGGCTTGGCCTTGTGTAATACAGAAAAAACTGTCTTGTCCTGCAACCTGAGGTTAAGGAGCAGGGCATGGGTAGGCTCAGAGCGCATGGCTTCCCAGCACCTCTTGGCAGCAGCTGAGCATTGTCTCATGATCACATCTCGGAAGCATTACCCAAAGCCTATGCATTGAGCCTGTTGCTCTTGACATTTAGCCATGGCGGGTGGGAGGTTGCCTACTCCTCAAGCAGTGCCCGTAAAACCCTCTCCTTTTCCGCCCCCCCCCACAGGCCGAGCATGGCTGTACCTGGCCCTCAATGAGAACTCCCTGGAGAGCTACCTGCGCCTCTTCCAGGAGAACCTGAGTCTGCTGCACAAGTACTACGTCAAGTGAGTCTGGCACTGGCATGGAGAAGGCACAGCTGCGCTTCCCCCCACCCTTAATGTTCAAACAGTGTATGGGAAGTGCAAACTGTTGAGTCGGCATGTTTTAAAATACATACAACTATTCCAGTTCACTGGTTTCTTAAGTAAATCGTCTTCTTGAATGCACCATAGAAAACACACAAAGTTTACATTATTGGGTGTCCCCACTTAATTGAATATTGCAGTTCAACAGACTTTGGGTTATTGGGAAAAGGTTTAAACAGTACATATCGTTAGCATGGGTGACTTACTTTCATTTTCTAAATGAAATTCAAATAAACACACTAATTCAGATTCCATTTGGCTGAGAGTGCCAGAAGACTTCTCTTCTCTTTTCTTTTTTTAAATAAAAACTTAATGATTTTATTTAAACAAGACCCGCAAACGGAAAATGTTTACAACAGTGTAACACAGTTCAGTTCAGAATACCAGACAAAGAAAACTTTCTGATTCAAAATTTTCTGGAAAACCAACATATTTTTCTTCAATGATGTTGCAAGGAGTCCGAACAGACAGATCTGCTTATGTGACTTGGAATATTAAATGGAAGCCTTTTCAATCTTTCCTTCCTTGCTGAACTTGCAGAATTTGTCTTTTCGGATTGCAGAAGGAAGGGAAAGTTCAGATGGGAAGAGGTTGGGCTTTGTTTTTACCTGGGTGGGCCATGAAACCTCTGGGTTCTTGGATGACCTGCTTCAACTTCTCTCTCCCACAGGAACGCTCTTGTCTGCAGCCACCATCATTTGACCCTCTTCCTCACACTGGTCTCTGGTTTGGAGTTCATCCGCTTTGATTTAGACCTGGTGAGCAAATATTCTCCTCTTGCTGGAGAGTAGCAGAGAGACAAACACACACAGAAGCAGCAAAGAACAAACTCTTGATGCAAACCTGCCCTGTATTTTTCAATCCCCCTGGCCCCCATTTGGCTACCCCAGTCTTTGGCAGCACAACTTTCATCAGGCTTAGAATACACGCACGGAAATTTCCATTCCTCCTTTTGAGTTGCAGCATCTTGTTGGTGCCACGAGGAAAGCTTAATCCACCTCCTGCCCTACCCTTCAATTTCCTGCATCTACGGCCAAATAAAGATCCTGCATTGATTTCCCCCCCCATTTTGAAAGGCCCTTGCTTCTTCTGTATTACATTAGCAGCATTTAAGAAGTACTTTGCTAGACACTAGGACTAAGAGCCCTGTGTGGAAAGTGATTTACTGGGCTGGCAGGGGGGAGAGAGAGAGGCTCAAGAGGGACCCCTTCATTACATTGGCTGTTCAAACCCCTTTCGCTACAGCCTTCTGATTTAGTCTGGACCAAAGAGGAGCAGCATTTCGCCTTCCTTTTATTCCTTAGGTGCCTTGAGGTGTGTCCTGAGTTTCAGTGGCGAGACCTTTTCAATTAATTTGCCAACCAGGCGCATCAGTGTCAAGGAGCCTGCAAGCAGACCCTTTCCCCGCAAATATGCCTCTCCCAGGGCTGTGGGTACTGAGACTTCTCCCTAGTCAAGTTACCCCCTCTTGTTCTTCCTTAATAAGCAGCCCTCTGAGCGCTGGCATGACTGTGGCTCCAGTTCTCTGCAGTGCTTGGAGGCAGCTGGCCACATGCAGGTGCCCTAAGAGAGGTGGTGCCTGGAAGGAGGATGGTGGCAGCAGTGAGCAGCCAGCTGTGCTGTCAGCAGGGGCTCCTTAGGGGAGGCAGGTCAGGAGGTGGGTTTCTCCATTCCCTAGATGAACAGTAACCCCAGGTTTTTCCCTGGCCCTTCCAGGATGCCCCTTACCTGGACCTGGCCCCCTACATGCCAGATTACTACAAGCCTCAGTACCTGCTGGACTTCGAGGACCGCCTGCCCAGCTCAGTCCATGGCTCAGACAGCCTCTCCCTCAACTCCTTCAATTCCGTCACCTCCACCAACCTGGAATGGGACGACAGTGCCATTGCCCCATCCAGCGAGGGTAAGTGGGGTGCAAGTGTTTGAACAGGGCTGGAAGAGGCCAGGCGATTGGTGCACAGTGCCTGAAGTCTGCAGGCAGAAATCCCTCCTCGCTCACGAATCATCAGTTTGGGGCGAAGGCACAGAGAGTTAATCCAGTTTGGGTATCTAGTAGTGGTGCTGTTTCTCTGCAGAGAGAAGGGGAGGGAGCGTGAGTGATTTTGCTAGTAGGGTATTCCAGCCCTCTGTGCTGGAGACCCAGAGCGTGGGTGACATCTCCCTGTCTTCGTGGGCAAAAGCCAGGGTCGGGGAGTTACCTGCAGCCAGGTCTCTCCATGGCCTAAAACGCTTCCTCTTGGAGACACATGAATGGAGTACTTCTCTAAGAGTGGTATGTTTAATAAGGTATTTGAAAATGTCATGCTGGGGGTGTGCACGGTTTTCTCCCCACCTGATGCTGGTTAAGCCTCATCTGCCTGTGCTGTAGAATGAACTGGGTAGTCTCAAGGTGCTAGACTGGACTGTACCACATCTGAGAGCCAGTCAGGGGAACCACTTTTTTAATGCCCTCTTGCATTCAAAAAACGAACAAGCAAGCAGGAACAGACCCAGAGGTATAGAAGGCAGGCACAACTAAGGAGTAGACCGAACTTGAATATTCCTCCCTGGTAAACTGCCGTGTTTGTTGCTGGCAATGATGGCGTTTCCTTTCTGGAAGTTTTGTATTTGGGGGAGCATTTGGAAACTGGCACCTCCCCCCCCCCGCAGCCTGGAGTGGTATAATCCAGCCACAGTTCCCCACCTCTCTGCCCCATACGTACACCTGTGCTGCTGGGAAGAACCAGCATGATGTAGTGGACGGATTGTCAGACTAGGGTCTGGGAGAGCAGGGTTCGAATCTCTGCCTGGCCATGAAGCTCAGGGTCACTTCCTCTCAGCCCAACCTACCTCGCAG
This sequence comes from Podarcis raffonei, assembly GCF_027172205.1. Taxonomy (NCBI): domain Eukaryota; kingdom Metazoa; phylum Chordata; class Lepidosauria; order Squamata; family Lacertidae; genus Podarcis; species Podarcis raffonei. Next base: position 81,759,475 of record NC_070609.1, on the reverse strand, counting down.
GGTGGTTGTTGCCATTAAATGAGGAGGAGGCAAACCATGTATACCATTCTAGAGCTCTTTGGAGAAAAAAGGTGGGATATAAATAATAAGAGCAATGAATTAGCACCCCGCCTCTGTCCCCCTTGATGCCTCCCTTGCACACACTACTGGCCATTTATTCCCCACCCCTTCCTTCAGCCTCCATTTCTAACCCTCCTTTTTTATCCCTCGTTTTGTAGATTATGATTTTGGAGATGTGTTCCCTGCAGTGCCGTCCATGCCCACCACAGCCTGGGAAGGTGCGACGAGCTCGCCCGCTTCTCCGTAGCCGTGCTCTCTCTGTGCCGCTTTTGTTTCCTTCGTCAGAGCTTGCTTGCATGCCCCGCCATGGGTCCCTAAAGCCGCTTGGCACCCCTAGGGGGAACCAACAGCTCAGAAGAGTGTGAGGTCCCTCCCTCCGCCGTTCCTTGTGGGGTAAACAAGGGCTTGGCACTGGGTGCTGCGGCACTCTGGGAAGCAAGGCTCTCCACCTGGCTGGCCCTTCCCCACAGCCTTTGACCTCCCTCTCCCTCCCGGCGGTGGGGCCAGTCCTGAGTGTCTTTAACATCCTTCCTCGTTTTGTGGCTTTGTCTCTGGCAGCATGAGATCCTGGGTGTCCTCCTCGTCTCCAGATTAACAAGCCTTCCAAACCCTCTTTTTCTGCACAGGCGTCGGTGATCACCTTCTCCCTTCTCCTGGGCCACTAACCGCTTTCTCTGTTCCAACAGTGCATGGGAAAGACCTGAAAGAAGCCATCACTTACTTGATTGCCACCAACCCCCCTTTCCCCACTGGCAGCCTCATTTTTTAAGCGGGCCCATCTCTTTGCTCTGCTCTCCCTCTTTATGGGCTGCCTCGGACTCTGTGCTGCCGCCGCCTCCTCCTCCTCACAGGGCTTTGCAGCAGAAGGAAACCAAGGACTCTCTACTACAAGCTGCTCTCTGTCTTGTTTGTAGGCGAGCTTCTAGTCCTTATGATTGGAAAGGGAGACAGGGAGGACAGGACAGCAGAAATTGCCAGTGGGAAGGTGCTCAGAACGTTGAGTTGAGGCTCCTGCTGCCCGTTTTCCGTTCTCTTCCAAGAGCAACCTGCCTACCAACCCTGCGGTGTTCAGGGTTTGGGGCACCTGTTCATGGCTGATGTTGGGTTGCTTACAGAGCAGCTGAATGGGACTGCTCCTCTCGCCTTGCTTGGAGCCAAGTCCAATCCCAAGGCAGCTCAGCACTCAGGGGCATTTCTGCACTACAATGCTGTAGTTCTTTCAATAACTGAACAAGCTTGAAAACCTGTGAGTTCTGTCCAAACAGGCGTTAACGCATCAGGGGGTGCTGAATAAGACTTTTCACTGCCTTTGCCAGATTGTAATGCCATGAAATAATAATAATAATAATAATAATAATAATAATAATAATAATAATAATAATTTATTTATACCCCGCCCATCTGGCTGAATTTCCTCAGCCACTCTGAACGGCTCCCAATCGAGTGTTAAAAACAGTACAGCATTAAATATTAAAAACTTCCCTAAACAGGGCTGCCGTCAGATGTCTTTTAAAGATAGGATAGCTGCTTATTTCCTTCACATCTGAAGGGAGGGCGTTCCACAGGGCGGGTGCCACCACCGAGAAGGCCCTCTGTCTGGTTCCCTGTAACCTCACTTCTCGCAGTGAGGGAACCGCCAGAAGGGCCTCGGTGCTGGATCTCAGTGTCCGGGCTGAATGATGATAAGTATCGCAGTCTGTGATAAGTTTCCAAAACTAGTTTTAAACCAAAACCAATGAGCACTTGTGATGTAGACGAGTCCTCCTCTGATTCCTGGCTGCTTCCTTTGAATGACCCTGAGTTGTCTCAGGAGGTCTGCAGGGGGCACCAAAAACCATCCCTTTGCCGGAGGGTCCTTCATGGGCCACTCTTTCCCCAGGCTTTGCTTCTGGCTTCAGGACCTTCTCGTAGGGAGGGGGGAGCTGAATCACACTTTGTTGCTTTTTCTCCTCCTCTTGCTCAGACGGAGACCTAACAGACACCCTCAGCTGCTCGCGCTCCACAGCCTCCGAGGTGAACAACTGCCGAGCGTCGGCCAAGAGCCCAACTCAGCAGCGCTACAACCCTTTCAACGAGAAGGCGGAGGCGTTGTCCTCCATCGAGACCACCCCAGTCCACTCTGCCTCCCAAGAGAAGGCAGACCTCACAACCACGGAGGGCACAGACCAGTCGGAGAACTGCATGGAGCTGGAGGTCATAAGGTCAGCGGGGGCTCCCCCAGAAAGTCCAGGGTTCCCTGGCCAGTTGGAATCCTATGAAACTGCTTATTATCATAATTATCATTATCCTTATCTTTTTAAAAAAAATACTTTTATTGGTTTTTACAAAAACAAATTCAAAATAATAAAGAGAAAAAACTTGAGCCATATCCAGATATGAGATTCTCTGAATCTCGTGACTTCCCCACCTCCCCTGCATGGGTGCTTAAAATGGTTTTTCTCAAACTACATATCATTAGGTTCTCCAGTTTTCATTTCTCTAAATTGTCCATATTTTTCGTTTCTTTGCAAGTTATTTTTAAAGTCCAGCTAACATTTTTATTTGTTTACAATGGTCTCCTAAGTAAATAATAAATTTTCCCCATTCTTTTTTAAAGTCATTATCTTCTTGATTCCTGAGTCTCCCAGTCAGTTTTGCCATTTCAGCATTTCAGTTTGGCTCGCCATTCTTCCTTGGTCGGAACTGTTGGTGCTTTCCATCTTTGGGCTAGCATTATCATCATCATCATCCCAGGGCAGGCTACAGCAATTTAAAATTCAGTGGGTGGCGCTGTGGGTTAAACCACAGAGCCTAGGACTTGCCGATCAGAAGGTCGGCAGTTCGAATCCCCGCGACGGGGTGAGCTCCCGTTGCTCGGTCCCTGCTCCTGACAACCTAGCAGTTCGAAAGCACGTCAAAGTGCAAGTAGATAAATAGGTACCACTCCGGCAGAAGGTAAACGGCGTTTTGTGCGCTGCTCTGGTTCGCCAGAAGTGGCTGAGTCATGCTGGCCACATGACCCGGAAGCTGGACGCCGGCTCCCTCGGCCAATAAAGCGAGATGAGCGCCGCAACCCCAGAGTCAGCCACGACTAGACCTAATGGTCAGGGGTCCTTTTACCTTTACCATATTAACAGTTGAAGCAAGTCAGAGGAAGAGAGTATATCCTAAAAAACCTCGCTTCTTGAGGGGGTCAAAGGTCGGAGTAAGGGAGTACCTCTTCAGCATTCCTGTTGAATTGGGCCATTCTTCCATCTAGTTGAGTGTCCTCTACTCCTGACAGTCAGCAGGTTTGCAGTCAGAGATAGCAGCGAGGTGGATAGGCTTCACTGCTGAGCTATTGTCCCCTCCTTAAAACATACAGTATTATAAATTACCTGGATGAAAGAGGCAGCACCTTGCTCTATTTTACTCATGGCTGGGCTAACTGTGGCCCTCCAGATGTTGCTTGACTCCAACTTCCTCCAGGCCCAGCCTCGCCTGTGGTCAGGGAAGATGGAAGGAGCTGGAGTCCCACACCCAGAGTGCCACAGGTTCCACACCCCTGCCTTCAAGAGGAGGCAGAGTTGTGATGGAGGTAAGCAGGGGCAGGAGAGGCAAGTGACAGTCTAGTTTAGGTTTGGGGGAGCCGTGGCCTTCCAGATGTTGCTGGACTTCAATTCCCATCAGCCCCAGCCAGCTGCTTCTATTCCTAATAAGCCTAGGGGGGTGTCCTTCGGTATGGGACCAAATATTCACGCTGGCTGCATTCTCTGGAGGGCTGTCGCTGCCCCCCAACACCCCCGTGGCCTGACACTGCCCTTATGCCTCACGGTGCTTCTACTTCTCCATCTCTTATTTTATTTTATTTTATTTATGATTTTCAGGTTCATGCATTTCAATTTTACAGTCATTTTAACATTTCAAAACTTGACATCCTTCCCCCCTTTCTGCGGTTCCTTAAATTTATTTTTAATATCTTCTGCATTTCCAAATTATCTTTACTCATTTATTCATCTACTTTAAATATATACTCTTTTAAAACTGCAGATTACAAAAATCTTGCCAGTGTTCTTATCTGTTTACAATTTGTCTGTAAATATTCAATAAACCATTTCCGTTCTTTTATAAAAAGCTTGCTATCTTGCTTTCTTATTTTTCCCCCAGTAAGTTTCGCCATTTCTGCATATTCCATAAGTTTTTGTATCCATTCTTCTTTTGCTGGGACTTCTGCTTCTTTCCAATTTTGGGCAAGTAACATTCTTGCCGCTATGGTAGCATACATGAATAAGTTTTTGTATAGTTTGGGTAGTTCTGTCCCTATAATTCCCAAAAGGAAAGTTTCTGGGTTTGTTTTTTAACAAACGTTATTTTAATAATCTTTTTCAATTCATTATATATCATTTCCCAGGAAGCTTCAAGACCACCACATGATAAAAAGAACCTTCTTTCTCCTTACATTTCCAACACTTATTTGATTTAGAGTTATACATTTTTGCCAATTTACTCGGTGTTAGATATCTATATCTATCTATCTATCTATCTATCTATCTATCTATCTATCTAATACTTCTCCATCTCTTTGTAGATTAGCTAAAAAGAAGAAGACAGGCAAGAAGAAAAAGGTCAAGACCGAAGAGGTCAGACAGGAGGACTCCAGCACCACTCCCAACTCTTCTGCGGCCCAGGCTGGAACTCAAGGGGCAGGCGAGGGGGACAAGTTGGGCACCGGAGCCAGGCGGCAGGAATCTGTCCTGGAGGCCAACCCAGATGTCAGCAGCGAGAGGAGCCCCGCCCTTCCCCAGCTGGGTCTGTGCATCCCCGAGATGACGGACACCTCCATGGAGAGGATGGGGCAATCTCTGAGCAGGGTGATTGACTCCCTGGACGAGGCCGGTGGGTGGAGCCGCTCCCTCGAGCCCCCGGACCAGTCCTTTCGGACCGTCTTGCCAGAGGAGGCCCCCTCGGAGGGGCCACCCTCTGGCAGCGTTAGTGAGGGGGTTTCGGCCCCCATGGATTTCTACCGCTTTACCGTCGAGAGTCCAAACGCTGCTTCGGCAGGTGGTGGCCGCCATGACGCTGCAGGGGATGGTCAACCGCCACATGTTCCTGGTGGCCCTCAAGCTGCTAGAGAAGAGGAGGAAGGAGGAGGAGGAGAAGAGACGGCTGGGCCACGCATAGCAACGGACTTGCAGGAGCAGGAGGAGGAGGTGGTTGAGACAGGCAGTGTGGAGGCCCTCGGTAAGCTAAAGGGAGACAGGGCCAGCCCCTCTCCGAGCAGCGCTGAGGACTCTGGCGTGGAAGAAGGCCAGGGGAGCCCTTCTGAGGCAGCGCACCCCTCTGAGTTCAGGTAAGCGGCTGCGCAGAAGGAACCAAATAAAGCTGTCAGGAAATCCAGTCCCGCGACAGAGGGTGAAAGAAGGTGGGAGCCTTTCTGACCCAGGGCAGGGTAGGATGGGAAGGGGAAACGGTTATTCCCCTTATAAACGAGATGTATGAGTTTCTCTACCTGAGGACAAAATGGTGGCTGGCTCCTTCTGCTGGGTCTCCTGAGACAAGGAGAAAAGACCGGGGGGGGGCGATTCTCAGTCATCTTTTATCTGTCTGGCAAATTGTCACTCTGGCCTGCTCACCTCACGGTGGAGCCGTTCAGCCTGGAATCTCTTGTTGGCTGCATTCACTTGCTGATGACAAAGAATCCAGATGGCGTAGCTGACAAAACATTGCGTTGTGTAGTCTTTGTGTTTTTAAAAACCCAGGCAGCTTCTCTGACTTGCCACAGCCGAGGTGCTGCATTGCCCGAGGTGGGCTGGCAGAATTCATTTGAGGCTTCCAGCTACAGCGGTACCTCGGGATACATACGCTTCAGGTTACAGACTCCGCTAACCCAGAAATAGTACTTTGCTTCAGGATGAGAACAGAAATCGTGCAGCAGCGGCGCAGTAGCAGTAGGAGGCCCCATTAGCTAAAGTGGTGCTTCAGGTTAAGAACAGTTTCAGGTTAAGAACAGACCTCCAGAACGAATTAAGTACTTAACCCGAGGTACCACTGTACTGTGCCTTTGATTAGGGGCTTCCCCTGTGCGACTTCCTCCTCTCATTCCTTCCTGTTCAGTGACGAGGAACTGCCATTGAACTGCTCCTCGGTTAATCATCCCCTTTTCCCCACCCAGGCAAAGCGTCTTTAATTTTACTGGCTTCCTCTCATTATTTACTTAGGGGTTTTTTGTTTATCATGAAATTGTATTATATAATTACTAGGAGGGGGGAAGGAATGAGAAGAAAACAGTCTCCCCTCCTCCTCTGTGGGAACAAGAACTAAGCCAGGGGCAGTTGCATTAGTATTGAGAGGGAGAAGCCACAAGAAGGAAGCTTCTAACTCAATTTGCAGGAGACCTGTCCTGAATGGGGCTTTCTTCTGAGCAAACATTGTGGAGACTTCTGTCCTTAGTGGCATGCAGGCACTTACATTTTTGACTTGGGGTGACGGTGAGGTGTTGCTCCTTCCAGCCCAAATGCAAGAGGGTCAACTTTGAAGAAGAATATTGACCATTGGGTGAGGGAAGCATTGCTGGATAATATAGTCCTATATTAAATTGCCGCGTGGGAATGACCTCATAAGGCCCAAATCTCCCCCTCTCCCACTGGCCCTGAGATATTAGGGGGAGGTCTAAATCTTCCATGCTTTTCGAGATTCATCTCTCTCTCTCTCTCTCTCTCTGCACAGGGTAGACAACAACCACTTGTTGCTTCTGATGATCCATGTCTTCCGGGAAAATGAGGAGCAGCTGTTCCGGGTAGGTCTGTGAGGTGTTGCCGCCTTCTCTTCCCTTTCCCCCACTCCTTTTGGGATGTCCCCCCTCCACTTACTCAGTTTCTCCTGTCCTTAAGAGGGAAAGTGAAGGGGGGGGTGTTTGTGTGTGCGGGGCTTGATGCTAGCCAACTCAAAGCCTGCTTTGGAGGGGAAGAACTCTTTTCTGTCCTAGAGTCACCAGCAGTTAAAGGGGCAAAGGAGATCAGGGGCAAGATCAGGGACAGGGAGGATCTCCGGCGCACCTTGCAGCAAAAGAGCAGTGTTCCATGGGCAGTGTTGCCCCAGTGGCAAAGTTGTGGCCAGTGGGTGCGTTTCACGGAACCCCTTCGGCAAAGCCTTAACAGGACGCCTCTCTCTTTTCCCCCCACGCAGATGATCCGCATGAGCTCTGGGCACATGGAGGGCAACCTCCAGCTCGTCTACGTGCTGCTGACCGACTGCTACGTCTACCTCCTCCGCAAAGGTATCCTGCCAAGATCCTTCCTCATCTTGGTGGGGAACGGCAGGTTGCCTCGCTCAGTTCAAAGCCTGCCTCCCTGTTTGCTGTGACTGCCCCGGTGCCTGTCCAGCGAGAGAGGCTTCCAGACCAGCTCCCTGCCTTCTGTTGTAGTTGTTTTGCTTTATCGCAGTACCACCTGGGGCCTGATCCCTGAGCTGCAAGAGGCCATGCCAGAGACCCTTGTGGATGGGCTGCAACTTTCCCAAATCATGTGACTGACTTGGCTCTCTCTCTCTCTCTCTCTCTCTCTCTCTCTCTCTCTCCCTCTCCCTCCCTCTCCCTCCCTCCCTCCTCCCTGCTCCCTCACCCTTTTTGGCTCAGGAGCCGCTGAGAAGCCCTACATGGTGGAGGAAGCCGTTTCCTACAACGAGCTGGACTACATCTCAGTGAGTTGGGAAAGGGGGACTGAGGCAGGGGGACAGTGCTGGCGCCTCTTGGGACAGAAGCTGGATCCAGCCATGGTACACCTGGGAGGAGAGGGCCTTCTTGTTTTCATTGCTCTGAATTCCAGGGCAAGGGTGCTGTTCCCAAAGGGTTGTGGGGCTTTTACCAGTGCGGTTTCAAAGGCACAGAAGCTGCCAGGTTGAGCTGCTGGCTTCTGCCTGGGGGGGGGGGGACACACACCATTGTGTAAACGCAGCAGGGGCAGGTGGACCGGTTGAAGCTGCTTGGCAGCCAAGGAGATTGCAGAGTTGTGGCCACAGAGGGCATCATGCCAGGCTCTGCAGCACCAAGCCCTCCCTCCAGTGCCCACCTTTGAGCAGCCCACTTTTTGATTTTTTATGATTTTCAATTTTATACATTTCAGTAATTTTACAATCATTTTAACATTTTGAAACTCATCTTCCTTCCCGCTCTTCCTGTGGTTCTTCAAATTTATTTTATATATTTTCTGCATATTCCAAATTAACTTTTTTTAATAATATTTTTTATTAGTTTTCAATTACAACCCATTAATAGCCTCATTATAACAATGCCAAATTATAATACAGTTACTAATACCAATCATTCAAATACCAAATTGAAATACACAGTGGTACCTCGGGTTACAGATGCTTTAGGTTACATACACTTCAGGTTACAGGCTCCGCTAACCCAGAAATAGTGCTTCAGGTTAAGAACTTTGCTTCAGGATGAGAACAGAAATCGGGCTCTGGCGGCACGGCGGCAGCAGGAGGCCCCATTAGCTAAAGTGGTTCTTCAGGTTAAGAACAGTTTCAGGTTAAGTACGGACCTCCAGAACGAATTAAGTACTTAACCCGAGGTACCACTGTAATTTAGGTGTTCCCCCGCATGCTAGAATTGATTGAATTATTTTCTTTACATCTGCATTCCAGATCCTAATTTCAACTACATTCCTGTCACGATAATAATCCCATATACAACAACTGCAATATTAATTTCTATTCGTATTGACACATTAAATGGTTTATGAAACTACAAGCGAGGCACTCAAACTATGTCCTTGTTCTTCCTGTGTGTGACAATTATTCTGTCCATAATGTTTCTTCCTGTCCTTGTAAAATGTTATGTCTATCTTTCCCAGTCGTTGCTGCTCTCCATCATGCCTTGGGCGGAGCTAATATCCCATTGTTTCAGAAATGCATATTCCATATTAACTTAATCATTTATTCATCTACTTTAAATGCATACTCTTATAAAACTGCAGGTTATTACAATAGTCCTGCCAGTGTTCTTACCTGTTTACAGTTTGCTTGTAAATATTCAGTTGGGCAGCCCGCCTTTGAGCAGCTTCTCAGCTCAAAGGCTGAGGGGCTCTCCTTGGTCCTGGGGCTCCTTCCCTGACCTGGGGTGCCTTCCTTCTGCTGCAGGTGGGCCTGGACCAGCAGACGGTGACCTTGGTCTGCACCAACCGCAGGAAGCAGTTCCTTCTGGACACGGCCGATGTCACCCTGACCGAGTGAGTAAAGCGCCAGCCAGGCATGCCTGCTCCCTTCCTGGCACCTTTATGAGGCAGCTGCCCGCTTTGTGGCCTTGGGTGCTCTTGCCCTGCACAAGGCAGAACAGTGTGCCAGCTGGGGGTGCAGAAAGGGACTGGCCCCACATTTTAAGGGCTCCTCCCTTATCAGTTTGTTTCTGGGATGGCCTCAGGAGAGTCTGCTGGCTGCAGTAAGACTGTATTTTAACAGCATCTTGTTACGAAAAAGGAGCAATGCAGAAGCGAGCTCCAGGTGGCTGGAAAGCCAAACAGGATGTTGATGTTTTGGGACTGTACCGTGGGAACAAGGGACAGTCTATTCAGTGCACTGAGCACCGGATGTTAGCTCAGAGTGTCACATGATCTGTACTGGAAGTACATGGGAGGAGTTATTCTTTCTCTGCTGTTGGTGATGAGAGAGAGCAGTCACGATTTCTCTGTACTGCTGGAAGGACAGAAATAAAGGCATGTAAATACATTTCTGTCTGTCTCTCTCCCCTCCCTGGGAATGGGAGGGGTGAAGTGGTGTGTTCTTCTTCACGTTGAGAAGAATCGCCGATTGAGACCTCGCATTGTCTTGCCGGGAGTCGCTGACAGGGAGGTCAACAAGGTTTCAAGCCGGGCACCTGGAGGGTGGCCAATTCCTCTGACTTTTGGCTTGAAAAACCAACACATCTAAATGCTATTAAGGGGGATGGGGAGGATTTCAGTACATTCCCAGTACATTTCTGAGCACAATTCAAAGTGGTGGTGCTGACCTTGAAAGCCCTAAAGGGCCTCGGCCCTCTGTACCTGAAGGAGCGCCTCCACCCCCATCGTTCAGCCCTGACACTGAGGACCTCCTGGCAGTTCCCTCACTGCAAGAAGTGAAGTTACAGGGAACTAGGCAAAGGGCCTTCTCGGTAGCGGCGCCCGCCCTGTGGAACACCCTCCTTTCAGATGTCAAGGAAATAAACAACTATCTGACATCTGAAGGCAGCCCTATATAGGGGAGTTTTTAATGTTCGTTGTTTTCCTGTGTTTAATGTTTTAATTGTTGGAAGCTGCCCAGAGTGGCTGTGGCAAACCCACTCAGATGGGCAGCATGTAAATTATTATCATTATTATTATTATTGGATCAGCTTTGGTTTTCTGGCCTGATCCCCTATTTCTGGGAATGAATCCTCACCCCCTGACTCACGCTTTTGCCCTCTGTATTCCCCCCTCCCTCCCTCCCCCAGGTTTTTCCTGGTGTGCCTCAAGTCAGCCATGATCAAAGGATGCCGAGAGCCGCCCTATCCCAGCATTCTGACGGACGCCACCATGGAGAAGCTGGCGCTGGCCAAGTTTGTGGCTCAGGAATCCAAGCGGGAGGTGAGAAGGGCACTCTGGGCAGGCAGTTTAAGTGCAAGCCTCGCTGACCTGTTTTCAGCAAGGGGAGAACATGACTAGTGTCTGCATGTTGCACAATGATCAGATGGTCCTCGGGATCAGAATGAGAACGGCAGGCCTGCTCCACTTTTGCACTGCGTCTAAGAGAATTCAATATGCAATAAGGCAGCGGCGGGCGGGCTGTTTTCCCCAAGCCACACCCACCTGTCAGTCAGCTGACATCTCCAGGTGACATCAGCTGGTTGGCAGGTCAGTCCTGCTGGGTTCTGCTTCACCAGGGAGTTCCCCATGAGGAGTGTTCCCCCTACAGAGAACAGGAGCCAATCTTCCACTCATCAGCTGGTGATCAGAGAGTGCAGTCCTGCTGTCTGCTGCTTTGCCAGCCTGTTTCCTGCAAGGAACACCCTGGTGGGCAGGGGTCACATGACATCATAATGACATTGACGGGTGGGTTGGGGGTGTTGAATGTGCCAAAAAGGTTCCCTGCCTCAGCTTGAGGGAAGAAGAGGGAGGCTGTCTTGGTCTCTGCCAGTTTTCCCACCTGGATACTTAGCTGCTGCTGTCCTTCTTCCCCACAAATAGGATTGGTTCAGGGGTCCCCCTAGCATTTCAGACCCTCTTCCCCCCCACCAAGGGGCCATTCAGGCACCTGCCCTGGAGGGACTTCATAGAATAGAATCATAGAATCATAGTTGGAAGAGACCACAAGGGCCATCGAGTCCAACCCCCTGCCAAGCAGGAAACACCATCAGAGCACTCCTGACATATGGTTGTCAAGCCTCTGCTTAAAGACCTCCAAAGAAGGAGACTCCACCACACTCCTTGGCAGCAAATTCCTCTGTCGAACAGCTCTTACTGTCAGGAAGTTCTTCCTAATGTTTAGGTGGAATCTTCTTTCTTGTAGTTTGGATCCATTGCTCCGTGTCCGCTTCTCTGGAGCAGCAGAAAACAACCTTTCTCCCTCCTCTATGTGACATCCTTTTATATATTTGAACATGGCTATCATATCACCCCTTAACCTCCTCTTCTCCAGGCTAAACATGCCCAGCTCCCTTAGCTGTTCCTCATAAGGCATCGTTTCCAGGCCTTTGACCATTTTGGTTGCCCTCCTCTGGACACGTTCCAGTTTGTCAGTGTCCTTCTTGAACTGTGGTGCCCAGAACTGGACACAGTACTCCAGGTGAGGTCTGACCAGAGCAGAATACAGTGGCACTATTACTTCCCTTGATCTAGATGCTATACTAGATGCTATACTTCATCACAAGCTCCTTCCTCCTCCCCACCCCCAGTGCTATGAAGCTATTAACCCCACTTGTGGGTTGGGGCGGGGTCTCCTTCAGATCTCGGATGTGGTGGTCCGCTTCTACGGCCTGATCCACTGGGAAGACCCCATGGACGAGACTCTGGGGCCAGCCCCCTCGGACTACATGCTAGCCGAAGATCCCATCACAAAGGAAGGTGTCCTGAGCTACAAGACAGGCACCAACTACCTGGGCAAGGAGAACTGGAAGACCTGCTACGTGGTGCTCAGGTGAGAGAGAGACAGGATTGCCGAGCGAGCAAGGACGGGAGCGCAAAAGGCTCAGAGCAAGCGCCATGGGCTTGCCTCCAATGTGCAGCCCCCTTTGCCTTCCTAATGACACCCCCCCCGCCCCCGTCGGACATTGTGCCCTGCAACTCACATCAGCACCAAGCTGCACAGCTGATGCAGCAGCTGCCGTGAGTGGCCACCCTTTGCCAGAGTGATGGAGCCCCCCAGCTTGAGTCCTGAACACAGGACAGGAGAGCATGACAAAATCGGCTCTTGCATTTCCCCCCCACAGCAACGGCATCTTGTACCAGTACCCGGACCGTGCGGACCTCACCCTTCTTCTCTCCGTGACCATGGGGTGAGTTTGCCCCACGAGGCAGGAGTCTTCCAGATCTTCCCTCTTCCCCACCCATACCCACCCCACTCATTCGCAACCCTCTCTGGCCCTCCTTGCAGTGGGGAGCAGTGTGGAGGGTGCCGGAGGTCCAACGGGACGGACCGCCCCCACTCCTTCCAGGTGATCCTGACCGACCGGCCCTCCCTAGAGCTGAGCGCTGAGAGCGAGGAGGAGATGGCTGACTGGATGCAGTACCTGTGCCAGGCGGTCTCCAAAGGGGTGAGAAAGAGCTCTGCTTCCAGATGAGACCAGTATGACTCACAGGGGTTGCCGCTTATGAGGGGTCCAAGGCAGCCTGGGCTTCTGTGGCCCCACAAAACCGCTTTTGGCCCTCAGTAAAGGGGGTAAAGGTAAAGGGACCCCTGACCATTAGGTCCAGTCGTGTCCGACTCTGGGGTTGCAGCGCTCATCTTGCTTTATTGGCCGAGGGAGCCGGCGTACAGCTTCCGGGTCATGTGGCCAGCATGACGAAGCCGCTTCTGGTGAACCAGAGCAGTGCACGGAAACGCCATTTACCTTACCACCAGAGTGGTACCTATTTATCTACTTGCACTTTGACGTGCTTTAGAACTGCTAGGTTGGCAGGAGCAGGGACCGAGCAACGGGAGCTCACCCCGTCACAGGGATTCGAACCGCCGACCTTCTGATCGGCAAGTCCTAGGCTCTGTGGTTTAACCCACAGCGCCACCCGCGTCCCTAGTAAAGGGGGAGACCTGCTGAAATGAATGACTGCAAGTTAGCCATGTCCATTAACTTCAGTGGGTCAACTCCTGAGTAAAACTGGAGAACCAACACACTCCATATGCCAGAGCTTTCTAAACACTGCTAGTGTGTCAACTGCAGCGTGTAGGTGTGTTGCGCAAACTCTTGCCGGGCTAGAAAGGGGTTAGTTTAATTTGCTAATAAAACTGATTTACTATTTTGTGAAGGGATGCATGTCTAAAAAGTGTGTCACCAACATGAAATGTTTGGAAATCTCTGCCTTCCTCCAGGTGGTCCCCCAGGGTGTGGTTCCTGCCCCCTGCGTCCCTTGCTGCCTGGTGCTGACAGATCAGAAACTCTTCACCTGCCACGAGGACTGCCAGACCAGCTTCTTTCGCTCGCTGGCCACGGCTGAGTTGGCGGATGTGGTCTCTGTCTCCACAGAGGCTGGCCGGGAATACTGTATCTTGGTGAGTATTTGGGCGACCTGGGGGCATGTGCCACATGGGTGTGTCCAGCCAGCAATGGCTACAGACACCTTATACCAGATCCTCCTAGCTCAGTATTGCCAACACTGACTGGCAGCAGTAGCTATCCAGGGTCTTGGGCATGGGACATTCCCAGGCCTACCTGGAGGTGCTGCCAAGGACTGAAGGTGCAACCTTCTGCATCCAAATCTGAGCTATGACCCTTCTCCTAAAGCGTAAATAAAGTCAGTTCTGAATAATGATTGGCATCCGTCTGTCTCAGAAGACACCTTTGGGAGTGAAGTCAAACCATTGGAGAGTTACAGTGCCTGCTGTGGCTGGAGAGACCAATGTGGGGAGACCTGTTTTATTGCAGGTGGGGCAAATTTTGCTGCTGCAGGTGCACCATGGCATGTCTTCTCTTTGTGCTTCTCCCAGCGGTCATTCCTTCTCCGGCCACTGATGAAGCCAACCTTCGTGACTCGTTTGCAAACACCTTCCTAACGCAGAGTTGGTCTGCCGATGGTCCTGAAGGCAGCTCCACATAGCATACTAGGGGATCCTGCCATATTTCATTTTATGTACCACAACCAAGCCAGCATAGTTCTGAATAAAGGGCCGATTTAAATAAGAAAATAGGAAGCTGCCTTATACAAAGTCCGGCCCTGAGGCATTCTCAAAGTAAAGGAAGGATTATACTCTGATTAATAAGAATACACACAGAGGCTTGAACCAGCAAGACTCTGGGAAGGGTGCATATAATAATCTCACCCTCCGGCCCAGGTCATTTTATTCACAAAAGTACTTTTTACAGAGTGTTCGTAAGAACCAAGCAGATTTCTTCTGAGCATTTCAACAAACCACGTGGGGACAAAGTTAAACTACCAAAACTAATTAAGCATGGTGTAAATAAAACAGACTACAAAACTACAAGGGAGTGCATTTGGCAGCCCCGGGAGGTGATAAACAAGCAATATACATGATAAGAAGGATGGTCAGGAGGACAGCGATCATTATCACCTTTATGTGAAACCTGTTTCCTGGCCCTAAGATTAACATATCAGAAAAGCTACATCAAAGAAACTGCCCACTGTCTTTGATGACCCAGGATGCCTGCCTGGCAAAGACTGGCCATGTACGTGACTGGTCAAGAAAGAGAAATGGAAGAGGGATGCAGAGGTGTGGATTGACCAAGAATCATATCAAAAGAGTTTAAACCCAGTCAATGCAATGCTTTCATTGCTGACACAGATGACTTACTCTATATTTGTTATAATTCCTCATAGCAATCCCACC
Source organism: Podarcis raffonei (assembly GCF_027172205.1). Taxonomy (NCBI): domain Eukaryota; kingdom Metazoa; phylum Chordata; class Lepidosauria; order Squamata; family Lacertidae; genus Podarcis; species Podarcis raffonei. The sequence goes on along the minus strand of NC_070609.1, from coordinate 81,744,442 downwards.
TGATCACTACACGGCCCGTAGTCTGTCTTGCTCATTATTGTCAATTACTGATCAACCTATCCAAAGGCTTAGAGTTGGGAGGGACCCTGAGGATCATCTAATCCAGCCTCCTGCGATGCAGGAATATGCAGCTGTCCATTATGGGCAGCCTTGCCATTACCAGCACCATGCTCTAGCCAACTAAGCTATCCAGCTCTTCAGTGTTTTCAGACAGGAGGAGCCCATTCCCAGCCCTGCTTGGAGATGCTGACATTGGAGATTGAATCCGGGTCCTTCTGCATACCAAGCAGGTGCCCTTCCCCTCAACTGATGTGTGTCTTAACCTCTCTCCCTTCCTAGGAGTTTGCCCAGGACCGCAAGCAGTACCTGCCCTCCTGGGTGCTCTATTTTAGCTGCATAGCAGAACTGGAGAGGTTCCTCCTGGCGTTGGACACGGTGTGGAAAAGCACCTACCAGGTAAGCTGGCCTGGCTGTTGGCCTGGCTCTCCTCCCAGTCCTCTGAAAGGCAGCTAGGCTTTGCCTGCTCTCCTCCCTTTCCTACACACTGAAGCCCATGCTGTGTCTTGGCTCCTACTGTGGCATTGCCATCAAACCATAGGGGTGGCTGTGCTGCTGCTATGAAACGTAAAAAGGGCTTTTTGTTGATGTCCTTCTGTTTCAAGAGACAATGGAGTGCACCTCCAGGGGTGAAGTTAAACTGCTGCATTAGCAGCACCAAAGTGACCTCCCTGGGGCGCAAGCCTAGACAGTGTGCATGGATGTTCTGGGATGCCCAGACGACAAGACCCCCCTCTCGGCCTCGCTGATGTGGAGCACAGGAAAGCAGAGCAATACATTTGGCACCAGGGGCTGCAGGAGTTGCTAGAAGGAGGTGCACAAGGCACCATCCAACCAATCTTAGAGATTCCTCTCTCCAGATTTGAGTAGGGTTTATTCCTTAACCTTGTCTTCTCTTAAAGATATCCTACAAGGCACAGTTTTCCTTCTCCTAGTTGCAAATAAAGAGATCCAAATAATACCTGTACTGATGATATAAGGCTGTCATCACATTCTGATTCAACGTATAGCAAGGGACTATGAGACTCTGGGCACATTCATCACTCCTTCCTCTTTTATATAATATGGCTTATTCAGACATAATGCAGTGCAATAAAAAACCAAACAAATCTAAACAAAAACAGAGAAAGAAAAAGTCCTCTTTCACAGGTACATCTTAATTTGTCGCACACAAAGGGGGGGGGGAACTGTTCCAGCTCTCACTTGGGAGTTTGCCTTTCTTTTTCCATCCTCCCACCCCGGGAGATCTTCCTTTCCCTTCATTCATCCATCCATCCATGATAACCCCTCCTTACTCCTGAGTTGAGGACCACAAAAATTGCAAAAGACCAGAGCAGAACAACAAGACAAAGAAAGCAGAGAAAAGGGAAAAGAAAAGAGAGAAGAGTATTGAAGGAAATAATAAAGGAATAAAATGGAAAGATAAAAAGAAGTAAAAATGACTAGCATAGAAAGAAATACCTTTTAGTAAAGTGACAGGCATGAAATATCTATCCCACATCCAATGCGGGGCCCAGAGAGTCCAGAGTACAGTGGATCAGATGAAATAAAGCATTGGGATGAAATCCAGCCCCTAGGATTTCCCCTTGGGCCTGCAGTCATTGGCTCCTATCAGCCTCCTCCAGAGCCCGCTCTGTGCTTCAGGATGTTGCCGTTGCAGAGTGGGATTTTGAAGGGTCTTTGTAGTGTCTCAAGGGCTTTCGGGAGGCAGAAGCTGAGGGCGAGAACCTTTGAGAATAATCCTGAAGTGCCACAACAAACAAAAGAAAAAACAGAAATACTATGTTCTAGGAAGCAAATCAATGACATCTTCAAATATCTCAAGGGCTGTCACAAGGAATAGGGAACAAGCTCGTTTTCTCCTGCTCTGGAGGTGAGGACCCAAACCAATGGCTTCAAGTTACAAGAAAGGAAATTCTATGGAAAAGGAAAAACTATGTATGCCAGCTTGATTTCTGAGAAAAAAGTGGGATAGAAATACAATACATCAATACCATTTGAGTCTCTTATCTGTGATGAAGAAACAGCTACTGTCGCATTCTGTGGACCAGGTGGCCACAGGCTCTGTGGTTTGGCTGCTGGGGCTTTAATCAGGCAGGGTTCACCCTTCATCCTTGCCCAACTGCCTGTTTTTGGTCTTAGCAAGCCACAAACCTTCCTCTCCCGCCCCTGTTTTGTCCTGACAGGTGGACCTCCTGCACAAGCCAATTGAGGACGCCTCCATCCGGAAGAAGTGCGAGGACGCCGTGAGCTTGATCCACAGCGCCTGGCAGCGGAGCGACAGCCTTTGCCGCGGGAGGGCTTCCCGGGACCCCTGGTGTTAGCCTCCCGGCTGGCAGGGAAAAACACGACTCTGCGGCAGTGTGGGCATTGGCCTTCTTCACGAGCCAGAGGCTGCTTGAAGTGGAGCTGGGCCTCCCTGCGGCCGCCTGGCTGCCAGCAGAATCCAGCTGGAGACGAAAGGGGGCCGTGTGGGTGACTGAGTGAGTGAGTGTGCACGTGTAATAATAGGCCGATGAAGCACTGCGATCCTCGAGCAACTTCCACCGGGCCCACCTTCTGCATCTGGCCTTCTCCTGCTACATCTCAGCTGGAGGTTATGGTACAAGGGCTGCCGGCAGCGGTGAAGAGGACTGGCTTGCTGGCGCTCCACTGGCAGCCCTCCCGGGGGCCTGGTGGCAAGGCCTCATCTTCGAAGAATACTAATCTCTTATTAACGGGGATGGGGTAGAGGGGCACGGGCCGGGAGGTCTGGAGCTGTTAGGATGAGGCAAGGTTGGGACGTGGCGGACACCCTGCATGCATTTCTCTTGTCAAAACGAAGGAGAAACTCGCCGGTCTTATTCCACTTTCGCCCCACCCTGAGGTACAGACAAATCTCCACCTGCTGCTCTCCCCTCTCTCCTTCGTCCCCCAGATGTTCTTGTTCTGTGAAGGGATCTCTGCCTGTCTCCAGCCCCTCTGCCCTGGTCTCGGCAGGCTACTGGGCAAAGCTGGCGCAGCAGATCGGGCCTTTGCCATCTCTTCAAGGAAGCTGAGAAGGAGCAGTCAGGGTGGGAGTGGCGGCGCCGGCAGCTTCCTCTGCTAGGCCAGCAGGTGGCGCTCTGTCCCCAGGTTTCCCTGGGTGGAGTGGAGTTTCCCAGGAAAGGACCTGTTGTCAGGAGTGGGCTTTGACCTGGTGCAGTGAGATCCTCTTCTCCTCCTTGCCCCTTGCAACCAGAGAAGCTTCTTTTGGGGAGGGGGCAGTCTGCCCTGGCAGCTGCTGGTCTGTGCAGATCCTGCCTCTTCACATTCCTGTTGTTTTGCAGGAGGGGAGTCCCTCTGTGCCTGCCCACCTCCTGGCTGGCTTTAGGGCAGTGGTAATGCTGCTGGGGGGTGCTGGGTGGGGGGTGCTGATCTCTTTATGCCAAGAGCAAATCTATAGGAAGCAGGGGCCGCATTGGTTACCCCAGCCATGATAAGCAGGGTTCGGGTTTTATTTGCCTGAGGAGGGTGGTGGTGTGTTTTTTTTTAAGCTGTTGGTATTTTAAATTTTCTTTAACAGAGAAAAGACTTGCTAATGTATTATATGTGTTCATGCGGGGGTCTCCCCTCCCCCCAAGAGGTGGCCTGTGTGGCAGAATGTATCTGCACATACATCTCCCCTCCTACCCTGTAATAAACACTCATTGGTTAATGCTGAGTCTGCCTGCTTGCCTGGGACATCAGGGGGTGACCCGAAAGCTCCCTGTAGCTCAGTGGTTCCCAGTCTTGGGTCTCCAGCTGTTTTCAGACTACAATTCCCATAATCCCTTACCAACGGTCTTGCTAGCTAAGGATGGTGGGAGTTGTAAAGGTAAAGGGACCCCTGACCGTTAGGTCCAGTCGCGGACGACTCTGGGGTTGCGGCGCTCATCTCGCTTTATTGGCCAAGGGAGCCGGCGTACAGCTTCCGGGTCATGTGGCCAGCAGGACTAAGCCGCTTCTGGCCGGAAACGCAGTTTACCTTCCCTCCAGAGTGGTACCTATTTATCTACTTGCACTTTGACGTGCTTTCGAACTGCTAGGTTGGCAGGAGCAGGGACCGAGTAACGGGAGCTCACCCCGTCACGGGGATTCAAACCGCCGGCCTTCTGATCGGCAAGTCCTAGGCTCTGTGGTTTAACCCACAGCGCCACCCTTGTGCCGATGAGAGTTGTAGGGTGGTTTTATTTGCCAAGGCGGTGGGAGGACCAGCTTGCTCTTCTCTGGCGGTTTGTTCTCCAAAGGGATTTGACAAATTGTTATCTCAGTTTAATCTTGGCTTCTGTTCTCTCGTCTCCTTCCTCTGTTGGTTACCTGTTTGTGCTTTAAGGTGAGGAACGGAGCCTCGGGTGTCATTTGGTAAAAAGGCCTCAGCCTGGGAAAGGACTCTGCCTGGGGGAGAGACTTTGAATAGTTGCTGCCACTCAGTGCAGACAATACAGAACTTGATGGACCCAGTGGTCTGAATGAGTGTAAGGCAGATTCCTATGCCAGGGAGGAGGCTGAGGTCAAGGCAATCCAGTCCGTTGCCATGGGGGGGGAGGCTTTTCTAACCTTTGCAGTCCTGGCAGGAAGTGCCAACTTGTAGAGACCCCAAAATGGAAACAGACCTCATGTGCCTTTTGCACCCAAGAGCAGGAGAAGCTGGTGCCCCCAGATGGGTGCAGGAGGCTCCACGACCAGGGCAAAGGACAGCCAGGAGTCCCTTTGCCCCCTCCTGTGCCCTAGTTCCCAACCTGCCTCTCCTCGGCACCCTTCCATGTTTCTGTCCTCTCAGTGCATCTTACGCAAGCATCAGCAATGCCACACTCTCCCAAGACGTGCTATTTCGAGCTGTTGACAAGAAGACGCCTCCAGACCGAGCCAGCTGCTCTTTTTCGGGCACAGGGGTTGCTGCCTCCCCTCTTTGGACACGTGCTCAAGACGTGCTCCTGCTCTGCCTCTGTGGAAGGGCCACGCATGCCCAGCAGCAGAGGCACTGTGTGCCCGGGGCAGGATTCTTGGTGCGTCGTTTGCCGAGATTCACACCCAATGTCGGGACCTGCCACTGCACTGCCATCCTTAGCCATCCTCTGCAGCTGGAGGCCATAAACGCCTCTCAATCCCAGTGGCCGAGAGTCGCAAGAGTGTGGTGGTTGCCCTCAGTCTTCCTTTGGAGCAAACTCCCTGGCGGTGCATGCGCAACGCTGCTACATGCAGCGCATGTGCGGCTGCGCATGCACCATACAGATGGCAGAGGGATCCTCCGCTCGCGGCAGCGGCAGAAACCACACGCAGTGGCGGTGGCGCAATGGTGATGGCGCGCACTGCTGCACCCAGGGGCGGTGGGCTGAGCCCCGTGTGGGGTGTTCTCTTGTCACCCCCCTCAGAGATGACTGCCGCCCTTGCTCCCTTCCTCCGCCACTGCTTCCAGGCTTTCTTCAGATTCTTATCTATGTTGGTCTTAACTGGGCCTGTTCCTCTGCCTTTCCAGACTTGATAGGTGAGTTGGTTAGAGCGTGGTGCTGAAAATGCCATGGTTGCAGGTTCGATCCCCTTCAGGGACAGCAGGGGATTGGATTAGATGATTCTCAGGGTCCCTGCCAACTCTATGAATCTTCCCAAATTCAGCTTCATTGTATTATTATTATTGTATTATTATTGTAGAAAAAATAGGGGGTTTGGTTTTTGCTGCCCAGCTCCCCAAGTGACTGAGTCCCCTAAGTCCATGATCAGTCAGAGATGAATGGATGGAGGCAAAATCCATAGAAAGCAAGGGGGATCTTTATTTTTCTGTTGCAACAGAGTTCCCTCCCCTCTGTGCAAGGAGGTAGGAGAGACCCAGAACAATGGTGCGCAAGCCCCTATAAAGACTTTTGAAATTGCCCAAGACCACCCCCCAAAACATCACAGAAGGTGGTGATCTCCGCAGAAATTTGAGAATGTTGCTTCTCCTCTGTCTGCCAGGATACCTGATAATGACTTACTTGATTGCATTTTCTGAGTTGCCTGGCCATTCCTTGGAGATGGCAAATACTTCAGTTCCTGAATTTCTTACACATTTTGATAGTTTGCTCAGCTTAACTAATACTTGCCAGACTGTATTTACAGAGGGGTGTAAGCCCCTGCAGTCCAAAGACAATTGGAAAGCTTTTCCCATTTCCTTCCTCCTTGCAGAAAAATATTTGAGGTCAAATTGGGAGAGTCAAAATGGCTTCAGGATTGCTCTCCTGTACTATTTCAAACACGTGTACATTTATGAACATTCATTCTATATTTGAGACCTTAGAATTCTGATAAAAATTGGATGACACGGATTCCTCTTGGATGACTCTGGGTATGTGGACATGATGAAAAAAAGCCCACATGGGTGTGTGTTGCCTGCCTAGCGGACTGGACTGCTCTCCCCGCAAGGAATGGATCCCACTAATCACACTTTTTCAGGAATTCAAGGCTGGCCGCTGGGGTTGGGGTTTTTGTTTTGTTCTGGTCTGGAAAGAGCTGAATCTCTCTCTCTCCCCCCCCCCCCGCCTCCCACTTGCAGAGCAGTGTGTTCCTGCAAGCTCAGGAGCAAAATGATCTCCAGTAAACAAAAGAGGGAGGCAGGCAGAAGGCTGTGTGTGTGTGTGTGTGTGTGAACTTTCCCCTACATTTTGCCTGCTTCCCTCCCTTGCCCAACCCCTTCCCTGGCACCCAGGCAAATACTGTAGAGAGGAAGGCACCACCCAAACATCCCTCCCAGAGGCGGAGAGTCAGCTGAGGGAGGGGGCTGGCCAGCGATATAAGCCCAAAGGTGTCACTCAAGTGGCACAAACAACCTTGCATGGCACAAAGCAAGCTGGAGAGCAGGGCAGGAAGAGAGGAGCTGGTTGCCGGAGGAGAGGGGCTGATCTCCCTAGGAAAGGAGGAGTTGGTGGCGGCACTGGTACTGGCCGAGCAGCCTCCTGCCGGGCCCACCTGTGGTCCCACCAAGTTTCTGCTAGCTCAGTTTCAGAGGAGACCCCCCTGCATGTCCTGCCAGGTCGTCCCCATCAACAGCTGGGCCAGCGGGGGCCACGCCATGGAGCCCACACGCAGCCACACGGCAGCCATGCTCTCCATCTCTCCTCCGGTGGATTTTGTGCTGGGGGCCACGGCCTGCTGCATGGCCTGCGTCTTCACCAACCCTCTGGAGGTGGTGAAGACCCGCCTGCAGCTGCAAGGGGAGCTCCGCTCGCGGGGCACCTACCCTCGCCATTACCGGGGGGTCCTGCACGCCATGGTGGCTGTCAGCCGGGCTGATGGACTCCGGGGGCTCCAGAAAGGCCTGACAGCTGGGCTGCTCTATCAGGGACTGATGAACGGCGTGCGCTTCTTTTTCTACTCCCACGCCGAAGACATCGGCTTGACGCAGCAGCCGGGCGGGACCATTGTGGCGGGGGCCGTGGCCGGGGCGCTGGGGGCCTTCGTGGGCAGCCCAGCCTATCTGGTGAGTCTCCTGGCGACGCTCTGCCTGGCAAGCTGAGCTGGCTTCAGGGCAGTGGGCAGCCTTGTGTTTCCATGACCCTGCTTTGTAGCAAGTAGAAATATGTTATTTTGTCATCTGAACCTTGCACACAGGCCAGTTCTCATTATCCCCATCTTGCAGAGCTAGAACTGAGGCAGGCAGAAAGCTGGCCAAGCCCCACAATTCTGCAGTAATTCTGTTGTGAACCCGTGTCCTGTTTTGCCCGTGTATCAGGCGGCTCCCTTTCACATGACTTGCTCCCATTTTACAGAGCAGGAAGCTGAGGCAGTTGGCCTCTGGCCATGAACTGTGCTTGTGTCAGAAATGGGATTTTTCAGCACAGGTCTGCCACATCCGAAGCATTCCTGTTGCGCCTCTCTTGCTGTGTCTCTCAGATACCCGCTGGTGGTCTGTAGAACAGCTGTGACGTCCCCCACCCCTTGCCCATTGAGAGCCAGAGTGCTGTAGTGGTTAGTGCTGGGCTAGGACCAGGGGGGAGCTGAGTTCAAATCCCCAAACAGACATGAAGCTCACTGGATGATCCCTGAAAGTATAGTCTTGAGCCAGTCTCAGTCTCATCCACCTCACTGGGTAAATGTGGGAGTAAAAGGAGGAGGGAACCACATATACCACTGCTGTGAGCTCCTTGGAGGAATGGCAGGACAGAAACGGAAAAACCCTGGAGGGCTGAGCATTTTTTTCCGCAAACAGCTACCAACCACCCCGGAAAATGGCTGCTGGTTGCTTGGGTCTGTCTGTCTGTCCAACCGTCCGTCCTAGAGCTTTAGGACAGACCAGCCCTGTGTGGGGTTGCAAGAGTTGCTCTGCAGCATTCCGAGAAGCTGTTCCTGTTTCGTAAAGCTGCCAAGAGTCTTGTCCCAGCGAAGGCAGGCTGTGAAATGTGTTTGGGCAACGTAGGAGCAAGATTCCCAGGGGATGGCTGACCTTCTCACAGCCTCCTCCTTGCCCAGAAGAGAGATCAAGTGCACCAATTTGGGGCAATCTTGCTCATTTGTGCCTGGGATACAGAACCCCTCTTTGCTAGAGGGTTTTTTTTAAGTGCATGTGAAATGCACGGCCTATCAGTCGTGATCAAGCTTGTCTCTAGCGTGTTTTGGGCTGCGATTCCCATTGGCCCTATCCTGATGCCGGGGGAGCCCAGGTGAGAGCCTTTCTCCACCCACCAACCTGTGGTCTGAACAAGGATCCCAAGTAGCTCAGAGGATGCTGAGGTCCGGCACAGAACGAAGGGAAAGTTGTGCGCTTTAAAAGATACGGCACAGAGTGAGCACCAATGAGGAAAAGGTGGGGGGTGGTACCTATTTTTCTGAAGACCTGGTGATTAAGTCATTCTTAGAGAGCTGGGGGCATAGAGGAAGGGTGGCTATTTTGCTGTCTGTGTTACAGCCTAACACACCCTTCAGAGGAGCACAGGACTTCTGAAGACAAGGCCAAGACCTGGCAATCATAGGAGCCGACCCAATAAAATATTTGAAGGGGCTCCTCCCCCCCCCCAAAAAAAATCTGATTGGCGTTGCCATTCAAACGTGTGTGCTGCATCTTGTGATTATGTGGGATGGGACCTACCTGGGCCCCCTCCCCAATATCTTATGCAAGTCAGCACACCTGCTGGCAGGGCCCTGCTAAACTCTAGCAAAATCCCACATGCACACCCTCTGGGCTCCAGCCTGCCTGAAATGAGGATCCACTTCCCTGAGGGTGAGACGGACCGTAAGTCCTCTGTAACTTGGCCTAGAGGCTGGCCGTTGGAAAGAGGAGCTGCGCCGCACCTTCCCGGGTGCTCGAAAGTCTGATCACCAGCCAGGTAGAGTTATGTAACTGTCCCCAAGGTACCTCTCCAGGGTGTTGACAGAGCAGAGAAGGTGGAGGCGTTATGTTGCCTGCAAGGTCGGGCAGAGTCCTCCTCTTTCTGCAAAGGAGCCAGTGGTTCAAACAATCTGCGGTGGGGGGGGGCGACTCCTGCCACCCGCCTCTGCTCTCGCTGACCTTTCTCCTCTGCTTGCGACTCCAGGTCAAGACGCATCTCCAGGCCCAGACTTTGGCCGCCATCGCCGTGGGGCACCAGCACAACCACCAGGTGAGCTGGGGGTCAGGGGGATGGCGGAGATGAGGCTTTGGAGGGTGAATTTGCAGGGGGTGGCCTCTGAGTGTGTGTGTGTGTGTGTGTGTGTGTGTGTGTGTGTGTGTGTGTGTGATGTCTAGTCTGTTGTGTATGCAGGAGGAACACAGAAAACCGTCTTCTATCAGGCCAGGCCACCTAACCATCAGCTGTCAATGGGTCTTTTTAAAACTGGGAATGACCTTCTGCATGCAGAGCAGATGCTCTAGCAGAACCTCCCCCCCCCCCCAGCTGGGACCATTTAAAGGGGAAGGGGTTTGTTGCTGCAGAGAAGAGGAGCAAGGATTGGTGGAGAGAGCCAGCCTGGAAGAAAGCACTGGATGAGCACACCCAAGGCCTTTGGGCTGAGGGCTACAATGCTCTGGCAGCATCGTCTGGACACTTTCTGTATAAATGACAGCCAGCCAATCAGCAGCCACCGTAACTGCCAGGGCCGGCTCTTCCATTAGGCAGGGTGAGGCAGCTGCCTCAGGCGGTGCTTGTGGGGTGGTCAGCAGCAGCAGCAGCAGTGACGTGTTACGCCTGTGTGTGTGTGTGCCACTTCTTTCTGAGGTTGCAAAATGGCTTGAGCAGCTCTCCTTGTTGCCCGCTGTCCCCGGTCCTAGCAGTCGCCGCAGAGGAGGGCTGATTCATTGACAAAGAGGCCAGAGGCGCCTCTAGAGCAGGGATGGGCAACGCAGTGCCCCTATAGGTGATGGCGTTGGACTCCAACTCCCAGCTGCCAACACGGCCAAGAAAGGGCCGTAGCTCAGTGACAGAGCTTCTGCTTTGCATGCACAATGTCACAGGTTTGAGACCCGGCAACGTCTCCAAGTAGGGCTGGGGGCGACCCCTGTCTTGAAGCTCTGGAGAGCCACTGCTGCCAGTCAGTGTATAAAAGAGACAGACCTAGATGGACCCATGGACTGCCTCGGTATAAGGGATGGCCGGAGTTGAAGTCCAGCGATATTGTCTGGCTTTGCTCAGCCCTGCTCCAGCCAACAGGGGCTATTCTTATTCTTCCAGGGGGTTCTGATATGCCCACCACACCAATATTTAGCATGCCATCTTAGACAGCTTAATGCAGGGGGCAGCAAACTTTTTCAGCCAGTCTACTGTCCTTCAGACCTTGTGGAGGGCCGGACTATATATTTTTTTTTGGGGGGGGGAGAATGAATTCCTATGCCCCACAAATAAACCTGAGATGCATTTTAAATAAAAGGACACATTCTACTCATGTAAAAACACGCTGATTCCCAGACCGTCCACAGGCCAGATTGAGAAGGCGATTGGGCCGGATCTGGCCCCCGGGCCTTAGTTTGCCTACCCATGGCTTATGGCATGTTAGAGGCAGGCTCTGCTTCCTCTTCTTTTCTCTGCCCCGTTAGGTTTAAATTTGGATTATGCCTGGCCTCTGCCGCTGAATTTCCCCAACCCCGTTCCCGGGGCAGAACGGAACAGGGGTGGGTGGCTCTCTTGCTTTTAAGGAGAATCTCAGCCCTCTCACTTTGCCAGCCTGAGAACCAAGCGAGTGTTTTGCAGCATCCAGAGGTGCCGAATGGGAGGAGTTGGGGAAGGAGGAGAGAGGGCAGAGGGTGACGTTGGCTTGTTCCTGAGCTCAGGTGACGTCAGCTGTTTGTGCCGCTCCGCACGGATTGCTTTCCAACCACCTCAGCATGTTTGTTTTGCAAAACACGGACGTCCTCCCTGCACCCTCCCCCTTGGCCTGAGCTCCCTCAGCTGGCTTCTCTCCCAGCAGGGAGGCGGAAGCAAAGGGCCCGGGGGAAGAGACCTCCAGCTGTGCCACCAGTGTGTGCTGGTCCCAGGCCCAGGCCCAGTGTCCAGAGGGCTTCTGCTGATGTGGCTCCCTTTGCCCTCCCTCTCTCCCAGAGCCCGCCCACCCTCAGATCAGGAGATTCAGAGCTCTGGCCTGGATAGTATCTACCACACTCCATCCCTCACCTGGTTCAACTTGTGTTCAGGTGTTTTATGCAGAGTAAACCCACAGCGTTCAATAACACTGTAAATCAGAGGTATGAGATTCATACCCTCCAATATTTCTCCAATGAAAATAGCAGCTTCTAGAGCCTAGGACTTGCCGATCAGAAGATCGGCGGTTCGAATCCCTGCGACGGGGTGAGCTCCCGTTGCTTGGTCCCTGCTCCTGCCAACCTAGCAATTTGAAAGCACAAAAGTGCAAGTAGATAAATAGGTACCACTCCTTCGGGAAGGTAAACGGAGTTTCCGTGCGCTGCTCTGGTTCGCCAGAAGCGGCTTAGTCATGCTGGCCACATGACCCAGAAGCTGTACGCTGGCTCCCTTGGCCAGTAAAGCGAGATGAGCGCAGCAACCCCAGAGTCGGCCACGACTGGACCTAATGGTCAGGAGTCCCTTTACCCTTTATTCAACAACAACAACAACTGGGTTGCCCCAAACTCGGGGGGGGGGGGCTTCCAACATATACAAAAACATAATAAAACATCATTAAAACAAACTCCCTATACAGGGCTGCCTTCAGATGTCTTCTAAAGGTGGTCTGGTTACTTATCTCCTTGGCTCGGGGTGGCATAACTCCATAGCCTCCAACATTTCTCTGATGCAAATAGGCACATCCTAAGGAAAAATGGGACATTCTGGGATCAAATCAGAAACCAGGATGGCTTCTGTAAATCTGAGACTGTCCCTGGAAAATAGGGACGTTTGGAGGGTCTGTGTGCTGCATCTGCTTTCCCTGGCCAAGGGCATCCTTCCGTCGTGTGCCCATGAGGTCGTCCGTGGCCATGGAGCTGAAGTCAAGTTGTTCACATCAGAAATGAAACTGGACCACTTGGCTCTTGTGTCCTCTGGCATTCCTCAGTCTTGCTGTGGCTTATGTGAAATCCAGAACCCACATTAGAGAGGAGGACCACTTCTGGGGTGAGGGGGCAGAGCCAGAGCATGCCATTTCACCGCTTGGGGTGAAAGAGGACCATGCCGCTTGCCCTGGGCATGCAGGGGCCCACAGGGGCACCACCCCAGGGTTTTCTGCCGCCCAAGGCAGCTGCCTCATGGGTGGACCAGGTCTGGGTGGGGGGGGTTACCAGCTGGGGATGACTTCAGACCTTAAGTGGGCCTCAATTTCAGGCCCATGGAACCAAGAGAACAGTCTTCATTTCATTTCAGAGGTACTCCCCCTGCAAGATCTCTTTCTGCATTGGCTCTCAGTGCGTTTCTGAGCACAATTCAAAGTGTTGGTGCTGACCTTTAAAGCCCTAAACGGCCTCAGTCCTGTATACCTGAAGGAGCGTCTCCACCCCCATCGTTCTGCCCGGACGCTGAGATCCAGCGCTGAGGGCCTTCTGGCGGTTCCCTCATTGTGAGAAGTGAGATTACAGGGTACCAGACAGAGGGCCTTCTCGGTAGTGGCGCCCACCCTGTGGAATGCCCTCCCTTCAGATGTGAAGGAAATAAGCAGCTATCTTCTCTTTAAGAGACATCTGAAGGCAGCCCTGTTTAGGGAAGTTTTTAATATTTAATGCTGTATTGTTTTTAACACTCGATTGGGAGCCGCCCAGAGTGGCTGGGGAAACTCAGCCAGATGGGCAGGGTATAAATTTTTTATTATTATTATTATTATTATTATTATTATTATTATTATTATTATTTATTTCTCCCGTCTGCTTCATGCAACAACAGCCTTGGTGGGTGAGGTAGGGGGGTTGTTGTTGTTTTGTCCAAAGCAAAATGGGTCAGGATAGGTGCATCATGTGCTCTTTGGTGTCCCTGGTAATTTGGACTCCATTGAAACCCTTCCTGAGCCCTTCAGGAGTCTGGAGTGCAACTCTTCATCACTAAGAGAGGCGGAAGTGCAGTTTGACCTCGTAGGCTTGGCCCTTTTGCCTTCAGATTAAGTCTGGGTTGAGGCAACAGAAGCAGATGGTCCCTCACTGGCATGATGGTGTATCTCTTTGACAGAGAGAGAACGAAGCTACAAAATTAGTCATCCTAGTGGTGCAAGCAATAAAGCTGCTAGCACATTTGCAAAGCTAAGCAGGGTCCAGTATGGTTTCAAATTGGATAGGGGATAAGGGACAGTAAATTGGATAGGGGACAGTATTTTAAGGGGGGTGGACTAAATGGCCCTTGGGACGCCTTCCATTTCTACATTTCTATAATTTAATGCACATCACCTCCAAATCCTGGGAACTGTAGCTCTGTAAGGGGTAAACTATCGCTCCCACGTTTATGGGGAGGATCTGCTTGAAGCCTGAGAAGGGTGTGGCTTTCCTTCCTGCCCCCCCTTACCAGACCGAGAAGAGGGGGGCAAAGCCACAGATGAGTGTCCCACCACAGTGGGGCAATGCAGGCAGCTGCCCCTGCTCTCTGCTACCCCCTGCTGACTAACCCCTGCAGCTTTTCTCCCCCCGCAGAGTGTCTCCAGCGCCTTTGAGACCATCTACAAGAAGCAAGGCCTCCTGGGACTGTGGCGAGGGGTGAACGGGGCTGTGCCTCGCGTCATGGTGGGCTCGGCCGTCCAGCTGGCCACTTTTGCCTCCGCCAAAGAGTGGGTCAGGAAGCAAAAGGTGAGGAGGGGGCCGGAGGAGGGGGGAGATGGTCCGTGGCAGTTGCATGACTCTGGTTTTGTCATTGCCTCTGGAACAAAAGTCTAGTTTATCAGCAGCACCTCAGACCCACCCAGTCCTAAACCCCTTTCCAAGATGAGCCCTGCCAGCTTGTTTGATTCCTCTAGCAGATCCTCTCACCCCTTATATACCCCACTTGATCCCTGCACTCTGCAGAGGGCGGCGAGCTCATCAAGAAATCCATTCCACACAGGGTAGGAACGGGGCCTTTTGGGTGGTAGCACCAACCCCTTGGAATTCTCTCCAATTAAATGTGTGACAGGAGCTGTCTCTGTTGCCTTTTGACACCTGCTGAACACCTTCCTTTTAATTCAAGACCTTTATCCTGCTTTATCTTTACATGGTTTAACTGTCTCATTGCTTGTGTGTCGGCCGCCGTGGGTTGCTTTGGGAAGGTGGTATATACCTTAAATAAATAAATACAATATTCAGCCTTTGTGGCTTTTCCTGTTGCTCGATCCTGATGCTGTCGAGAGCGGGTAGGGTGGGGCCGACTCTCCCCCCTTACTGTTGCCCTCTTCTGCCCACAGTGGTTCAAGGAAGACAGCTGGATGGTGGCGCTTGCTGGTGGCATGATCAGCAGCGTGGCTGTTGCTGTGGCTATGACGCCCTTCGACGTGGTGAGCACCAGACTCTACAACCAGCCAGTGGACGAGCTGGGCATGGTAAGTCTCTCGTGTCAGGGGTGGTCACTGGCAGCCTTAGGAACCCCAAGAAGCTTGTGGAGGGAGGTGAGGATGGCTCTGAGCCTAAATAGAAGCAGCCTGGGGCTAGTTCAGGGTTGGGGAGCAGCTGCAGCCCCCCAAGGTGTTGCTGAATTCCCAGCTCCCACCGGTCAGCACAGTCAGCTGTCAAGGATGGTGAGAGGAATTGCAGCACCCTTGTTCTGCAGGCCGTGTGTCCAGATTTTAACCAGTCTCTCTCCCCTCTGCCACCCGCAGGGCAAGCACTACCGTGGCTTCTTCGACTGCGTGGTGCAAGTCACCGGCAAGGAGGGTGTTCTGGCCCTCTACAAGGGCCTGGGACCTGCCTACCTCCGCCTGGGACCACACACCATTCTCAGCCTCCTCTTCTGGGACGAACTGAGGAAATTCACCTACCAGCTCCAGGGGGCTTGAAAACCCTGCAAGAAAAGATGACATTTCCAAAGAGAGGGGCGCCTGCTCTCTTCCTCCCTCTCCCCGCCTCACTGATGGGACCAGAACATGGGGTGGGAGGCTGGTCTTTTCCCAGGCAGCTTTGGAATGAAGAGAGGGGCTTTTGGCGCTGCCTGTCCTCTTTTCCCTGGACCAGAGGTCTTGGGTGGGGGGCGGTCGTACAGCCCCTTCTTCCAGGAGACAGTTGGGAGCACCTGGTCCTTCCCCATCTCGTTTTCTCACTCATCGTGTGACACCAGAGAAGTGGCCTCCAAGAACCAACTTTGTGGTTTTCTGAAAAGCAAGAATTGCAAACACACACTCGGTGCACGAGAAGGACGGTTGCCCCTGAGCCAAACAGCAGCTTCACATCAACGTTTCCTTTTTTGGGAGGGGTGAGGCTGCTCAGGGAGGGGCATATCCAGACTTGCTGCAGCTCCACCTGCGCAGATTTGGGTGTTTGGTGGCCTGCAAACAGTATCCTGTCCATCCCCTGCCTTGGGACACACACTCCCTGCAACCAAATGGGTAGAGAATGGGCACCAGGCATTAACAGACCAAAATAAAAGGGTAAATGGCATGAGAAGGCTGGCCCGGTGAGCCTCTCCCAGTCATGAGGCCTGATGGGCCAGTGCAGAAGGCTCCAAAGCTTGGGTCTAAGGTAGACCGCAGCACATCCCCCTGCTTGTGCCAGGGGAAGAGGAGAAAACCAAAGAAGCGACAGGGAAAGGTGAGCAGAAAGACAAAACATATGTGCGGAGAGTGAGAGGCAAAAGTGAGTCGCCCTTAGCAGAAGAGGCTCCTGCTTTTTGAAGAGGCGGAGGCTTCTGTCCTAGAGGCAGTGGCACCCTCACAAAGCCCATTCAGTCCTCAGGAGTTGGGGAAGGCGCTGTAGCTCTGCGGCCTCCTTGCCATTTGCAGGCAGTCTCAGGTTCAGTCTCCTAGCCTGAAACCCTGGAGAGCTGACAATAGGTCTGTTTTGAACCTCTGAACCCATCAGATGGGAGTTTGAGGAGTGCAAGCAGGAGAGGAGCTGTGGCCACTTTCAGGAACAGCAGAGCTGTGTTTTGGGTTGAGGTCGAAATCCTCCGGAGACATCTGCGACGCAGGCAACGCCTTAGCCTCTGACATTTGGACCCTGCCAAGTTCCCGTCTGTCCTCCTTGCACCTTGCCAAGAGCAGAGCACCCCCCTCCCTCCGGGACTGGGGAAGGGGGGGTGGCAGGTTTGCTCAGCAAGGTGATCTTGTTTCCTCCAACAGCTGCTGTAACTGGAGCCCAGTGGCTGGGCAGAGCTCAAGTCCAATAAAGATTGTTTCTACTTTGTTGTATTTATAGCCCTCTCTCAGGAGGTGTCATTTGGAGGGGGGGTTTCCATGGATGAGTAGGCAATGTTCAGTTCAGCAAATAGGTCTGGGGGTGGGTTCTAAGCCACATTAGGCCTCCTTGTCCCCCACTTTCTTTCCAGGGGAGTTGGCAGGGAGCTCCTGTCCCCCACCAGCACAAATCTAGAAAGTCAACCATGAGTTGCTAAAGCACCTTTAGAAAGTCAGGGGTGGGAAGAAGGGCACTGCCCTGCGCCACAAGGTTGTTGTGAGGGTCACTCAGATGATGGTGTGTGTGGTGTAGTAATATTGGGGAGCACTAAATAAATCCCTTTGTGCAAACACTGTCTCTCTCTCTCACACACACACACACACACACACAGAGAGAGAGAGAGAGAGAGAGAGATGGAATCGCAATGTACTCTCTTGCCTACACAGAACCCACCTGTACAGCCCCACAGGTAAGAGCCTCCTCATTCTATGTTCTCACTTCTTATCTCTAGTTCACCTTTCCTCCAAATAAGCTCAGGGAAGCAGCAAAAAAGGACCGTTCTCCTCCACATTTTATCCTCACAACAACCCTGTTAGGCAGGATCGGCTGAGAGGGAGCAATTGGCAGTGCGCTTCATGGCCAGGTAGGGGATTGGAACTTGGGTCTCCACTGCAATAGCCCGACACCCTCAAAACCACTCCAGCCCATAGCTGTCAACTTACAGATTTGAAAATAAGGGGCCAGCAGCCTCGAAAATAAGGGATCAGCAGCCAAAATAAGGGATTTTCCGGGCACAGGTATGTTCAACTTCTGAGCCCCTCCGAGCTAAAGGCAGAAAGCCCAGCCAGCAGCCAAACGAAGCCTCATCAATAAGGGACAGCAGCGGGACATGGCGCTGGGATAAGGGACTGTCCCGCCAAATAAGGGACGCTTGGCAGCTATGCTCCAGCTCACTGGTGCACCAAGTTCAGTTTTTTCCTCAAGCAAAGGTGGGAGAGTGCTGCTGCTGTCTTCATATCCCACTTATGGGCTTCCTCTGGGCATCTTGTTGCCCAAGAAGCAGCGTGTTTGGGGAAGGGAAGAGGGAGTTGTGCACAGGCTGGGCACTTCTGAACAGCAGCTGTGGGACAAACAGCCGCACCCACCTGTGGACTTTCAGCTTTGCACATAAACAGGCACCTTCGTCAACGTCACACCACAACCTGGAATCCACCGGAAGGTGCCACCTCACCAGGTATACACTGTTGACTCTCTATAGCTGCCCTTGGCTGAAAGCTCACAGGGATGGGCTGGTCCCACCTGGTGGCACTTCTGTAGGATGGGAACAGGTAGCAAGGCACACAGAAGGACGGAAGGGAGCTCAGCACGACTGGTGTCATCAGCAAGGCCAGCCTTTGTCAATCTGGTGCCCTCTGAGCTAGTTGGACTACAGCTCCCATCAGCCTTAGCACCATGCAGCTGTGCTGGCTGGGGGCTGGGGGGCGCTGTAGTTCAAAACATTGGCTTGAGGAAGGCCAAGGTGCACAAATAGCAAAAGAGAAGCAGCAGAGGATAGTCATCAGCCAACAATGCTGCCCTGCTAACCAGTTTAATATGCTTCGCACAAAGTCCACAAACCTCTCTCCTGCCATCTAGTAGAAGGTTGTAAAATAAATTTCTCTATACGCATGATGGCTATTTTATTTATAAACAGATGACTCATTTTTTAAAAAGAGCTTGACACCATGTGGAACAAAATCATCAAAACATCACAAATTCAGAAAATCATGACCTAGACAAAGTTTCTAACATGTTGCCTCTTACTCACCTTTTCTGTAAACTAAAAAGCTCCAAATGCTACAAATTTTCCTCACAGGAAAGTGCACAGTGGCCAGTGACTCTGCACATTAATTGCTCAGCTGTACATTTCACTAAACAATTAAACTATTAAAATTTTGGGAGATTAGCAGCCAAACCCAACAAGTGCATATTATTGCTAGCTAGCTTGAGAAGGGGCTAAGTCCACAGAGCTATATTGCTGAAAGGCAGATACTCAGACCATAGGAATACAATTGGTAGAGTGAGCTTGGTGTGATGTCACTTCCCCTCTCCCGGATAATCTTATTTTTAAACATACTTTACAAGTTGTTGCCTGATTCTTTGTTAAGTGTGGTAAGAGGGGGGAAGCCAGCTTGCTTTGTTAGCTGGACCTGCTCAAAACAAGGCTTTCCATTCTTAATTCCTTTGCTTTTTAGATTTTAAAACCCACACATCTGGGAGCCTGGAGGGATATATTTCAATTAATATATCATCTCCTACCAATAAAAACCCATCCATCCCACAAAAATACATTATGCTCACAATTGCATATGTCTGCCTAGAGGAGAGCTGTGAAAGCACATCGAGCCAAAATTATGTTCATACTAAATAGCGGGACATGGGTGGTGCTGTGGTCTAAACCCCTCTTGGGCTTGCCGATCAGAAGGTTGGCGGTTCGAATCCCCACGACGGGGTGAGCTCCCATTGCTCTGTCCCATCTGCTGCCAACCTAGCAGTTCGAAAGCACACCAATGCAAGTAGATAAATAGCTACTGCTGCGATGGGAAGGTAAACGGCGTTTGCGTGCGCTCTGGTTTCTGTCACAGTGTCCCGTTGCGCCAGAAGTGGTTTAGTCCTGCTGGCCACATGACCCAGAAAGCTGTCTGTGGACAAACGTGGCTCCCTTGGCCTGAAGCGAGATGAGCGCAGCACCCCATAGTCACCTTTGTCCAGGGATCCTTTTTTTATATACTAAATGCTGCCATAAAGACTGTCAACTTTCAGCAGTAGAAAAGGTAAAGGACCCCTGACAGTTAAGTCCAGTCGCAGATGACTCAGGGGTTGCGGCGCTCATCTCGCTTTATTGGCCGAGGGAGCCGGCGTACAGCTTCCGGGTCATGTGGCCAGGATGACTAAGCTGCTTCTGGCGCAACGGAACACCAAAACCAGAGTGCAGGAAAACGCTGTTTACCTTCCTGCTGGAGCGGTACCTATTTATCTACTTGCACTTTTGGTCGTGTTTTCGAACTGCTATGTTGGCAGGAGCTGGGACTGAGCAATGGGAGCTCACCCCGTCACGGGGATTCGAACCTCCGACCATCTGATTGGCAAGCCCAAGAGGCTCAGTGGTTTAGACCACAGCGCCACCCTGTGCAGTAGAGGGAAAGCCCAAAACAATTTTATCTTTACTTTTATGTTATGTAATTAAAACTATCAGTGCATAATATAGGACTGTGATACTCTGCAAATATTAAAAAGTAAGGAAGACTACGTAACAAAAGCAGAAGGCAAAATGTACCAAGGATGGAGCTGGATTTCCCTCAACTCAACTGGGTCTTGCACTCTACCCTAGAGCCACTGTCAAAGCCACTCTCATTCTGATTCTCCTCTCTTCCCCATCAGCCCCCAGGGCCAACTTACTGAAGCCCATAAGTTTCCGCAACATTCTTAAGAGAAAATGTGATGAGGAAGGAAGCAAAAATCTCAGATGCAGCACCACATTTGGACTCCCCTGGCACAAACACACTGCCTTTTTAGCAGACACACACACAGCTTTTCCCTCCCTGGTGCCTTCGCTGACTATTACACAATAGTATATTTTATCACTTGGTATTGATTGGCTCTAATTGCTCTGTGCGATTTTCATTTTGTGGTCCGGCTTACGAGCAGAAGCTCTTCCGAAAGCTTTTTAGCCGAGGCTTGCACCAAGGGTTATGATGCCTGGCACATAATAATGAGTGTTGCAGGCAAAGTACCTCTAATTGCTTTTAAAGAAGCACTCTAGGTTCCATTTTCATTCAGGCAGGAGGGTCAAAGCATATTCTAGCTGAGAATAGGTTGCCGGACTCAATGGATCTAGCAGATGCTTCCATTTTTTAACATGGCAGAAGGAGCTGCTTTGTCACCTGCAGAGGGCCTTGACTTCATCACTGCAGCCCTAAGTGATTAACAAGATATCCCCAAACCTCAATTATTATTTATTACATTTATATATCACCTTCCCACCTGCCCAGTGAGCTCTAGCTGGTGTACATGATTAGCACCCTTTGCACCAACTGTAGGTGGTTTGTGGGAGCAGAAGGGAGAACCTGAGTCCCTAGGACCAGAAATTAGCATGAGGGCTCAGAATGCAAAGGCCAAACAGAAGTTAGCTCAAAGGTCTGCCCGGCAGACTTGCATGCTTCCATGGGGGTCTTCTGGCACCAGAACTGACCCTGCTGCCTTTGTACTTGTGTGGGACTCCCATTTTCCTTGGTCCTTGCAAAATATTTTGACAGAAAGCTTGTCACGGAGGGCTTGCATGGCAGTACGTACAGTAGTACCTCGGGTTACATACGCTTCAGGTTACAGACTCCGCTAACCCAGAAATAGTACCTCGGGTTAAGAACTTTGCTTCAGGATGAGAACAGAAATCATGCTCCGCCGGCGCAGCGGCAGTGAGAGGCCCCATTAGCTAAAGTGGTGCTTCAGGTTAAGAACAGTTTCAGTTTAAGAACGGACCTCTGGAACAAATTAAATACTTAACCCAAGGTAACACTGTCCTGGCAGTGTCCCTTGATTTCAGTGGAGATAAACTCAAACTCAGGACCAACTGTGCACTTGGGGAAGACCCTCTTAGCAGGAACCACCTCAGGATCAGAAAAAAGGAGCCTCACCCCTCCACAGCTCACCTGAGATGGGACTTTCGAGACAGTATAAAAATTCAAGATACAAACTTCCCCTGACTTCCTTGGTTACGGTCTTTACATATACTGAGTACTATAGGAGTCAACTCGTAGTGGCTGAGGTCCCGTTACACAAACCCCCCAAAATATTTGAGGGCTCCTCCCAAGCTGATGGGCATTGCCATTCAAATGTGCGTGTGCCACATCATGTGATCAGTTATGTGGAGCAGGGCTTACCTGAAAACCCTCAATATTTTATTCAACTTGGCACCCCTGCTGAGTACAAAAATAAATATTTGTTACACAAAGGGGAGTGGTTTCTCTTTATCTGACAGCCTTAATAAGAAGCTTAATAAGAGAAAAACTACCAGACTTTTAGAAGACATCTGTTTAGGGAAGCTTTTAATGTTTAACAGGCTATTGTATCTTAATATTTTGTTGGAAGCTGCCCAGAGTGGCTGGGGAAACCCAGCCAGATGGGCGGAGTATAAATAAATTATTATTATTATTATTATTATTATTATTATTATTATTGTCAGAGGCTCAGGAGCAGAAGAGCAGGGGAGAGAGCAAATAGAGAGCGGAGGAGAGGAATCCGAGGGGAGCGTAGGGGAATATGACAGTGGCCCGAGAGATTCCATGAGCTTCTCCAGCGAATCAGAAGATTCCCAGAAGGGGGCGCCTATGGTAAGGGCGAGGGGGGTCCCAGGGGGGACGCTCCATAAACAAGGGACCAGAGGGGACTCCCAAGGGAGCAGCGGAGGATCAGGACCAGTTCCCCCACCAGAGCACAGTGGGGGGGAAGAGTCACATGAGTCAGGACCAGCTTCTCCTCCAGCGGGGAGAGAAGATGAGTCAGGGGTAACCACGCCCCCATCGGGAAGTGGGGAAACGGAGGGAAGGCCAGGTCCAGCTAGCCTCCCCGAAAGAGGGAGCAGTGACACAAGTGTAACGGTCAGAAGGAAAGTGGGAGGCTGCGCGCGCGCGCCAAGTTCAAATGTGGAGGAGCGAGGGACAGCAGAAAACCCGGATTGGGAGCCAGGTCCTAAAGCCCGAAGGAGGGAGGGGGAAGAGTCAGGGGACTCAGCGTCAGAGGAGTCTAGGAGGGCTGAGACTCCGACTAGCAGGAGGACCCAGAGAAAGAAGGAACAGAGGAAGAGGTGGAGTGAGGCTAGAATCTTAAACTGGTGTCAGGGGGGAGGAGATTCAGATGGGACTTCGACGGTCTAAGGTATAGACGTAGCGTTGCGCGCTGCGCGTCTGGAAATGAAACTGAACTTCAATAAAGACTTTTTTACTTGAGGAAGAAGCAGCGTTGGTCTTGTGTGAGCTGGGACCTTGGGCAGCGCTGACAATTATTATTATTATTATTATTACCACTATTATTACCAGTTGGAACCCTGCTGATTTACAAGGCATCCTGCTGTTTTGATTGACAGGTCTTTGTTACATTTTGCTTCACCATTGTGCAAAGGGAGCTGGGCTAGACCGAGTGAACTTTGGCACCTGGGGTTTGTTTCTGGTATGCGGTGTGTCCAAGCAAGGGCTCGTGTTCGCCCAGATGCATTTATTTGCATGCATTTGTAATGTGTGCTATGCCGTCTGTCGGAGTATGCATAAAAACCCACGTATCACAAGTAAAACAAATGCAGCTCTGAAGTGCTGTGGCCTAAAAGTTGTCTGTTGAGAAGAAAAATGGCTTCTGGGGCTCAGGCCCGCATGAGAGTCCTCCTCCTTCACTTTGTTACAGTAAAATCTGGGTGCGAGGCTGCTCTGCCACCCAGCTCGTCGGACTAAGTCCGCAGGTCCCTGCGGAGGAAAATGAGCTCAGCCGGAGACAGGAGCAAGCTGCAGAAGATTCAAGTTTATTGCGCAACAGGTTCAAGGCGAGATTGAACAGCGAGAAAGGGGTGACATGAACTTTTGAAACTTCCCTCCATGCCCCAGAATACAGTGCAAAACACAGCCCAGTTACATCATGAATACATTAAGAAGAGGTTGGGTTACACAGGATTAACATATGGAGGAGGGAGGGGGGAATATGCAGAGCTGGAGATATGCGCAGATAAGCACATCCTGAGTACCGGTGATGAGAAGACAATGGTCCATGTACTGGCATTGCCTGGAGGAAAGGCTTGGCAGAGTGATTTGACAGGATTAGGGTCTTGACACCTTGCTTGAGGGATTATGGAGGACAGGGGAGGTGTCATGGAGTCCTAGAGAAATTGAGCAAATTGGCACGTTGATTTTCTATGAATTTTATAGATTTTAGTCCCTTTTGACATTGACAATTGGAAATAAATTGATATATTGTAGCGAAGGAGGTGAAGAAGACATGCCCCCCCTTCCGTATCAATTTAAAGTTACTCACCAGTGATGCGAGGGAAAAGCACTCTGCATATGCTCAGCAGCACTTCCCTACATGATCTCCTTTTTGGCACCTGCTTTTGTAAAGAAGGGGCTTCTCAGAAGAGGCTTAAGGGAGGCAGCAACAGGCAGAGATGACAACACCTGCAAGAACATTTTGCAGCTGGTGTGATGTTGAACATGTTCAATCTTGAATGGAAAAGATATAAGGATGTTAACAGACTAAGTGAAGTTTATAAGACTCCTTACGGGGTCCTCGCTGCGAGATCACATTCACCCGGTGCTATACCAGCTGCACTGGCTCCCGGTGGAGTACAGGATCAGGTTTAAGGTGCTGGTTTTAACCTTTAAAGCCCTATACGGCCTAGGACCCTCGTACCTATGGGACCGCCTCTCCTGGTATGCCCCACAGAGAAACTTACGGTCTTCAAATAAAAACATCTTGAAGGTCCCAGGCCACAGAGAAGTTAGGCTGGCCAGGGCTTTTTTGGCTGTGGCTCCGACCTGGTGGAACACTGTCACAAGAGACCAGGGCCCTGCGGGACTTGACATCTTTCCGCAGGGCCTGCAAGACAGAGCTGTTCCGCCAGGCCTTTGGCCAGGGCACAGCCTGACTCCCTCCCTCGGCAATCTTCGCGGAGCTCTGGCCCAATGGTTGCCAGTGGCTTGAATTAATTAATTTTATAATGAATGATTTTAGAGTGTTGTTTATGCTGTATTTTTGTACTGTTTTATTGTTGTTAGCCGCCCTGAGCCCGGCTTCGGCTGGGGAGGGCGGGATATAAATAAAATTTATTATTATTATTATTATTATTATTATTATTATTATTATTCTTTGGAAAGCCGTTAAAAGGATATGCATGGAAATTCAACCAAGGGGAAGCGAGGAAGTCACTTAACAATGTTAATAAGTGTCATTTTAATAAGGTTATGATTTATGTTTCTATGTTTGTTTATTTGTTTTCGTTTATAATTTTGTGAAAAGTAATAAAAAATTTGAAGGGAAAAAAGAACAACATTTTGCAGTTGGGCTGGAGTTCAAAAACCTCATTGCCTTAAGTGTTTCCCTTTGCTTTCATTCTGGGGAGCTGCAGCTGCTGCTACTAGTACTGGCCCAGGAAATGATTTTCCTGCTTCTCCCCAAGCAGAAATGGTTGTGCAAGGGCTCTGGCTGAGCGGCCTCCTCCCCAGGAGGGGCCAAGAGGCAGCAATGATTTACCAGAGCAGCAGCAACACAAGCACAAGGTCCCTGGGCTCTCGCCAGCCTTCCAACAGCAGACCTTTGAGCCTGCAGCCGGGAAGAGGAAGGCCAGACCCACCCTCCCCCTGCCCCACCGCACCAACATGCTTTCCAGTCTCTACTCCTACCTGCTCTCCTGGCTGCCCGCCTTCCCCAGCCTGGCCTGGGGCTCCGATCTGGTGGACTCCGTCTTGCAGGGTGAGCTTCTCCTCCTCCCGGGGGGGCTTCCCCACCCACTGAGCCCTACCCCTGTTCTGACCTTTGCTTCCTTGCAGGGCTGGTGGGTGCCTGTGCCGTCTCCATCCTGGGCAGCCTGATGAAGATTTACATCTACATCAACTGTTTGAAGTGAGTGCTTGTTAGGCAGAGCAGAGATTTCTAAACAGAGAGCCGCTTCCTCAATCTGTCCTTGCAGGCGGCCCTGGGGTGGCTATTTACCCCTGCAGGGCTCTGATAAGGTGCTGGCTAGGTGGTGGAAGGAAGGAGCCATAAAGACCAGCAAGCCGATCTGCCTAGTGTCACGTTTGCCTCCTGAATCCAGATGCTTTGATGGCTGTCTGTCTGCAGAAAGAATCTCAGACACTCCTATTAATTCAATAGAGACAAGCCCAGATTTTCTGCTCCTGCGAAGTTGATTGTCTCTGGTCTTGCCTTTGAGGAACCCCCCTTTAAGATCTGGTTCATGTGAGCTTCCACCAATGCCATGCTTTGGAGCCCCAGGGATCCCTGGGAGTTAAATATTGGAGTGGCAGCATCTTATCTCCAGGGCAGGGCGCAAGCATGGCCCCACCTGGGCAGTGCCCAGCTGACTTCTTTGTACGCTGGCTGGCGAGATGCCTTTTGTGTTGGTGAGAATAAGATTGCCGGGCAAAGATGCCTTCCTTGGCATTTCCTTAATCTTTTCAGCTTTGGAAAACAAAGCGGATGAGCACAGGCAATGGAAAACGATATTCAGCAGTGTACCAACTATTTTTCAGAGGATGAGGTTGTCCTTTAGCCGTGATTCTTTGTATGAGGACAAGGGCATCGCAAACACATCCCTATGGATTTGGGGACGGTTTCGGTCAGGGCTGAACCGGGAGCTTAAATAGGAGCAGGTTTCATTTGATCTCGGTGACCAAACTCAACTTGGGAAATGTGAAATGATCACAGAGGACCTGAACACGCCCCAAGATTGATACAGGAAGAGGCAGCCAGGGAGTTTGCGTTTGCCAGCGAACAAACCTTTGTGCGTTTCCAAGGGTCTTTTTGGAGCCAAGCCCCAAGAAGACCCCTTTCAGGCTCCAGAAACAGTACAGAAGAGGAGCACCCCCTCTGAGTATGTATAGAGTCCCATGCGCAATTTACCCAAAGCCTGTGAAGGTGGATTGTTGCAAGGCCAAAGGGTATTGCCAGACATGCGTGAGCCCCCAAACCTCTCTGCCCCTGGGAGAGGCAGAAGATGGTTCTCCTGGAGTAAATGCAGGGGATATCAGGTTCCTGCCAACCTTGGAGACCCTGGTGGTGGAAGAAGCCCTCTGGGCTCTCCTGGAAGTACTCAGATGGGACTCGGCAAAGGGAAGGTGTGTTTACTCCATCTAGTCCCTGTAGCTTCCTGAGTTTGAGCTCTCAGTCCTGAGCGGAGAAATTGCCTTTCCCTTCTTGAGACCCTCATTTCTGCCCCAGCGACCCCGACCGGCAGAAGGAGAAGGAGATCATCCGCAACCAGTGGCCACTGCTGGACCAGCTGCATCTCCTGGTGCTGACCGGGACCTTCACGGTGGTCGGCTATCGTGTGGCTGCCTTGGTGGTGCTGGAGTTCTCCCTTCGGGCCATCTCCACCGTCCTCTCCCTTGACAAGGTGAGCGACTCTTTCTTTCCCTTTTCCCAGTATATCTGAAGGAGCGTCTCCACCCCCATTGTTCTACCCAGACACTGAGGTCCAGCACCAAGAGCCTTCTGGCAGTTCCCTCACTGCGAGAAGCCATGTTACAGGGAACCAGGCAGAGGGCCTTCTCGGTAGTGGCACCCGCCCGGTGGAACACCCTCCCACCAGATGTCAAAGAGAACAACAACTACCAGACTTTTAGAAGACATCTGAAGGCAGCCCTGTTTAGGGAAGCTTTTAATGTTTGATGTATTACAGTGTTTTAATATTTTTTTGGAAGCTGCCCAGAGTGGCTGGGGAAGCCCAGCCAGATGGGCAGGGTATAAATAATAAATTATTATTATATTATTATCATTATTATTATTATTATATTTCTTCATGTGCGGGCTGAGGTGGGACCACATGCCTGCTGTGGAGGGGAGCCGGGGAACCCCCAAACAAGCACCTGAGTGGAGTCAAAGTAACCAGGAGCCCTGCGATAGAAGGAAGCGAATTCCTGCGACAGTCGAGATTTATCCTGCCATTTGGTTGGAGGGATTTTTATTTATTTATTCACTGCATTTACATCCCAGCTTTTCTTCCAAAGAGTTCAAAGTGCTGTACGTGGTGGTTCTCCTCCCATTTTGTCCCCACAACATCCCTGTGAGGTAGGTTAGGCTGAGGCAGTGACTGGTCCCCAACGTCCCCCAGTGAGTTCCATGGCCGGGTGGGGATTTGAACTCTGATCTCCCTGGTCCTAGTCCAACACACTAACCACTATTATTTATTTCTTGAATTTATATGCCGCCCTATACATGGAAGTCTCAGGGTGGTTGACAGAACAAAATCTAAATCTAAAATCAAAATATATATAATCAAAATAAACACCCCCCCATACACTGCCACCGTCCATATCAATTAATATATGAATGTATGGGAGTACAGTCGTACCTTGGAAGTCGAACGGAATCTGTTCTGGAAGACTGTTCGACTTCCAAAACATTCGGAAACCAAATACAGTGGTACCTCAGGTCACATACGCTTCAGGTTACAGACGCTTCAGGCTACAGACTCCGCTAACCCAGAAATAGTACCTCGGGTTAAGAACTTTGCTTCAGGATGAGAACAGAAATCATGCTCCAGCGGCGCGCTGGCAGCAGGAGGCCCCATTAGCTAAAGTGGTGCTTCAGGTTAAGAACAGTTTCAGGTGAAGAATGGACCTCTGGAATGAATTAAGTACTTAACCTGAGGTACCACTGTAGCGATTTCTGATTGGTTGCAGGAATCTCCTGCAGCCAATCAGAAGCTGTGGAAGCCCCATCGGACATTCGGGTTCCAAAAGAACGTCCGCAAACCGGAACAATCACTTCCAGGTCTGCGGCATTCAGGAGCCAAAAAGTCCAAGTTCCAGGGCGTTCAGGATCCAAGGTACGACTGTATATTACATTGCAGTTTTGTGAATTGTTTCTTTCTCTCTCTTTCTTACACACACATTTGTTCTCCCCCCCTTACTTTCTCCCTTCCCCCCTTTGTATCACTCTATTTCTTTATAATTGAAATTATTTCTATAAAAAAAAATTAATATACACTGCTACCATCTCTCAATTTCCACTGGGATCCTGCAGGGGGTGCACAGCAGCCAGCTCTACCTCCTCTGCCAGTACTCCCTGGGCTGCGGCATCTCCTGCAGCCTCAGTTACCTCCAGGAGGGGGCGCCCCACCGCACCTGGAACCTGCTCCTCAGCGTCGGCCTGGCAGGACTCTTAACTTACTATGTCTGGCGCCTGACGCGCCACATCTTCACCATGTACGAGCTCCACTGCAAGGAGCGCTACTGCGGGGCCTGCCTCTTCCTCCTGACCACCTGGCACGGCATCCCTCGCCTCCTCTGCAACGCCCTCAAGGTCACCTTCGTGGTGGCCGACCTGGCGGCGGTGGCCCTGATCAACCGGGACTTCCTCACCACCTCAGAGGCCATCCGCTTCTGGACCCCGCTCACCATCTGCTACACGCTGCTTGTCATCTACATGCAAGGTGAGCTCCTCCTCTCCTCGTGGGCCTCTGGCTCAGTGGGCAAGATCTTTGGGAGGTTGTTAGGTGTGGGCGGCCATTGGCCTTTGGCTTCCTTCCCCAGCAGCAAGCAAGCAGCACCCTCCTGCAGAATGGTCCGCTTCTGGCACCTTCCCTTCCTGGAGCGGTTGGAATGTTTGCGAACGTTCCGTGGCATCACAGGCCATCAGAATAATGTCTGGTAAGGGGGAAAGTCCCCAGGTGCAACTCCTGGCATTTCTAGCTAGGGGGATCTTAAATACAAAGATCCATTAAATACAAAGATCCCTTGTAGATCCGTTCCATCAACGGTGTCTCTGAAAATTTTTACACATCACTTGGGAAGACAGGCAAACTAATGTTAGTGTATTGGAAGAAGCAAAGATCACCAAAGCAATGATTCTTCAACATCAACTTCGTTGGACTGGTCATGTTGTGCGGATGTCTGATTATCATCTTCCAAAGCAACTACTCTATTCCCAACTTAAAAATGGAAAGTGTAATGCTGTTGGTCAACAAAAGAGGTTTAAAGACTGTCTCAAGGCAAATCTTTAAAAAGTAGGATAAACACCGACAACTGGGAAACACCGGCCTTTTTATATTTTATATTTTATATTTAGTTCATTTTGAAAAACCAATTTTGCCTTATAGACATCAATGATTATACATCAGTGCTTATTCTTAAAGCCTTTTTCTAAAGTCGACCTAAATTCCCTTCCACGATTTCCTCAATTCTCATACAAATAACAAAACAAAATAAAAGCAAAACAGATTATAATTATACACCCTTTGGATTCCCAAACTCCACCCCCCCTTCCCGGTTCCAATCCCCAATAATCGTCTTTTTTCGAAGAGAGAATTGGACTGGTTCTGCTGAAGATACAATCGTGGAATTGTAGAGTTGGGTCCTCTAGTCCCAACACTATTCAGCAATTCAGGAAACGTTTGCTCCATGTGGAGCTTGAACCGGAAGAGACTGTTCTCACTGAGCTATCCCTACAGCAGGGATGGTGGCCTGTGGCCTTCCGGATGATGTTGTTGTGACTCCAGCTCCCAGCTCCGGCCCTGACTCTTGCCCATGCTGGCTGCTGGGACCCGGAGTCCTGCAAGGTCTAGATGGCAGCACAGGTTCTCTGTCCCTTAACTAGACCATCACTTGCTTTTACTGCTCCAGATGCCTCCATCACTACTCTGTATCCATTTATTGCAGGGATGGGAGAGCCTGTGGGCCTCCAGATGTTACTGGACTCCTCCAGCTCCCATTATCATCCCAGACTACTGGCTATGCTGGAGTTGGGAGACCAGCATCACTTGGTGTCCAGAAGCTGCCAAGTGAGCCCAGGTCGGCCACAGGGCAGGGACACACAGGAGGTACGGAATGCAATTAGCTTTTATTAACACAGCAGCAATGACAAACCTAGACAGCATCTTAAAAAGCAGAGACATCACCTTGCCAACAAAGGTCCATATAGTTAAAGCTATGGTTTTCCCAGTAGTGATGTATAGAAGTGAGAGCTGGACCATAAAGAAGGCTGATCGCCGAAGAATGGATGCTTTTGAATTATGGTGCTGGAGGAGACTCTTGAGAGTCCCATGGACTGCAAGAAGATCAAACCTCTCCATTCTGAAGGAAATCAGCCCTGAGTGCCCACTGGAAGGACAGATCCTGAAGCTGAGGCTCCAGTACTTTGGCCACCTCATGAGAAGAGAAGACTCCCTGGAAAAGACCCTGATGTTGGGAAAGATGGAGGGCGCAAGGAGAAGGGGACGACAGAGGACGAGATGGTTGGACAGTGTTCTCGAAGCTACCAGCATGAGTTTGACCAAACTGCGGGAGGCAGTGGAAGACAGGAGTGCCTGGCGTGCTCTGGTCCATGGGGTCACGAAGAGTCGGACACGACTAAATGACTAAACAACAACAACACAGCAGAGTCCTCTGGTTCACCTTAATCCAGCTGAGAAGTTGCTGAAACTGACCACTAGCCCTTCACTTCCCCCTCTAGCCTCTCACTCTGGATCCCTCCTGTTATGTACTGAGTTGAATAGGATCCAAACTGCAGCAGTCTGATTGGTCCTAGAACAATAGGATCCAAAAGGCAGCAGTCTGATTGGTCCTAGAACAATAGGATTCAGAATGCAGCAGTCTGATTGGTCCTAGAACAATGCAGCAGTATGATTGGTTGGCAGGAACTACCCAATCATGCTCCAGATAGAAGTGAATCCACAACCTGATTGGCTTACAGTAGAATTCCGGAATTAGCCAATCATGTGCAGCCCATTGTGTAAATAATGTATATAAAGCAGATACTTTGAGGGGACATTCATTCATTCCTCCTCACCACTATGAGCTGAATAAAGAGCATGAAATCACTTTGCGACTCTGAGTATATTTCACCTCCCAAGCAGATGAAGGCTGCGTCAAAGGGGAGTGCTCATCCTCTGCGCCTGCCTGGCCCAACGCTCAGCAACGTGCAGGATTCTAATCGATTGGGGTATCAGAGGAGGAAGCGAGCCAGCAGGACCGAGACTGCCCTGCTGCTGGGAGCAAGGGCAACCTCTGACTGCTCTCTTTCTGAGTCTGTGCTCACACCGTGACGCTCGGCCTCAGATCGTGTCCTGGAAGGTGCCTCCTCCTCCTGACTCCCCTGGATCACTCAAACTCCCTGCTTCCAGCACCTCCCAGCTCGTCCCTTCCCCAGACTGCTCTTCTGCGTCCCACCACCAGGACCCAGGATCTAAGTCGTCATCTTCTGCTTCTTCCCTGGGGGTCTCTTGGGCAGGGGGCTCCCACTGCTCTTCCTCATCCAGCCAGTCCTTGACACTTGGAGGACCACAGTTGTTCCCCATCCCTGCCTTCTCATTTGCAGAGTGTATCCAGTGTGAGTCTTTCTTAGGTTCATTAATTTAAACAAGTCTCCTCCGAATAGTACTGGCATTGTATATAAGTTGACCAGCAGAAACCTAACCATTTTATCTTTCCTTTGTCCAATGGCAGAAGAGCAACGGCAGAACCCCACAGAGCAGATGGCCTACCAGACGGTCTTTGTCAGGATGGGGGGCCTCCTGATCTTGCTGATGACCGTTGGCCGGTGGATGGACATTGTGAACGTCCTTGTTTCACTGGTGGGGGAGATCTGGTGCCTGATGCGGGCGGGAATTATACTGGATATCTGCAGGAAGCAGGTGAGGAGGAGCAAGAGAGTGTTAATAATAATAATAATAATAATAATAATAATAATAATAATAATAAATTTTATTTATATCCCGCCCTCCCCAGCCGAAGCCGGGCTCAGGGCGGCTAACAACAATAAAACAGTACAAAAGTACAGCACAGACAACACTCTAAAATCATTCATTATAAAATTAATTAATTCGAGCCACTGGCCACCATTGGGCCAGAGCTCCGCGAAGATTGCCGAGGGAGGGAGTCAGGCTGTGCCCTGGCCAAAGGCCTGGCGGAACAGCTCTGTCTTGCAGGCCCTGCGGAAAGATGTCAAGTCCCGCAGGGCCCTGGTCTCTTGTGACAGAGTGTTCCACCAGATTGGAGCCACGGCCGAAAAAGCCCTGGCTCTAGTTGAGGCCAGCCTAACTTCTCTGTGGCCTGGGACCTTCAAGATGTTTTTATTTGAAGACCGTAAGTTTCTCTGTGGGGCATACCAGGAGAGGCGGTCCCGTAGGTACGAGGCGCCATCTGGAAGGTATTCCAAGATGGCAGTGGGAAGGGAGAAGAACAGTGGGCTTTGTTGGGGTGGGAAGTCTGAGGGACCTCAGTGGAGGCTGCCACCACCTTGGGGGGAGACAATATTTAAAAACCTATTAAAAAAAACATATTTGGAAACAGTCACACTGAATCATACCAGAGGTCCACCATTTTGTCACATGGAGGTCTGGAAAGCTCTGAGTTTGAGGAAGATGGTGAAAGCTGATCCATGGGGTTTCTCTCCAACATCTGCTCCTGTCTCTAAACTCGGAGGACACATTTCCCGCTCTCCTGGCAAATAGCCTGTCCCTTCCTTCCCCAACCTTGTGCCCCTCCAGATGTTTCAGACGCAGGCAGAGATGGGAGCCACAGTCCAAAGTGTCTCATGGCCACCAGAGCTTTAGGAGAGACGGGATTATATATACACAATGAATGTGTCTAATCTCCTTCAAAATGCCACATCCTGTGATCATGAGCTCCACAAGTTTAACAGCTATTTCATGAAAGAAACGCTCCCCTATGCCTGTCACAAATCTCCTCCTAATCATAGAATCATAGAATTGTAGAGTTGGGAGGGACCCTGAGAGTCATCTTGTCCAACTGCCTGAAATGCAGGAATCTCAACTAAAGCAGCCATGGCAGATGGCCGTCCAACCTTTGCTTAAAACCGCCAATGAAGGAGAGCCTTCCATCTTCCGAGGGAAATCCGTTCTACTGTTCAACAGCTATAACTGCCAGAAAACTATTCCCATGTTTACTCAGAATTTCCTTTCTTGTAACTTGAAGCCATTGGTTTGGGTCCTCACCTCCAGAGCAGGAGAAAACAAGCTTGTTCCCTATTCCTTGTGACAGCCCTTGAGATATTTGAAGATGTCATTGATTTGCTTTCTAGAATCTAATATTTCTGTTTGTTTTCTTTTGTTTGTTGTGGCACTTCAGGATTATTCTCAAAGGTTCTCGCCCTCAGCTTCTGCCTCCCGAAAGCCCTCAAGACACTACAAAGACCCTTCAAAATCCCACTCTGCAACGGCAACATCCTGAAACACAGCACGGGCTCTGGAGGAGGCTGATAGGAGCCACTGACTGCAGGCCCAATGTGGGGAAATCCTAGGGGCTGGATTTCATCCCAATGCTTGATTTCATCTGATCCACTGTACTCTGGACTCTCTGGGCCCCGCATTGGATGTGGGATACATATTTCATGCCTGTCACTTTACTAAATGGTGACTTATTTATTTCTGTGCTAGTTGTTGCCTTGCCCAACTGCATTTCCCCACCCCATTAATTGCAACCCCCCTACCCCCCAATTTAAGCTATCTCCTCTCTTGAACAAACAGCCAACCCTTTTTAAAGTCAGCCTGCTATGGGAATGCCACCAAAAGAACACATACTGAACACACAGGGGCTGGTAGGTGGACAGATTGCACCAAGGGATGATGTGCTTCATGTATGTGTGTTGCAGGGGGTGCTGAAAATGTCCCCCCTTTGTCTTAAATAAACACTAAAGTACTGTGCTGATAGCTAAGGAAAGAGCTGGTGTGCCTAGGGAGCAAAGGCTTCTGATAAAAACTGGAATAAAGCGGATTTCTATTTTGAGTTTGACCAAACTGCAGGAGGCAGTGGAAGACAGAAGTGCCTGGCATGCTCTGGTCCATCGGCTCATGAAGAGTCGGACACGACTAAACAACAACAAATATTTATGTGAAACTCTGGAGTCTTTTTCATGCTCTCTGCACGCCCCACATTCCTAAATAAAGTTGTCCCCCCCCCAGCCCTTTTTCTCATCCGTCATTCCTCCTGCATCTTCCTATGTGTGTCGTTTCAATTGTTTGCTGAAGACGCACCTTTTTCCCTGGCCTTTGACACCTCAGCTCAATAGATCAATAGATGTGTGTGTTCAGGATCCACCCTATTCGCATGACAGTAGTAATTTGTTTTAAACTGTTTTTAAATTCCTGTAACCTGACCTGGATCCTGACAGTGAGCAGCAGGTAGGAAATTGAGATGATGAGAATAATAAACCATTAACAATAACATTCATGCATCAAAAATGAGTCTTGGAGCAGCTGAAAAACTATGGGATTATATTATGGAAATAAGATTTTTTGTAGATCAGAGTCCAATGTGCGAAATGTTGCCTGTGGTTGGAGTCGCTTTGCTGTTGAGTGGTTTTGGGGTTTTTTTGGCATTTAATTTCCCTCTCCTCAGAGTTTACTGTCTCCTTCTCCACACTCAGACGCTACTGAATAGACCCAGGTACTATGCTTGCTAAGGTTCTCACTTTCTGTATCTGCTTATTCCATAATACATTTGGTAGCCGACAAGACTCTTTGTTACTTATGAAGGGGCTAACTTGCAAGAATGGTTATCAAACCAGAAGTTGGCATGGAGTGTCACCCGTCTCCCTACCAGCAGAGATTCAGCCGAGGCCACCTCGCTTCTGGAATACATTTTTGCACCAGCGGGGCCTGTTACTGTTTAATCATGGATTCATCAGCCACCTGGGTGATTATCTGTATTATTGTGGGTTTTTTAAAAGCTGAATTGTCTGGGAAAATCCAGACATATGGCAGCCCATGTCGGAAGTGTAGATTTTGGTGAATTTCAGCTCAACAACTTCTGTGTCCGGATTTTCACTTATACCACGGTGGTAACACAAAAGTAATTTTATCAATAATAAAGCAGAACATAGTCATTGTGGCTAGCGGCTACTGACAGCCCTTATCCCCAGTGCATTTGTCTAACTCTTATTGACTAGCCACCCAAGGACCTCCTTAACCAGGGGTCAGCAAACTTTTTCAGCAGGGGGCCAGTCCACCGTCCCTCAGACCTTGTGGGGGGCTGGACTATATTTTTTGGGGGGGGGGAATGAACGAATTCCTATGCCCCACAAATAGCCCAGAGATGCATTTTAAATAAAAGCACACATTCTACTCATGTAAAAACACGCTGATTCCCGGACCGTCCGTGGGCCGGATTGAGAAGGCGATTGGGCCAGATCCAGCCCCCGGGCCTTAGTTTGCCTACCCATGTCCTTAACTCTTACCCATTGAAATTTGGGGGTGGGGGTCTTTAGTGTGCTTAACTAACTTGTAGCTGCACTTTGTGCTACAAATGCCTTGCTGTTCAGGAAGCTATGGGGGGAATTGTACGTTATCAGGAGTGTGGGAAAAGCTGGCCGGGCAGAGCCAGATCCATGGCTGTGTTGTTGTAGACGGATTAAACCACAAAGTGATTTAATCCTCATGTGTGCAAACACCCTCTACCTACCCAGAAGCCTCTTTGCAAACTGGGGTTTGATCAATCCTTCCTTCCTTCTCTGCCTCGAGCCTAATCTTGCATGCCCTTCCTTTATATTCTTAGTGCTGTGCTCCACACCCTTCCCTTTGCCTCCAGCCCTTGTAATCATGGGGATACACGATTATGTGGGGAGGGGGGAGGTCTCCCACACTTGCACTTCCTGTCTGCCTGTCTGGTTGGCGAAAAGCAAGGCTTATATGGGAATCCTCAATGGCTCTCCCACCTCCTCCCTCCTCCCCACGCCAGCTCAAGCTGACTCAAGGCTTCACCACTGCAACTCGAATGAGCTGTCAAATGCTGACACAGCTCAGCTGCTTCCGCAAGAGTGCTGGACAAAAGAAAGATACCACTGCAGACCAGGAAATAAAAACATTCAGCCCCACTCCAGAAAATGATTGAAGGAGGCACAGAGGAGGAGAGGGCGGTGGTCCTGCTTATCCTTGCAGCCTAAATCTCACTGAATTTGTCTCCGAAATGTGCCAAATGGAGACCTCCAAAAGGTTGCCAGGCACGGTGGCTGAATGTCCACTCCAGGATTGGAAGCAGGTAGCCCTCCTGGGCGATTCCCCTTGCTGGGGATCACAAGTGGGGAGGGGCTGTTATGCTCATGTCTTGCTTGCAGGGTGGGGGGCTTCTCTGGGGCACCAGGCTAGTGGCAAAACTGAGCTAGGCGGACAAAAGGTCTGGCTCAGTGTAAGGCCACTTTCCTACATTCCTGTGTGAAATATCACAAGGAGTCGAAGGCCTTTGTTCTATCCTGTAGTTTGTGGTGGCGCATATTTGCAAAGGTTCATTCCAGTGACTCAGAGCACGCAGCGTCTGAGCTCTGCTTGGGAGTTGGGAAACACGTCTGCACCCTTGCCCCTTGCAAGGTCAGGCTGGAGAAAACATTGCCTCCCATAGAGGGAAGTGGTCTCCATGAAGCAGCAAAGATGATTCAGAGCCAAGACATGAGAGGGGAACGCCAGAGGCAGAGAGACTGTCACTAGGCCCACAACCTTACCCAACGCTTGCTTCTTATGCCAGCTGGCTTTCGTTGCAATAGCCTGTGGCAGTGAGTTCCACAGCACCCGAAGCACTGTTTCCTTTTGTCCTTGGATAGCATGCTGCTAGTGGGGAGAGGGCCGCTGTTGGGCCCAGGTCTCACTCACAGGCTTCCCTTTGGGGCAACTGGTTGGCTACTGTGAGGACTGGGTGCTGGCCTAGATGGGACTCTTTTATCAACTTTTCCAGCAGGATTCTTCTGGGATCTGCTGCCAGCGGGCACCACAGCATTCTCAGCTCCCCCCCTTGGCACCCACTGATCCTGTACCCTGCTCCTCCTAATTTTAATTTAGAATAAATTAGGGTTCTTGGAGTGAGGTGCCTACTTTTTTGCGTTTCACCTGCCTTCTTTTGGAAGTAGGGTGTAGGACAGGCATAGGCAAACTTGGCCCTCCAGATGTTTTTTGAGACTACAATTCCCATCATCCCTGACCACTGGTCCTGTTAGCTAGGGGTGATGGGCATTGTAGTCCCAAAACATCTGGAGGGCCGAGTTTGCATATGCCTGGTGTAGGAGGTTTTGTGTGGTCTGAGGATTGCCAGTTTTCATTCTGTGAAATGCGGTGCTAGTGAGTGTTTCTTAGGATTTCAGATGTGCCCCCAGGCTAGAGAGGGTTCAGAGAATTTAAACCTATTTTCCTTGGCTTCAACAGCAGGGCCTGGATACCCATGTGTGGCCGAGGGTATCAGTGAGTGTGTCCAGGAGAAGTCTTTGGGGGCAGTGGTGCCAACTTGGAATAAAATATTGGGGGGCCCAGGTAAGCCCCAACCTGCATAATCGATCACATGACTCAGTGCACACACACACCATTTGAATGGCAATGCCTAAATATTTTAGGGGGGGTGCACGAAGGGACCTTGGCCCCTACACGTTGGCTCCTAAGTTGTTGGCCTAGATGGGCTCGCTTTTGGTCCAAGGGAGGGGCAAGTCTCTTCTGCTGGCCTTAGGGGAGAGGACTTCCAAAGGCGCAAATGCCGAGGGGGGTGGGGGCTAAGGCTCTCCGTGGCTACTACTAGTCCCGATGCGGCTGCATCTTGCCCCCCAGTCAGTAGCAGAGGCAGCCGACCTCTGGCGCCCCGTTTTTGGGTGGCCTGATCTGGCTGCCTGGCGCGGGCTGCTCCTCCACCTCGGGCCGGGCCGGCATGTGGGAGCTTGCCGGAGAAAGGGGTGGGCTTGCAGCAGGGAAGCCCCCGGACCCAGGTAGGTAGCGGGACGGAGGGAGGGGCGGGGCGCGCGGGGAGCGCGCGGGCGGGGCCACCTTTTGTTCGAGGAGGGGCGGGAAGCGGGCAGACGGCGCCCGTCGAGGACGGCGAGCAGGACGCAGCAGGCGGGGGCAGCAGACCCTTCCCTCCCGGGGACCGGGGCGAGATCAGCCGGGGGCCGCCAGCCCGGCCCGCCTCCCTCTCTCTCTCCGTTGGCACACGCCTCCCTCCCTGCCCCTCTCCGCTGCGCCGGGCAGGTACCAATTGGCCGGACCAGCGTTGCCGCGGATCCAGGTAGGGTGGCGTCCAAGGGTGTCCGGCGCCCTTGTCGGTGGCCCTCCGCAGCCTCCCCGGCCCGCCAGAAGAGAAGGGTGCTGGAGGGAGCTTCCGCACCGCTGAGCAGGGCGCGGCGGGTCTCCCCCTGCAGGAGGCGCCCGTGGGCACAGCCCAGCCTGCCTCGCCATCCAGCCGGGAGCTGCCCCATTCAATGTCCCGGAGGACTTTTGGGGAGCCAGGGCGGAGATGGGGGGCGCGCGCCCAGGGGTGGATCTACTATGATGAAACTAATTCAGGGCCCCTAATCCTGGAGGGGCCCCCATTTAGTCTACATTGCTTCTAAGATTTGGGTCTAGTAGGCCAAGTTTGATGGATTTTTTTTTTGCTGTGTGTATTTCAACGATCCCAAAGTTTGCACAGATCTTGCAAAGGTGTGGTGATCCGTCGTGGAAGAAGATAACAGCGGTTACCCAAAACTTGCTGCTGGTTGCAAAGGGACCCGCATAACAGTTCAAGCTTCAGGGACACCTCCCCCCCACAAATGTAGGTCCGCCCCTGGGGGCGCCTCTTCCTCCTCCACAGACACAGCCTCGGTGCAGGGAGTGGCCCCCACCGAAACAACCCCCTACCCAAAGAAAGCCTACAGCGGTCTTGATTCCTAGCATGCCTGTCCCCACTTCAGTTCTCCCTACAAAACGTTAGTGTTGCAAACTCTTGTGCCTCGTTTCCTCTTTTTTTTTTGGGGGGGTGGCCTTGTCAGGACCCTGCTTCCCTCTGCTTGCATGATGATCTGGGAAAGGGAAACTCTAGCTTTTGCTTGTCAGGACTGTGAACCTGGTAAGGTGATAACTTAGGTACAGTGGCGTAGCGTGGGTTGTCAGCACCCGGGGCAAGGCAAGTAATTTGCGCCCCCTAACCCGTGGATTTGTGCCCCCTAACCTGTGGATTTGCGCCCCCTAACCCGTGGATTTGCACCCCCTAACCCGTGGACTTGTGCCCCCTAACCCGTGGATTTGCGCCCCCTAACCCTAACCCCAAATGGTGCTCGGTTTGTCTCTGCTAGGGTTGATACATATCATATTATGGCTAGAGGTCATGTAGGTAGAATTAATCATATATGTTCTTGTGTAATAATAAGAGTAGATATTGTAAAGGTACTGGTTAATATAATAATAGAAAGTAAAATAATGCCTAGGGTGACTTCGTAGGAAATTGTTTGTGCAATAGCTCGAAGGGCCCCCATTAGGGCGTATTTTGAGTTGGATGCTCATGCGGATCATAAAATTGTATAAACTATTATACTTGAGAGGGCAAGGAGAAATAGGAGGCCCAGGTTTAGGTCTGCTAAGGGGTAGGGTATGGGTATGGGGGTTCATATTATAAGGGCTAGTAAGAGGGCTAGAGTTGGGGCTAAAATAAAAAGTATTGGGGATGCGTGTGTTGGGCGAATTGGTTCTTTAATAAATAGTTTAATTCCATCAACCAGTGCGACCAAGGCAGTTTCAGGTTGTCTTTAGGTGAAAAACCTCTGCACTTTGAAAACGAAAATAGGATGCCTGTGCAGCTTAGAAGTTTGTGTCTCCAATATTGTCCTAAGAGGCAAAGGCTGCAATCCAAGGCACTCTTTCCGGGGAGGAAGCCCCACAAAATACAAAGGGGAATTACTCCCAAGTAGACATGGGGTGCATGCTGTGAGGTCTGGCAAGGCAGAAAGGCCTCCTACCATTGTCAGATGAGGAAGTGGCTGGCTTTCCACCAATGTGTTGGAGGCTTCACCCTGAAAATGGGGCATCCCCCCTCCTGCAGGCTGTAGACAAGGATGCAAGGCAAAGCATCACCTCTCTAGCACCTTCAGAATCTTAATTTTCTGCATCCTCTTGCAATAATAATAATGATGATTTGTACATTGGCACATTTGTTGCATTTATTCTGCTCTTCACACCAATATAGCATTAGCATGCCGAAGTGTTACCATAGAATTAGTGGTTGGAGAGGAAGGGGACTCTTTTTTGGGCCTTCATAGCTAGACAGGGGCAGGAAATTCAATTCAGTTCACATTTAAAGGTGAACTTACCTAATTCACACTTTCTGAAACAATTTGTAAACCGAAACACAGCAATCCCTCATAATTTGCACCTCTCTAGAATTTGCAATGCAGCTCTCCAGCTAAGAATATATGCATCCAACCACCAAATATCCAGAGTAGCATTAGAAATATTGTTTTGCAGAAATATATTTATTAGGCAGTGTGGCATACAAACACATCTATTACAGAAGAAATTCACACTAACATGCTTATGAATTCCCATGAAGACTTCTTAAGAAATATTGCAAACTGGTGTGGAAATGTGGAAAACTGAATTTAATATTGGAAAAATGAGGAATTGAGATAAACCAAAATTGACTCATAGTCCCTCCCTGCTCCAGAGTAGCCTCCCCCAGAAAATGAGGGAGGCTTCTAGTCTAAAGAGATAGTCATGGTGGGTCTTTGAGCCAGACAGCTGCAAGCCTTTCAAGAGGCACAGGAGTTTGGAAAGAAGCCAGAGGAATGCCAGAAATTATGGGTGGCAGGGGACAGGGAGATAAAAGAGGTGTCCAGGTTAATCTTCCATGGTCGCCCAGAGAAGCCTGAAGACCCCAAGGCATGGGGCGTGGCCTGCTTGTTTAATTAGAAGGTCAGGCTCCCTGTTATTTGGGTGGGGACAAGTAAAGTATTTAATTAAACTGGCAGCCACCTCCCCCAATTCTGCACAGGAGAGCAGAACTATGCATAACCACAAACTTTCAAATGCCACCCCAGTATGGGGAAGCGTAGGAATGCTTTTAGCAAGTTATAGAGGGGCAGGAGTAAAAAAAAGACCCAGGGCGTTCAGCTCCAGTGCAGCAGACACAGCCTGGGCGTTGGGGACGAGCCTCAGCACCAGCACCTGCCTGAAGCAGGACTGCCCTTTGCCCACTTCCTTATCGCTTCCGCCCCATTCCTTGTGGGCTGGTGATGAGGCAGAGCTGTGGCTCAGAGCAGCTGCCTCAGGACTGGGCTGTGGCAATCCCTTGGCTGGCTCCACGTCAGGCCTCCTGTTGAAACGCTGCTCCCAGGTCTGTCAGGTCTTGTTCTGCTGCAGAGAAACAGCTTTTCCTTTCCTTCTCTGCTCCCAGGAATGAAGATTTTTTTGAAGCAAAGGAGGAAGGAAGGTTGGTGCACGGGACTGCCAAAGGGAGAAATGGCTT
This sequence comes from Podarcis raffonei, assembly GCF_027172205.1. NCBI lineage: Eukaryota > Metazoa > Chordata > Lepidosauria > Squamata > Lacertidae > Podarcis > Podarcis raffonei. The sequence goes on along the minus strand of NC_070609.1, from coordinate 81,702,790 downwards.
CTTGTTTTGCAGCGACTGCTCTGTGGTGTTGTTGATGGCTTCCCACTTTTTTCCTGCTTTAAATTTTGTGAAGTGCTTTTCATGCATGGTAGTTTTGTTTCGTTTGTGCATCTGCCATTGTTGGACCCAGCATCTTGAGACTCTCAACTTTCATGTTCCAAAAAGGCAATGCTCCTTGTCCTTTTTAAGCTGTGTTCATGAAATGGGCCGCTCCGTGGGCAATGCCTGGTGGAGCTGGGAGGATGGAAAAGGAAACAAGAAGGGAAATGTTGCCCTTTGCCTTCCTTTGCCACATGCAACAGAACACAAGTATGCAAATTAATTTTGATTCCTTTTATTGGGTCCCTTCCAGCTTTACAATTCTGTGATTGCAAAATTGCTGTAACATGCACAATTCATATAGGACATGGAACAAACTTATATTGGAGCATTGGTTGAGCAATTTTGGCCCAAAATGTTGATTCCTTTCGCCATAATGCAGCTGTTGACATTTTGCAGATGTAAAAAGTGAGGCTGGTGGCTTCACAGAGCCTGCAGCAGGAGATGGGGGTGGAAGTAGGCTTTCCCAGACCCAAATTTCCCCACCCATTCCCACCATGTCATTCTCTCACTTGCTCATTTGAGCCCCTCAAATAACCAAACCGCTGGAGGGATGGAAAGATTCTGGGAACGGGGTCTTGCAGGACCACAACCCCAAACATCTCTCCCTCTTTTCTTTGTCCCAGGAGAAAATGCTGTCCAACAAGGTGGAGAAACGGATTGCCTCATCCATCTTCATCACCCTCACTCCACCCAGGAGGGACCACATGGTGAGAAGTGAAGCAAAGTCACAGAGGACTCAACTTCCACCCAGCAACAGCCTCTCCAAGGAGGCATTGAAGTCTGCTGCTCCCTCCCTGATCCAAACATCTTCTGGTGCTGTTAAAGGGAGCAGAGGCTGCTATGGAGGGACAGTGGGCGTTTCCAATGGAGGTGAGAGGAACTGAAGTCACAGTGAAGTGATGCCGTAGTCTGTCCCAGGTGCAGGGGAAGCACAGAGAGGACAGGAGGACAGCTGGCCAAGACCCTTGTCCTGGAAGGGCTCCCTTTAGCCAAGGCTCAGCTGAGGAGCCCATATCCAGGGCCAGGAGTGTGAATCAATTAAAAATACAAGCATTCAACTAAGGGCTGTAGCTCTGTGGCAGAAGTTCAATCCCTGGCGGCAGCATCTCCAGGTAGGATAGGGAAAAGATCCCTTACCTTAAACCCTAGAGAGCTATTGCTGCCAGTCAGTGTTGGCCATACTGAGCTAGGTGGACTCGATGGTCTGACTTGGAATAAGGCAACTTTCTGTGTTCCTATAGGTGTTTGCATAGTGCTAGCAGTAGGCCTTAACTGTACCTTCATAGAGTGTAGTAGGAAGAGAGGAAGCTGCATTTGACCTTTGGCAGTAGCTGCCTTGGATTCTAGGCAAGGAGTCCTGCTGGGTGATGCCATTGGGGATTCAGCTTGGGGCCTTCTGCATGCAAGACAGGGGCTCGACCGCTGACCTGTGGGCCCTTCCTGCTTTTAGTTCTGAGCACCAGCATCTGGGAGAGTAATAATGCTCCCTCAGCTTGTTTAGAGTATGTTTAAGAGTAACCCCTCAGCCTCCCACACTATCTAGGGTTAAGCAGTAGGGGTTGGGGTTTCCTGGTATCTCCTAGCATATCTTCTGAACAAGTTTGAGTTGCTGAACCTCTTGTCTTAAAAATGTACAAAGATGATTAAACCAAGTTTTGAGTCCTTAAGGCAGCTGTCGTTCCGTGTCTGTTTCAGGTTGTTCTGTCTTGCCAACTTCTCCCATCCTGTCCTGTAATGCAGTGGACCCTAGCCTGGATAGCATCTTTCCTCCACCACCATGTTCTAAACCTTTCTCAGTGGAGACACTTGGTCCTGATCTCCAGACACAAACATCAGTTTCCCCCACATCCTTGCAGGTAACCTTATTTCTGCTGAAGGATCTATCTGGACAATCACCTTTTAATGCAATAAGTGGGTAGTTTCTTCTCTCTTGGGCTCGTTCCACATGACTTCATATCAGCTTGTTCTCTTTGTTATTATCGAGGACCCAGGCGATAGTTGCTTCCTTATTTCAGCCCTTAAACCTTGCTGAGGGATTGTTTTCCTACAATTAGCTGGAGGCTGAATTAGAACATCTACACAAATATTTAATATAAGTCTATGTTATCCTGCAATATCTCTACTTGTGGCAAAGATCCTTCTGCAATGTTTGTTCACAAATAAGTCCCATTTAGCAATGGTTCTTTAATCTTTTGAAAAGAAAGAGAGGGGTTGCTAGTAAAGCTCCCCCTGCTTGACCCCAGGGACAGAAACTGACACTGAGGTTGTTAAAAGAGGCTATTAATCTTCTACCATGATCAACAGGAAGCAATAAAGTGGTCTGAACTTGCAAAAAGTAAACTTTTCACTAAAGGCACAAGAGCCCCTAAAAGCGTCAGTTGTGGTTCATTTGCTCGTACCTTTGAAGCTAACCTCTGCCACCCAGAAATATATTGTGAAGGTGCTCAGCCTGCCTTAGTCTACTTCTTCCTGTTTTCTAGACAACTTCAACCTTTGCAGCAGAACTGAGGCAACCTAAAATTCTGACTTCAACCCTTGGTTGGGCTGGTGAGCATCAGACAGAGAGGAAGGTGGAGAATACTGTTGCAAAAGGTGAGAATAAACTGCACACTAAGAAGGAATATGTATGTGTAGAAATCTGTTCTTTTGGGGGCTTCATAGAATTATTACAGGTAACTCACAACTTATGCACATTTAATTAGTGTGTGTATGTAGCTTTACGTACTAAGCAAAAAAATTAAAAAGGGGGTGGAAATTGAGCAAGAGTCCAGGAGAAATGACTTTGGCAATCCTACCTGCAATTGAAACCAATGTGTTTTGACCATGTGCAGTTTTGGTTTTACATGTGATCCCCAGAACATAACACCCATGTTGAGAGTCACCTGTATTTCCAAGGTGATACTCTTTGAGAAAGGGATACTCTTGGGAAAGGGAAGCACTGGCTCTAAACATACAGGATTGTATCCTTTGCTGGTCCTATTCAGAGTAGACCCATTGAAGTTAATGTCCACTACTAGCTTAGCCCATTAATATCAGTGGGTCTGCTATGAGTAAAATTTTGTTGGAAGGAAGCCCATGTGATTCTTTTTTCCAGATATCTGTGCTTTTTGTCACAAAAACATCTCTCCTGGGACTCCCACGCTTGAGGCGATGAACAAACAGTACCACGCTGACTGTTTCACATGCCGAACATGTCACAGTGCCCTGGTGGGGCAGCGCTACTACCAGAAAGAGGGGCGGCCCCTGTGTGTCGCCTGCTACCAGGTACATATCTCTGCCTCTTCTCCTCTCCCCTGTTTTGTGGCTCAAGGTCCACAGGACACCCAAGGACCTTATTTGTGTGCCCTCTCCAAAAGAGGTGTGGAGGGTGGCAACATGAGAATGGGCCTTTTCAGTGGTGGCTCCCTGATTGTGGAATAGTCTCCCCAGGGAAGGAGGCCTGGTGCCATTAGTGTTTGTATGTAGATTCCAGGCTTAAACTGGGCTTACAGTTTTTAATGGGGAGGGTAGTAAATCCTCCTCAAAGTAAATCCATTTAAGTTAATGGCCATGACTTACTTAGATTCATTGATTTCATAGAATTGTTGAGTTGAAAGGTACCCCAAGAGTTATCTAGTCCAGGCATAGGCAAACTCGGCCCTCCAGATATTTTGGGACTACAACTCCCATCACCCCTAGCTAACAGGACAAGTGGTCAGGGATGATGGGAATTGTAGTCTCAAAACAACTGCAGGGCCGAGTTTGCCAATGCCTGATCTAGTCCAACCCCCTGCAGTGCAGTGTGTCTACTCTGAGTAGGTCTTGGTTGGATACAACCCGGGGTGTCTTACACACTGAGTGTTTTGAGGAAAGCATCAGAATGCATGCTATTGACCCCCTTCAATCAGGACACTGAAAATCTGCATCTAACATCTCTCTGCTTCATTCTGGATACATCCTGCCCTCCCAGAACACCCTGGAGAAGTGTAGAAAGTGCCAGGCCTTAATCGTGAACCAAATTGTGCGGGCCATGGGCCACGGATTCCACCCGGAGTGCTTCACCTGTGTCGTATGCCACCGGGCCATTGGTGACGAGGTCTTTGCTGTTGGCGACGACGATGCTGTGCATTGCCTGGATGACTTCTACAGGTATGGCGATAAGAACTAAGCACTTTTTGAAAGGTGGATTTAATCTCCTTTTCCAGTGTGGTGTAGTGGTTAAGAGCGGTAGTCACCTAATCTGGGGAACCGGGTTCATGTCTCCGCTCCTCCACATGCAGCTGCTGGGTGACCTTGGGCCAGTCACACTTCTTTGAAGTCTCTCAGCCCCACTTACCTCACAGAGTGTTTGTTGTGGGGGAGGAAGGGAAAGGAGATTGTTAGCCGCTTTGAGACTCCTGAAGGGGAGTGAAAGGCGGGATATCAAATCCAAACTCTTCTTCTTCTTCTTTTCCTCATACCAACAAAGCTGACGTCTGGGGTGCCCTGAGTGACGCACACAAAGCACGCAGAGTTTAAGAAGTATTTGGGATAAGATAAAGTTTGTGCCATGGACATGCAGAGGGAATCACAGTCACAATCTGTCTTTTCCCCCTTCAGGAAGTATGCTTCTGTGTGCAGTGCCTGTGAGAGGCCCATTATCCCCAGTGACGGAAGGGACTCATACAAGATAGAGTGCATGGGCCAAAACTTCCATGAGGACTGCTACCGCTGTGAAGTAAGCCTGGGAGAGGGTTTGGTGTCCAATGGCTGAGGTCATGCAGTGAAGTGTGTGGGAGGGAGACTAGCCAAGATCATCACCACGAGCCAAGTTTGAAGGCGAGTGACATTCTTTAAAATGTGAAATACAAATACTATTCAAAGTTTTTCAATCATACATCAAAAGTAAACGAGGAATAACAGAGAGAGATGGAGAATCAGGGGAAGGACTGTAGCTCAGCTCAGTGGTGGAGCATCTATTTTGAATGTGAAAGGTCCCGACATCTCCAGGACTCCCAAGTTGCAGCTCACCAAATGAATGTGGACAAGACAAAATATTATGGATACTTCCTTTATAACAAAAGAGGGGGCATATGAACAAATGCACTAGAGCTGTGTTTGAAGGACTAGTAAATAGGTAATAAGCAGTGTTCGAAACTTCCATTGTTCTATACACGTTTTTGTGACAGGGAATTTCATTAGGGCAGTTTCTGAGCTCTCGATGCAGTACCGTACCTAAGATTTCAGACTGAAACTGCAGAATGGAAGGAAAAGAGGTCCTTTTTCTGCCTCCCCACTTCCAGCTAGTTTCTGAAGACTAGAGAAGAGACCCTCTTAATATTAATATTAGGGGGGTAGGCAGGGGAAGGACTAGAGCACGTGAAAAATGAACATAATATTTTAGCTGCAGTTCATTCATTTTCAGCTTTGTATTCTTGTTATAAAAAAGTGTGCCTAGACATCCCGTTGTTGCGCCCATAACCTAGGTTTAAGGTGCCATTTAGCTCCTAGCTTTCATATCTAACACTGGTAATAAGGTGTGTGTTCGGGATCTGTATAGAGAAGGTCTGCACAAATAGCTTTAAACTGTTGTGACCCAGGAACACAGAAATCTGCCTTATATTTAGTCAGACCATTGATCAACCCAACTCAGTATTGTTTATGCTGACTGGCAGCAATGGCTCTCCGGGGTTTTAGGCAGGGGTCTCTCCCAGCCCAACCTGGGGATGCTGCCAGCGGGGATTGAACCTGGGACCTTCTGCATGCAAAGCAGGTGCTCTGCCACAGAGCTACAACCCTTCCCATAAAGGGACGCTAACCACAGACAAACACTCTATTTGTTCCTTTCATTCTGCAGAGATGTTGGGTCTTGCTGTCCCCAGAACCCACAGAAGAGGGCTGCTACCCTCTGGGAAGCCACCTCCTCTGCAAGTCCTGCCACATCAGACACACTGAAGAATCATCTTGCTGATCAAATGAATCCCAAGCATATTTCCAGATGCTGCAGCACAGAGCACAGGAACCGGGCAGTGGTGTGCTTCAGCATTTGGATGTCCCCATTTGTGCCTCTCCTGTTAACTTTCAACTGAGCCTTGGGGTGGGGGGGAACCTTTCAGTGTTAGGGATTAGTCCTGGGGTTGTGTGTAATGCAAAGGTTGGCAACAAGGCTGGCTAAAAGTCTAGGGTGGAGTTACAGGAATCTCCCCCTACCGTATTGTTCTTCCTTCCAGTGGCCTTGGCTGTAACAGCCTGTAGCAGTGCAATGCCTCTCCTGGGAGAGAGAATGAGCCAGGAGAAGGGTTTTTTTTTTACCACTAGAGGGCACATGTGAAAGGTGGTCAACTGTCAATCATCCACGGGTGGGATTCCCCCCCTGCAGGCTGCCAGTTGCTTTCCACTGGTGTAATATATGAGCATCTTTTTCCAAAGAGGGCCAATTGCTAGATATATAATGTGTGGAACTCTTTTTAGCCAGAACACGGTATGGATGTGTGTGCAGTTCAGCTGCAAGGTGGTTGATGGATTCCAAACTTCTTCACTTGGGATTTGTTCCCTACCTTTTGCTTCGTCAGTCAAGCAAAGCCTCAAGGTTCAAGGAGCAAGACTATTGGTATAAAACCAGCAGAACCTTACAAGCACCTTTCTTTTCCTGAGTTTATGTTTCCCTATCTGAAATCCCATGGCAGGGCTGAGAGTATAGCTTCTTGTCATTGAGCATGGGGGATATAAGTCTTAGGCTCACCTCTATATGGGAGATCTCTGGGGGGAACTGAACAGTAAGCTGTTAGGAAGCTTTATTACAGGGTCTTTTAACAATGTAAGTCCGCATTCCCAGCTGTCATCCACCTTGCTTGAAGGGGTGATAAGGAAGGAGGTGAGGCCTGGAACAAATTCAGGTGTGTCGTGACCTCACAAATGCATCTGTGGGCGAAAGGCTAAGCTCCAGGACCAGATCTCAGTGGCAAGGCTCAAAACATGTGATGTGGTCATGAAGGCAAGCCTGCTTTTGAGCAAATACAGAACACACCACAAACAAAGGACTATAAACTGGGCCTTGCCATCTGTAGATTTGCTGTGTTGTTAATGTATAAATTAAGACTATCACACCTTATTGTGTGATACTTTTGGTTTTGCTTGGAGCACCAATCTCTGAGAAACACCTAATTGTGACTCAAATGCTTGCACCAGTATCAACCTGGGCAAATGTTTCATTTTGCCTGATAAAAATTTAAGGCTGTATGTGTCTATATGCACACTCTCTTGTGCACACTGAAGGCACCTTGCCCAGCCCATTAATAGACGTCTTATCCGCCAGGGGGCAGTACAAGGCAACACTACCTTAATAGCAGGTTCTGGCAAAGGTGATTTATTAGGTATGGGGAAGAGGGTCTTTCCACCTTCATTTTAGCCTGAAACTGTCACGGTATCAAAAATTGTTTTGCAGTCTTAATCATATATATATATTTGTACCAATCAGTTGTTTAAATGCACGGAAACAATGTACGGGGTGTGGGATTGTTATGGCTATTATGATTTTTGTATGCTTTTGATATCTTTCCTGTCTGTCTGCTGGACTGCGCTGATGTTCACTTGAGTTTTTCCCCTCTGGAAACAATATCAGGAAGCCGTAGCTGGCGTCAAAATTACCACACATATACGCGAACTTGATTAAACCTGACTTCAAATGCAATGGCTTTCTTCTGTTTTGATGTTACAAGCAAATATATACAGTGGTACCTCGGGTTACATACGCTTCAGGTTACAGACTCCGCTAACCCAGAAATAGTACCTTGGGTTAAGAACTTTGCTTCAGGATGAGAACAGAAATCGTGCGGTGGTGGCGCGGCAGCAGCAGGAGGCCCTATTAGCTAAAGTGGTGTTTCAGGTTAAGAACAATTTCAGGTTAAGAACGGACCTCTGGAATGAATTAAGTACATAACCAGAGGTACCACTGTAAATGGATCCTATAATGCCATTATGTGATTTTCTGGTTAAATCAATTAAAAATACACACAAGGTGAGAAAGCTACAGGGATCCAAACTGTATGCTGTAACATTCCCAGCCTGGAGCCCTCAAGGTATTTTGGACTACTCGCAACTGTCCAGTCATGCTGTCTGGGGCTGTTGGGAGTTTTAGTCCAAAATGACCATGCTGACCTGCTGGGAATTGCAGTTCGAAACAGATGTGCTGGATACTGGGGGAGAGAAAGAGAGGACCCCAGACTGGAGCAAATGAATGAGGGGGAAAGGGAACGCTCTCGGAGGCCATTCAAGGACTGTTGTTACATTGCCAGTGATTGCAATTCCCAATTTAAATGGATACAAATATAAGAAACCACCAACCTTGTATCCAGCGTTGCTCAGTAATACTAAGAAACAAAAATAAATAAATAAATCAGGGCAGTTTTGAAATCATTGGTTAAAATAGGCAGTTTTGAAAGGTTGTTGTATCCAAACATAGGTGAAAACCTCCTACTTGATCTCCAGATATGATGTGAGATATCTTAAGAGATGTATACTGAACAGATAAATGGATTTCCAAAATATTAAAAACATGAGATCACAAAAACATGAAAACAGAAGAACCATGGCTCTAATATCCCAGACTGATCAGGTATTGTCTCCTTATTGCTTTTTCATGGCATAAAAAAACACATTCGCCGAGGCACCATTTCTAAAGGCTGAAAGCTTACCGTGCGCATTATCTCAAGAGTTCTTTATATCTAATTAGTAAAGTAGGTCATTTTTTCTGTCATCCTATCCCATTATTACAGATGCAGACTAAGAGAGACAAAAATAAATACACGGATGACAGAAAGGTGGGACAATAATCAGGCCTTGAATGAAGAGAAACATGTGCAATTATTTCTCAGTGTCGCCCTAAGTTTTCAGTGCACACAGTTGTTGCTGTGAAAAAGCTGGTGGGGCTTGATGCTGCAAGTTACACAAGGAGTTATTAAATAATGTTTCTGAAAATAGATATGCAGGTCTGTGCTTATCACCCCAGCTTTGACACTCTAGCTTTTTATTCCTCAATATCATACCACTGTTACATGTTAATACAACTAATCACTTCATGAAATGTTCTTTTGAAAAGTTCCCTTGATGCAATACTTGGAAGAAGATGCAATTGTAACCCTAGTGTGGAATTGGATCGAGGTATTTTGCCAGCGCAATTGGAGAGGGGTCCTTTCCCACCAGCAATTGAAAATCCCTAAAATAGGGCTGTTCCTAGCATGCCCTTTTGGGTGTTTGCGTAAATGCCCCAGATTGGGAAAAGTAGATTAAAAAACCATTCCTGGCAACCATCCTTTGGGTGTCTTAAGGCAAGAGGTGCAGTCTGGGTCTCTTCAAATCTGTCTTCTGCATGTGCCTTGACATGTTTGGTACGTGTGGAACAAGAGTATTCATCTCCTTAGCATTGTGTAAGATCAGGAGTGGCAGGTGCCTATGTATGTTTACTTGTGAGTAGTTATGCTAGGCTCAATGGGGTTAGTGTGTGTAGGACTGCAGACTTAAGAGGGTGAGCATAGCTGGGGTTCAGCAGACAGTGGCTGCCACTTTTTCATCATGTTAAAAAATGTTACCGCTTTAGCATTTTTCTTCGGTGAAGGCAGAATTGTGCGTCTAAACGAACTCCAGACAGACTTGGCCCCAGGGTGTGTTTTTTTGAGCAAGAGCTCAGGGGAACTGAGTTGCCTTAACTTAAAAAACTCAAAATAAATTTTTTTTTTGGTCTTTTTGTGGGATGGGCGGGCTGGAATGGATATACACCCAATGCCTGAGCTAAAAATCCACCTATATATGTAATCAATAAAGTCGTGGCCATTTCTAATCCAGATCATTGTCCGCTTGAGTTTATTAATTATATCTTACATTTATCCACTGCCCAGGGGATTAGCACTGTGACTGGGCCCACAGTAAACAAACAAACAAACTTTCATGGTGAGTTCCTCCACCTTTTTTCCAGAAAAAGCACCGCTTGACCCCTTCAAAACATTCAGCTTGAAGTAGTGGTGAGAGAAAAATTTTATGGTTAGCTTACATTCTCTTAATTACAATTGTCTTTGATCTGTGTATATAAAACTCAACAGATACAATATAGATAAAATCAGTTAAAAACTCATAATAAATACCTGAAATAAAAAATGTTTAACTGACCGTGGGGGTGGGGGTGAACTTAGGAAGCGGCAGTTTTTAAAAAATGCAGAGTGTAATTATGCCAGCATCACTCAGAAAATAGAAATTGCCACTGAAACCTCTGTATGCCCTGGATATTACGGTATGTGGGGTCCAGTTCATTTTACCTCACTGAGATGGCCAAAGACCAGACATGCGCAAATTTTGTCAGGTTTTAAAGAGCTAAACTCTACAAGAACTGCCTGGCCTCATCCAATGGTAGCCCTAATGGACATGACCATCCAGTTCAGTGCGTTTACTCTGAAATGTAACTTAGCTGGATAAAACCCAAAATTTTCTTTTTTTAAAAAAATATTTTTATTAAACAATTTCAACATAACTATTTATCAATCGAAGTATTCAGTTACATTATTTTTCCCCTCCCCCCATCCCTTCTTCTCCCCCCCACCCAAGACTTCCCTCAGCTCTGCTCTCTGGTTTCTTTGCACATATTGTTCTCTGCATATTATAAAATTGTACATATTCTTGCCTTGTCTATCATATATTCAACTAATAAAATTGTGGATGTTTATTCAAAACCTGCCAAGGAGTCCAAGTCATTTTGTTGTCTTTTTAAGTAGTTCCCATTCTTCCTTGAAGTCACGATTGTCCTTGTCACGCAGTTTATATGTCAGCTTGGCCAATTCCGCATAGCTCATCGATTTGTCTTGCGACTGTTCTTTCGTTGGGATTTCCTCGTTCTTCCATCCTTGTGCTAACAAGACTCTTGCCACTGTTGTAGCATATATAAATATATTTATTTATTTTTCTTCCTACAATCCCTGACAAAAATGCTTCTGGTTTTTTGTTTTGTTTTTTGCACATGTCATTTTAAACTTTTTTTTTCAATTCGTTATATATCATTTCCCTTTTTTTTTTTAATTCTCTACATTCCCACCACATATGATAAAAAGTATCTTCTTTTTCTTTACATTTGACCTGGTTTTGTACATTTTTGCTATTTGTACTGGTATGATATACCACCTGTACATCATTTTCATATAATTTTCTTTCAAAAGAGAACAATCTGTAAATTTCAGATTTACTTTCCACAATTTTCCCCAGTCCTCAAATTGTATATTATGCCCTATATCTTGTGCCCATTTAATCATGACTGATTTGACCTCCTCATCTTTTGTTTCCCATTCTAGCAGAATACTATATGCTTTCTTCAGCAGCTTCCCTTCTTCTTCTATAACTTCCTTTTGAAATCTGAAAGTTGTATAACTAAACCCTTTCTTATTATCTCCCTTATACATCTCATGTAATTGTCTATAGTGTAGCCAACTCTGAAAATGGTCTTCGATTTCCTCATACTCTTTTAATTTCCATTTCCCTTCTTGATCCATCAGTAGATCTCTATATGTAGGCCACTTCCCCGTTTTGCCAAGCGGTTTGAGTAAGAAAGCTTCAATTCGTGATAGCCACCAAGGTGTTTTTTGTTCTATTACATCTTTGTACCTCTCCCACACCCTCATTAGTGAAAACCCAAAGTTTTCAACTGGGGTCTGAAGCGTAGTAATCCTCAGTCAAACTTTGTCTGCAGCAGAGGCAGGGACTCATCTGGAAGAAAGTTCCCTCAGGAAAGGAGGGAAAATAAATTCCCTGAATAAAGAGTATGTCAGGGAGAAAATTGGGACAGACTCCATCCCCCTCACAACTTAAAATACCTTGCTTCAGCCTCAGTTCCCTTTCTGGGTTGTTGTTTTTTGTGTGTGTGTATATGTATGTGTATGTATGTATGTATATATATATATATATATATATATATATATATATATATATATATATATGGAATAAGAGTTTCAATTTACCTCACAGAAAAATCTGTGAGAGAAATACACATTTTTTTAAATCTTTATTTATACAACAAGAAAAAAACACACACAAAAACACAAATACCAAATTACATACAAATTACAAAAATAACCATAGACACATAGTTTTCTTGGCAAACAATAAAACATCTATTGGTCTTAACACTAAAGACCCAACTTCCCGTCTATTCCATATTTCAAATTCATATTACTTATTGCCAATACACATTTTTTCCATAATTAAACTTATTCTCAATAAATCTAATTTCTTCTATCTACCTAGCAACTATTACTGAAGTTCCTCGAATGCTGCAACAGAATTTAAACTACTATATTTATTTTTCAGATATTCTTTGAAAACCTCCCATTTAGAAACAAATTTCTGTTTTGATTTATTCTTTATTTTTTCTGATAAACCATCTAATTCGGCATATTCTGTCAGCTTTTGGATCCAATCTTGTATAGAGGGGATTTCATTACTCTTCCATTTTGCTGCCATCAAAACTCTTGCTGCTGCCGTCGCATATAAAAAGATACCCTTCCTCTTTTGTGGAATATCCAAATCTGTTATTCCCAAGAGGTAGGCCTCTGGTTTTTTATTGAAAGAGATCTTTAGCATTTTTTGCAGTTCTGCATGCATACTCTCCCAGAATACCTGTATTTTCCTACATGTCCACCACATATGGTAGAATGTTCCTGAGTCTCCGCATCTCCAACAATTACTTGACACATTTTTATACATTTTTGAAAGTTTCCATGGTGTTAGGTACCATCGATGTTGCATTTTTTGAAAGTTCTCTGTAATCGTGTAACAGTTTGTGAATTTCCAATTGATCTTCCATAAATTTTCCCATTGGGCCATGGTTATTGAATGGCCAAAATCCTGGGACCACCTCACCACATTAATGTTCATTTGAAGTGAGGGTTTTGCAACCTGGTTACACGCCACAGGTTCTGTCACAAGACAGGCCTATAAATGATTTAAACAAATAAATATTGGAGGTGTGTGGTGAAACTGGTTGTTGAAGGCAGGTGAACAGCCTTGTGAAGCGTATGTTTCCAAGGCAGGTAGTATGCAACCCAAACGCATATCTACCACACAAAGTTTGAAAACTCAGTGACCACTTGTATCTTGATGATATAGTTATATTTTAAAATGCTTTTTTTAAAGCTGTATCAGATTGTTCACTGCCCTGTCACTTTGTAAAAAGGTGGAATATAAACCTATACTATAATAATATATAATGGGCTGTCTGGCAAGGACTGAGGTTGAGGTTGTTGAGGTTTTATTTTTGCTACACACACACACACACACACACACACACAGAGTGGTATCCAAATTATTAGGATTTATTTAAAATGTACCTGCATTTTTTGTTTTTGTTTTTTGCCGCTTTCCCTCAAAACGCAGCACATTTAATTTGCCTCATAACAGAAGCCAGCACCTCACACAGAAAAGCCCCAGCACAGATGGGAAACAAAATGGCGAGGTTCATTATTTTTACCATTGCAACTGCTTTATAATATCCTTAGAACTAAGGGAAAGAGGTCAAAGCTGGAGGATAAGTAAGACCCTCCAGATGTTGTTGGGCTCCAACTCCATACCCTCCAACTTCTTCCAACCTAAATCTAACCTAAAACCTAACCTGAATAAACCAGGGAAATACCGCAAAGAGAGGCAAAGGAAAGTGATGCTAAAGTTGCAGGGAAATGCTATAATAATGGATAACACAAATGATGAATAAACCATTTCATCAATTTTACTTAAGTTGTACTATACAAATCTTTATTATGGTCATAGACTATAAGAAAATAAATGTACCAGGGCCAGATGGTTTATCAGCTGTTTACTATCATTTTTTTAAAGATTAACTCTTAAAACCCTTACAATGAACAATATTTTACAGAATGGTAAGATACCAGATAACTGGAAAGAGGCCAGCACTATTCTTATTGCTAAAGAGGGACAAGATTTGACCTTCTTAAGAATTATTGTCCGATTCCATTCTTGAATAATACTATGTTATTTACAATGATTTCCCCCCCAGAAAGATTTACAATCAAAGTGGATTCAAAGGCAATTAAGATACAATGTCAGAAAAGCTTTAGACATCTTGGAGTATTTGAACTGTAATAATGAGAAGCAAAGCTGTGTTGATTTCTTTGGATGCAGAAAAAGCTTTTGACAACATGAATTGGATATTTTTGTTTAGAGTTTTGCAAGAAATGAACTCTGAGATAATTGCATTAAATGGGTAAAATTGCTTTATACATCACAGGCAGCTCATAGAATTGTTAATGGAGAAATGAGAAAACCCTGAGATACAAAAAGGGACAAGGCAAGGATGTCCATTGTCCCTCTTACTTTTCATTTTGGTTATGGAAGTTTTGCTTAGAGACATTAGACAAGATGAGAGAATTATTGGGACAACGATTTTGTAATAAAATTATAAATTATGGACCTTTGCTGATTATCTGATTATGGTTCTGGAAAACCCATTACAGGGAGTGGAGACTCTTACGAATAAACTGAATGAATTTGGCATGCTAGCAGGTTTTAAGATTAACCATAAGAAAATGAACATGACAACAGAAGATTAAAAGACCTTGATGGAGAAAACTGAATTTTTTGGATATCACTATCCAAATGAATTGTATGTTGTTTCAAGACATGTTAAGACATGGACAGAAATTTAAAAAGATTTGTTAAGATGGGAGAAATTAAAATTGCCACTGTTGAAGAAAATTTATGTGATAAAGATGAATATATTGCCCAGAATGATGTTTTTGTTCCAAACACTGCCTATTATAGCTAATGACTTACCATTTAAACATTGGCGAAAAGACTTATCCAAGTTTTTATGGCAAGGGGAAAAAAACCATGTGTTAAATTTAAAATATTACAAGATGCAAAGGAAAGGTGAGGATTGGGCACACCCACTTTAAAATTGTATTTTGCAGCCTGTTCTTTGGCGTGAATGAAGGAGTGGATGACATTGAGAAATAAGAGACTTTTGGAAATAGAAGGACATGACCTAAGGTTGGGATGGCATGGACATTTGTGGTATAACAAAGTTAATGTGGACTTTAAAAATCACTTTATTAGACGTGCCATATTAAGAATCTGGAATAAATATAAACCTGGGTTATGCCAAAACGCATCTTTCTGGATTTCATCGCAAGAAGCTGAGGCATCTGATCATAGCCTGCATTTTAATCAAGGCTTATATTTTGATCAGATTCCTGTATTCTAAAAATGACCTTAAAGAAATATATATTTGTAAATGTTTGTATCTCTCATGCCAGGCAGAAACCATACTCTGGCAGCTGTTTATCTTCTTGATCAAGGGCCCCCCTGATCTATAGCAGTGTCTCAGGGTTGTAAAAGGAAATTACAGGCTAGGAGCAAAAGGTCACACTGACCATACAAATTATAGAATACAATCAAGGTTGCAAAAACACAATTAAATAGTAATAATTATTGTGCCTCCCATTAAACTTGAGCCACATCTTCCTAAGGTTAAAAGGGCAAGAGCTAATACAAACAGCAGCTGGCTAGGGAAGAGGCTTCTCTCTGAAACTGCTTTGAATCTTTAGAATTTAGAATTTAGCTTAGCTTTTACTAAGTTCCCTTTCTTCTAAAAAAAACTATATATGTTATGAAATATTGGCTTAAATGTAATTATGCAAAGGATTTAGAAAGTAAGAAATCATAGAATCATAGAAGAGTTGGAATAGACCACGAGGGCCATTGAGTCCAGACCCCTGCCAAGCAAGAAAAACACCATCAGAGCACTCCTGACATATGGTTGTCAAGCCTTTGCTTAATGACCTCCAAAGAAGGAGATCTTTCATTGATAATGTGTGGGAAGGTGAACAAAAAGATCTGTTCAGATAAAATTAGCCACCATCTGTTTTGGAGTGAATAGGGCAATAGGGCAAAAGATGAAATGTTAGTTAAGGCGCCTAGTCTAGGGCAAAAGGTTATTTGGTAATTAAGGTGCCTGGTCGAGGTAAATGTAAGATATATGACTACTTATTTGCCAATTATAAATAGAAGGAAATAGAGCTCTTTGTCTCCCATAAAAGGTAATAGGAAATGGGTGTATCTTTTATGATTGGTTCTAGCAAACAGCCAATAGGAATTTTAACCAGGCTGATTGGACAGAGGCAGCCAAAGGAGGAGCAAGGGGGCTGAGCTGAGGGAATATAAGTGCTGGCCATAAGGGCAGGAGGCCAGGCCAGAGCTTGGTAACCATATACCACTGTGCCTCTTATTTATTTGTCTGACAAATAAATTATTATTTTAATTTCTCTATTGCTGCGTTGAATATTTCATTCCAGCTAAGCGTTAACCACAAGCAGGGTGCTACAAAGCTTTCTACAGAGAATAGATGACAGGCAAAGAGAAATAGACAACATACCAAGAATTACTGTATTAGAATTGCATGAAGGAAACTATAAAACTAAAACAAGGGAACAACTAAAAGTGAAAGGTTATAGTTTGCAGTGGTTTCCTTATATGCAATTAGAAGTAGGTTTAAACCGGATAAAAATACTTTTGGTATAGAGCAAGGAAAGGCGGACTTTGAAATTCAACTGTGCACAGATTATGAACATGTTATTGCAAAAATGTATGAACTTTTGTTGAAATTTGAAACAGAAGAACAAGTTTAAGAATGAATAAATGGGGAAAATGTTATTATTATAATATATAGATGGAACAGTGGGAGTATATGTGGACCAAACGGTTAAAATTTACACTGTGTTATGATATTAAAGATAAGTTTTATAAAATGATGTATCATTGGTACTTAACTCCTGAGAAACTATTTGGAATGTATAAAGGTGTTTCAAATGTTTGCTGGAAGTATCAAGAACATGAAGGGGCATTTTATCATGCTTGGTGTACAGGTATAAAGGCTAAAAAATATTGGATACCAATACAGTGGTACTTCGGTTGTCGAACGTAATCCGTTCTGGAAGACCGTTCGACTTCTGAAACGTTTGACAACTGAGGCGCAATGGGTGGTTGGCAAGTTCCATTGAGAAAAATGGAGAAACGCGCCTTGGAAGCTGTTTGACTTCCGAGGCGCATTCAAAAATGGAAGCATTCACTTCCGGGTTTTCGGCATTTGGGTTCTGAATCGTTCGGCTTCCGAGACGCTCAAAAACTGAGATTCCACTGTACACTGATGCAGCAGATTTTAAATATTAAATTGAAGCCATAACTTTTCTTTTAGGCTTAATGGGTACATAATTTGAAAAGGATTATGGAAGATTATTTCAATATATGATCCCAGTGGCAAGCTGTTATATGCACAAATTAACGTGTTTAATTGGAGAAAAATCATTATTGACATTTATTAAGTATTGGAAACTTATTACGGACTTTTTGCGTGAAAGAGAAAATGTAATATTTGAACACTGAAAAAGTAATGGCTTAAAGAAAATTTGAATAGTTGGATGTCAGTCATGGGTGTGGGCTGGGAGGAGCAGATCTCCCCTCAATCAAATAAATACTTAAAAATACTTAACTGACCAATCATGTTGCAGATAGCTTGGATCTGCCCCCACCCCCTAAATTCTGGCTACCTCAATGATGCTAATTTGAGTGAATTGTTGGGGAAAGTTACTATATTTAGCTGACACACAGAGAGAATTGAAGTCTTTTCATTTCTTGTTCTTCTGTTTTTTTCCTTTATTTGCTCCTGTTTTAGATTAGATTTTAAAAATATTTATTTTATTCGGGTATATTATAAAAAAGATGTTTAGCATTGGGTATAAACGTTTGTAAATATTTCAATGTGTGCCAGTAAAACTATTTGGGGGGGAGGGGAATTAATAACAGAGCAATTAATAACACTTTGTAACCAATGCTACTCCAAATTCAAGAGTAGATTCATATAAATTAATGCGCCTGACTATGGGTTGTATCCAACGCTGGTTCTGCTTGCAGCAGACCCATTGGTCTTAATGGCGCTGCCCCGAGAACTCAGCTGGAAACCACCCACGGAGTGGGGAAGGGCTCGGTTCAAGAGATCTCGCGCGTTTTCACGAAAGGAGCGCGGCAGCGCCCCCATTTCCCACTCGGTGGCCTCTCGCGGGTACTGCAGCCGCATAAGCGCAGAAAGCCTTTGGCGGGCTTCTCTCGGCCTCTCTCTGCCCACAAAATGGCCGCCCAGGGAGGCTACAAAATGGCGCCCACAGAAGGACGAAGAAGGAAGAGAAGGTGGAGGCGGGGGGGGGGCGGTGTAAGGAAGGAAGGCAGGAAAAGCTGCACTGCGGGTTTGTTTGTAAAAAAACAACAACCAAAAAAGCCCAAAACACGGGAAGGGAAAACGCTTCTTCTGTTTCAAGCTATTTCGAATAAAAGGGCCGCTGCCTCCGTCTGAAATTGCAGCAGTGCTACCGAGATTTTAATTCGCACAGCTACTCCCCCCCCCTTAATGTATACTTATATGTGTTTTAATGGAGGCCCCATATTACCCACTGCGATCCAGCATGGGTTGTAAGGGAAGCGTTGTACTTTGTTCTGTTCATTATTGAAAATAGCCACCGTGCTTTTACTCAACGTTGTTAACAGGTCGTCGTCCCCACAAGCCTTTTACCACACATTCAATTTCACCACCTCGTTTTCAACCCCGCTTTTCGGCTGCGTTTCTGCCACACCATGTCCGAATACACCCCTTTGTAACTTCTTGATTCGGTTTAAAAGCACACACCCTCGCTGTAACATTAACATCTAAATCTTTCCGGCTGGAATTTGTCCCTTACCCCCCCCCCCAAATGGCTCCTTTTTTCTGCTGAAATAAGAAGTCTTGTTCATTCTAACCTCCCCCATTTCATTACTAGTTTACATCTCTGAACACAACCCGAGTCTTTGCACAAACAATGCCTTTGTTTTTAGCTAAGACGAGATCTTCCCGGGATTTAAGTCACCGCGAAAGTGATCAGATTCAGCCCCATGTTTTTGCTCAAAACAAACATGCTGTTTCCTACCCCCCGCAACCCCTTTCCCTGACACAATTTTGCTATTAAAAAAAGCACTTGGATAAACTTGAAATCTTAATTGTTTTTTTTAATTATTATTCAATGCAGACCCACTACAGTACTTCCCTACGAATAAAAACCGTTTAAAAATGGACACACACGCACAAACACACACCCTTGAAACAAACAAACAAAAAAACCCCTCTTCCTTAAAATACTGTCTATTTCAGCTCACATACGTTACACTTGCTGGATTATTACCTTTGTTATCGCTCCGTTCGCATTTAAACTACAATGTATCCTAAAAGAAAGGCAAAGCCGGGGAGGCAAAACCCCCATCCAAAAAATAAAAATACCGAAAAGACAAGACACAACCCTTTTAATTAAAAAAAAATTATCCTCATCATAATCCAGGAATGATTTGGCTTTTATTTTTCAGGTTTAATCCACTGAGATGCAGGCTTGTCCTAAGGAAAGAGGCAGGTTTTATTTAAAAATAAAAATAAAAAGAGAGAAAAGAATAAATCACTCCCTGGCGTTGCAAAGGAATGAGTTATATATTCCATAGCAGACAAACCCTCAAAAGGATTGAAACGTGCAGCCTTTGTGGTTTTGTTTGTTTGTTTTAATGGCAGGCTATTGTTTTCCAAGAGGCTCCTCTGAAATCCACCATTGCTAGTGTGCCAGGCATTCCTCCAAACTGGCGTGGTGTGCTTTGTTTTTGCTTTTGTTTTGAAATAATCATGAAATGTGGAGGAGGAGGAGGAAGACGAGGCATCGTGGTGGTTGTGGGCACTGCTGAGCCCGGAGAGAGCGCGCCAGTATCTTATGCATTTGCCTGGTACTCTTGGCTTGCCTCCTCTAGGAGCATCAAGGCTCCTGCCTTCCTCCTCTCCCTAGATTGGCTGCCTGCTTCCAGAAGTTTCTAAAGTGGGAAGTGCTGCTCAGGAAAGCACGGGGGGGGGGAGCAGCCGTCCTACCCCCACCGCCAGCAACACCCTTTTCTCTCTTTTGCATGCAAGGCTGCCCTGCCCTTTGTGGCCTCTCAAGGGGAGGGAACAGGGGAAACAGAACAGTGGGGAGGGAATGTATGGGGCGGGAGGCTCACCCACTGCAGAGGCGGCCCTTTTGCCGCATTGTGGTGTAGGCGTGGTTGGCTGCAGTGCAGGGGAGAGGAAGGACGGGGAGAAGGAAACAGAGAAAAAGAAAGGGTAGTTGTTAGGCTGCTAAAAAAAACAAACCACAGGCTCAGTAGCATTTCAGCAGCCCAAGAGTAATGAGACATGGGAGAGGAGCGCGGCGGCGGAGAAAACCCTCCTGTTTCTTCCAGCCCACCATTGTAGCAAGCTGCTGTTTCCAAGGACTGTATATATTCTTGAGGACCTCCCCCTCTTCCTTTACACCTTTGCCAAGCTGCACAAAATTCAAAATTAAATTTTTAATTTAATTAAAAAAATAATTTTTAATTATAGGATGGACTGTTGGTGATATAAGGCTTTTCTTTTATTAATGTTGCACATATGGGAATTGGGGATTACTTTGCAACAGACTTGTCAGAAAAAACAACAACAATGGAGGTGTTAGATTTCTCTTTCAGTGCATTTCCCGTTGCTTCCTCCCTAATCCTAAACACAATGTTAACTGTCAAGTAAGCATACTTAGGATTGCAGCTGTGCTTTAAATTCCAGTTTACATTTTCAGTTATAATTGATATGTGAAACACGTCTTCAGATAAACAACAATATCCGCCTTCCCTTCCCCACAGGTGGGTGGGGTTTGCGGCATCAAGCGAGGCTCACCTGGGCGGGTGCCACCCACCTGCTTGAGCTGGCCTTTGACCTGCCCTCGGCCAGGGAGGACAATGGACGGCTGGCCGGGGGTGGGCCTAAGGCCAAAAGAAAAGAGGCTGACCCCTGAGCTCAAGCCTCTTGCTGTTCTTCCTCTTCAGATAAGCAACAATGGTCATTTATCTGGAAGGGGTACGTAATTCTCTGGCACTGCAGCTGGGGCCGAGACTTCCCTACCTGTTTCCTGGCCATATGGTCAGATTGTTTGCTTGATGTGCAGACGTACTAGGGCAGTGGTTGCAAACCAGGAAGACTCGGGTTCACGTAACCACTTGCTGGGTGATCTGGTTTGCTGGTCCCACTCTCATCCTAAACCACCCTGCAGAATTGTCTTGAGGATAAAAGGGACACATTGATATGGATATCATGAGTGCCTTTGTGGAGGGGGGGAAATCTAAATACAGTGGTGCCCCGCAAGACGAACGCCTCGCAAGACGAAAAACCCGCTAGACGAAAGGGTTTTCCGTTTTGGAGGCGCTTCGCAAAACGAATTTCCCTATGGGCTTCCTTCGCAAGACGAAAGCCCATAGGGAAATCTCCGGGACAGCGGGGAAGCGCAGCGCGTCTTCCCCACTGTCCTCGGACCTCCTCCGAAGGCTGGCGGTGGGGCGGAGAGACCTCCTCCCGCCGCCAGCCTTCGGAAGGCTGTCCTGAAGACTTGCGGTGGGAGGAGGTTTTCCTTCCCACCGCCAACATTCAGAATGCTGTTCTGAATGTTGGAGGTGGGGAGGAAAAGCCCTTCTCCGCACCGCCAGCCTGGCAAGCGGTCTCCATAGGAACGCATTAATTGATTTTCAATGCATTCCTATGGGAAACCGTGCTTCGCAAGACGAAAAACTCGCAAGAAGAAAAAACTTGCGGAACGAATTAATTTCGTCTTGCGAGGCACCACTGTAATGGGTGTTGTTTATTTACACATTGGCATAAATAACAGCATTCATCTTCATGACTGCAGATTTCTGCAGCTTATAATAAAGCCTTAAGAGCAGGCCATGCTGTGTTTTGAATGGGCAGCCCTCCATTTACTTGGGGCACAGGAATAGGAAGCACCACAGTTGGCTCAGCACCCCTCCAATGCTTCCAGACATCTGAGATCAAGCCTTTTCCTCCTGAATTTTCCTCCTGAATTCCCAACCCCTTCTCTTGGTGGGTGGTAGGTGAGACTTTGAAAACACATCCTTGGCAGCTTGGGAGAAAAGAGACTTCAGCTCTGGATGGGCTGGCATTCACTAGACAGTGAAATCATTGCCTTAATTCCAAAGCAAGCCCCAGACCTATGAGCCAGATTTATTGCAATATATGTTGTGCTTTATTTAAAGTGTGCATTCTTCTCCCTCTGGATTTCAAACCACCAAAAGGGCTTTTTAACACAAAGGCGACACCTAATTTACACTGCCCAACCTCGTCCGTTTTGGATTCATTTAAGATTTTGCCTTCAGCAGCATGTACTTCAAACTAATTTTTAAAAAACGCTTGTGTATGGGGGAAGAAATGAAGGGCTATGGCTTATTTACAACTGATACAGCTTTAACATAAGCCTTTGGTGAGGTTATGGGATTATTCTGTTCCCTGAGCAGTGGGAAATTCAGTACAAAGTTGTCAAGAGTGTTGCCTTTCCGCCTTCTGCATCCAGTGGTCTAGACTGTTGCTTATGAAAGTTCATGTCCACAAAATTCAATTAAGTTTTCTCTGCTGTCACAGTGATTTTCTGCCTGCTTCTCCATAGAGAAAAAAAGAGAGCAAGTCTGGGAGTTCTTACATAAGCATTTGTGAAAGCCAAATCATTCCACATCTGAAGTGGGAATGGGAAACAGTCCTGGGCATATCAGTCCTAAATTCCCCAGGCTCAGAAATCCCATTTGAATGCAAGTACTGTGGCCAGCATGCCAAACTCCAATCCTCACCATATTGATATATATATATATATATAGAGAGAGAGAGAGAGAGAGAGAGAGAGAGAGGTGTTACTTTCCCCACCTGCAGATGTTGTCAAACGATGTCTCAAGGAAAATGAAGTTAAAATGTCATTCTCTTGGGCAGCCTCATCAACATGGCTATATCTGGGAATGGCTCCTTGTTAACCCTTTCTTTGTAGTGCTACAGTAGAGTGTAGAAGTTGAGTTTTAATCCTATTTTTACTTTCATTTATCAGTCATATTATACAAAATAAAATAAAAATATCAAAGCAGCTTACCAGGATAAAATACAACAAATACAATCAGTGCAAAACTGGAAAAGGAGGTAAAGAGGAACAATACAAAATACATAAAATGCTCACGCAGTAAAATATAATAATAATAATAATAATAATAATAATAATAATAATAATAATAATACCCCACCCATCTGGCCAGGTTTCCCCAGCCACTCTGGGTGGCTCCCAACATAATATTATTATTATTATTATTAATAAAGTGCTAAAACATCAAACATTAAAAGCTTCCCTAAACAGGGCTGCCTTCAGATGTCAAATAAGGTCAAGCCCTACTCGTCCCACTAAAAAAGCACCACTGTGACAGGCAACTGAGTTACAAAATGCCTAGGTAAACTAAGAAGTGCCTAGGGACTGACAAGGACGGTGCCAGGCATCCAGACCTGAGTGACACACCAGCTCTGAGGGGCAAGCAGAGGGCAGGACCACCTGGGTGGGAAGAAACAGGGAGTGGAGCGCAAGGAGTCTTGATTTTGAAAAAATGCTTTGTGTGTCCGCATCTAATCTGGCCCCTTTATAAAATTTATTTATTTTTGTAAATCTACCAAAGAATAAAATAAAATTAGGATTAAGGGGTTTTCTTAGGATGGTGGAGAGCATGTGTGCTGTGTCCGATTGGTGTAGTGGAGGTGACACTTGTCTTTTTTCCCCTAATAGAGAATACTCTGCAGGTGCGAAGGGCCACAAAAAATAGGTGGTCAAGGAGAGTCAGTTGAGGGAGAGTGAGAAATGTCCCTATTTTCATCTGAGGAATGTTGGAGGGTTTGTGATCATAGTCTGTGCTCCAGAAAAGGTCATTTGGTTCCAGGTGTTGTTATTTAAACTTTCTGAACTGCAGAATGATCAGCGTAGGCTTATGCAGGGAGCTGAGAAAAGTAACGTATCCAGAGTTGTGGCAGGTAGATGCATGGGTGGAGCCAGGATTTTTGTTGGAGGGGCAGGCCTTTTGTTAGTGGGGCCAACACCTCAGTTGGCTCTGTATTGATTTCTATTTATTTAGTGGGGCTGCTGCCCCTCCCTGCCTCCCCTTGGCTATGCCCATGGGTAGGTGCCTGGGTTCACCAGAGTTCTTATTTCTCCTGTTGTGCTTAACTACTCTCTCTCTCTCTCTTAATTACTGAGTTGTGGAAGACAATCCATAACTGTTTTACAACCGACTAGCGTCTGACAATACCTAGCTCCCTAATTTAATGGGATCCAATCCACCTTTGGCCTGTTAGCCAGAATCCAGGATGCCATGTTTCCTTGTGAGTTGCCCTAATACCAGCAGTTACTACAACAGTTGGCCAGAGGACTCGGGATGGATGATGGGAAGGGTAAGGAAGGGAGAACCTGGGAGGGCTGGTTGGAGAGGTTTGGTAAGCCTCCCATTGAAAACCATGCTCCGAATGTTTCCTTGCCTTCTGGTACATTTAATGTGCCCCTGTGATTAAGCAGCTGTGGAGCAGGTTTCGTGTCAGTGCCAGGGGCATCCTCCTGCCACCTGGGGTGCCTCTGCTAATTATACCCCCAGGCAAGAGGAGGGGGAGGATGTGGCTGGGAATGCCATCTCTCTCTCTCTCTCTCCCTCCCTCCCCTCTGCCTTTGTTCAGCAGGAAACAACGGGTTGGGTTCCCATCTGGCTTGCAACTCAATGGTGATGCTGCAATCCAAGCCCATTAATGACCACCACTGAGGTATCAGCCCCGATAATTAACTTTTCTCATCCCAGCAATAGCAGCTGAAAAGAAACACTAACATGTGGAGGAAGGTTGCCTCTGTGGAAAACTTCAAAACCTGCTACACCCTAAGTAGCTGTTGGGGCTTAATTTCCACACCAATAAGTGTTGGGGTTTATATCTGCAGCCAAGCTGCACCTCTGACCTCAAAGCCTGTCTCTCTAATCCTCCAAATGGGTGGAATCATGGTTACTTATGAGTAAGGGAAACATACTTGGTACATATTCAGAGGCACTTCATTATCACTTGTAAGAATATAGCAACTTTCTGTGCATCTATTAATTTAATACTCATTCGCTGCAGATAGTAGAGTTATTGTTTAATCTTTACTGATTTTTGGTCTCTCTTTTATAAAAATGCCAGCAGTTAATTTGTTCACTATACAGACCCAATTATCTATCTATCTATCTATGAACGGAGAGCAAGGATGTTTTCCAGAGGGGTGGTTGTGTTCCCATCTGTTCCAGCAAAAACAACAGAGACTCTTGTGGCCCCTTAAGGACCAGCAAATGTATTATGCCATAAGCTTTCATGGTCTAGAGAGGAATCTCCCCTCTCTTTAAAAATATAATGGATAGAGGGGAATAGACCTTCTGCACGAAGGAATTCCTATCCCAGTGGTTCATTCATAATGAGCTTTAAAAACAACAATTAAGAACCTTTGAATTAGGATAACCAAGCTGATCAGTAAATCTAACCTAATTCTCAAGGTATTGCTCATCCCAAATTGCTGGAATTGAACACCAGGAGAGATGGATCTCTCTTGTGTTTGTCTTGTTGGTTACATATATTGTTTTTTGAACGTGGGAAAACTCTTTGTATGTTGGGAAGTCTCTAGTGGGCAACAGACAGCTCACAGCAATCTCTGTTAAAATGTGGCATTTTACGCAGCAGCCATTGTTCTTGTGTTGTGCTTTCCCAGCCTTCATGGGAAACCTCCCATGTGAACTTTTTCCACCAAATAATCCCTCTGTGTCACAAAGGGTTCTGGGGTTCATGCAGAGGAGCGCTGGCTGGGCCTCATTGCCATACATAAATTGAGAGCAGAGTTTTTAATTAATTGATGAACACAGCAGTCCTATGTCTAATTCCTCAGAGGCGGCATCCTTTCAGCAAGACCTAAGCAAGTGTGCTTAGGACTGCAGCCTTAAGGGATAAGTTAAAGGGAGTTTATTGAGAGTAGATGCTTAGGCTTACGTTGTTAATCTCCATAATGTTACATATGAGAAAAACTGTCCTACAGAAAAAGAGCAAACTTTATTTGTATGGAGGTGATGTGTGTATGGGTTGCAGGGCAGGTGTTTATAAGTACTTGTATTATTATAATCTCTTTTAAAAAACAGCATAAATTATATGTATATCTAAAACAACTAAAACAAATATAAGCAGATATGGAAAAGTATACAAATATATAAAAAGAATTAGATCCAGTGTTAGTCCGGCTTGGATTAGGCCAATTGCTTATAGGCATCACCAAATTAGATCCCATGAAATTTCAGGACCCATCCTATTATTTACATGGCACTATCTATATGCACAAGACATTATGCAAATAACAGGCATGACAAGTCCCTGTTCCCAAGGAGCCTACAGTCCGAAACACAGATAAACAACAGATTTTCTTCTTACTATATGGTATAAAAAATAACTGGAAACCTATTGCAGCGCCATGGCTTTCATATATGTGTAACTGTTCATAGCCCCCGAGAAGCCACAGCAGTCTTGGCATTGGCCGGCGAAGTCTTCACAGCTCAGCTTTTGCGACGGAAGTGGCACCAAAACGAAGGAAATGCCCAATTAGAGGTTGTCGGCAGACCTCCTGCTCCATTTTCCTCTTCCAGGAGCTGGGATTTGAGTTTTGGGAACCAACAAATAACTCTGGCAGCGACTTGAATGGTGGAAATAGTTATTTCCACACGATGCGACATTATACCAGTGCGAGGGAGCGGGGAAGCCCTGCCATGCCTGGGATATTCTGTGACCCTTACTGATGGCGCGGGCGAGGAGCGAAGAGAGAAAGGCGACCTTCCTCCTCCCTTGAGGTCTTTCTACTCACTGAGGCTCTCGGAGGGGAAGACAACACCGGCGCCCCAGCCTCGAGGGCGCATGCGCAACAGCTTGAGAGCCTGAGACCGCGAGCGAAGCGGGGAGGCGAACGTTGTGCGCCTGCGCGCTTCCCGCGGAGAAGGCGTATTGGGGACAGCGGGATTCTCTCACCCCTCCCCCACCCCACCTACCTGCTCCTTTCCCGGCCTCCGAGAGCTCGCAGCGCTCGGCCCCCCTCCTCCTCTTCGCACAATACCCGAGAGCGCATGCGCGCGCTTCCTCTCTTCTCCCTCTCTCTCTCTCACACAAGCCCCTTTTTCTCTTCCTTACACACGCACACGCACGCGCTGGTTCGCCGCGCGCCCAGCCGCCCAATGAGGAGCGAGCCTTGAAGCGCGAGGACCCGGGTTGGTGGCGGCCGGCGGCCGAGGGCGCATGCGCGCGCGCGGAGGTTGGGGGGTGAGACAGCGAGCAAGCGAGTGAACGGAGCGAGCGGGGGACGCCGCGGGGGCTGCTGCTGCTGCTGCTGCTACTGCTACTGAGGAGAAATTGGGAAGAAGCGCCGCGGAGGGAGGAGGAGGAGCGGCGGCGGCGGCGGCAGCGGTCCCACCACCAGCGACAGCCGCGAGGAGAAGCAGCAGCAGCAGGAGGCGGCGGGTGTCGGGAGGGCCCGGTGGGATGGTGCCCCCCACCGGCGCCGCGGAGGGAGGAGGCGGCGGCGGCGGCGGCGAAAGAGGAGCAGCGGCGGCGGCGGCGGCAGGCACAGGCCGAGTGCGGCGGCGGCGAAGAGCGGCGGCGGCGGCGGGAAGAAGAGGAGGCTGCAGCTGCTTCTGCTTCTTCCCCCGCTCGCGGTGCTGAGGCGAGCCGAGCGGAGGGCGGCGGCGGCGAGAGCAACGCCCGCCGCGGAGGAGCCCCCATCGCCTGGCAGCAGCATGGTCCGGGAGACCAGGCACCTCTGGGTGGGCAACTTGCCGGAGAACGTCCGCGAGGAGAAGATCATCGAGCACTTCAAGCGGTGAGTGGAGGAAGGGAGGGAGGGGCTGGTGGTGGAGTCAGAAGGACATCCCCGAAAGGGCAGGGGGAAGAAGTGGGGGGAGAGCAGGGGGTGAATAGAAGGCGGGTGGGGGAGGCAAAAGGAGGGGGAAAGGGGTTCCTCGCTTCAGTCCAACGTAAGAGGAAAAGGTGCGTGTAGGGATCTTCCTGCTCCCCCACATAATTTCAACCAGCGGGGGAGAGGAAGAGTGTATTTTATTTATTTGTTACATTTATATACTGCCCTTCATCCGAAGGCCACAGGGCGGTTTACATTACATTTAGTTACATCCTGCCTAGCTCAAGATAAGCTATCCAGGTGGGTTTACCTAGGTAGGCAGGTAGGGAGAGAGAGAGGGGTGGATGGGTTTACCACCACGAGTCAATATATATATTAGATGAATTCTCTGTATAAATAGGGGAAGAGAGACGCACTGGTGGGAAAGGAAAAACCCTTAACGTTTGAAAGGCAAGAGGCTGAGTGAGGGGAAGAGTCTAGACTATGAGCTCAGCCCCTAGATAAAAGTGGAAGAAGGGAATTCCAGACTTAAGGAAGTGGGGGAGGGAACAGGAAACTGAGGCAAGACCTAAGTTATAACAAGGGCAGTTGCTTCTGAGAGTGCGTTGGGAGGTGAAGGCAGGGAACAGTGACTCCTCCAGATAATGAAGGGTTGTTGGTTTCAGGAGAGCATAAGCAAACAAGTGGGGGTGGGGTGGGAGGAAGAGTAGGATAGCTGAATCTTCCATTTCACATCATGGAGGGAGACAGGTTAGCAAAATGAGGGAAGGAGTACCACCCCCAGGGACATGGCAACTATGAGGAATCTTCAAGATGTCAAGAGAAGAACGAGGAAGGTGACTACTCTCACCCCACAACACATAAAGTGCCACTTCCAGGATTGAGGGGAGAACCTTTTCCTCTTGTAGTTGTGTGAAAGCAGAAGAGAAGGTGGGAGGGGTGTGGGGGAGAGAGAGAGATCAAATACCCCTAGTTTGGGAGGGGGTGCCTGCGGAGGCATGGATATAAATCAGGATGGGTTAGGAAGGGAAGGGAGTTTCATGGTTGTCCATGTGGAAGGGAAAACCTAAGATTGGACCTGGAATTAAGTGCCTGATGAGAGAGCCCTTTCACAGGCCAAGCCACAGAAGGCAGATGTGCCTGGGAAAACCTGTCTTGAGTATTATAGCAGCTGCTGCTTTTGCTTGCCCCTACGGATCCGGTAGAATTGGAATACCTTGGATCCAAGAGAGAAGGAAGTTCAGGGGGGCTGGGATTAAGGATCCCCTCCTGCACTTGGAATCTTTGACACTCTAAAGGAAGGAACTTCAGAAAAGAAACTCCAGAGTCTGAGGAAGAAGGATACCGCCAAGTGCCATCAGCATTGTGGATTGGATTTTTCTAAGGGCATCCTGGAATGGAAACAACTTTTACCTGAAGAGGCCTGCTAATTCCTCTTTTCCATATTTTTGTGCCAGCACTACCCACTGATGGAACTGAGGGTTTTTGTTTCTTGGGGTTTTTTTTTTTTTTTTGGCTTTTCAGTGTATCATAAACACAACATGGATAAACTATTGCTGTTTTCAGGGGTGCAGAAGTGTCAGTCTGAACTGTTTATTTATTGATTGATTTTGCTTGCTTGCCTCTTGAAACAATTTATGAATGAAATGTTTGGGTCCTGGTAATTCAAGCACAACTTCGAGAGAGTAGAAGCTGAAATCCTGCTTGAAGCCAACTTCCTTTGGTTTCCTTTGCGATGGAACAGTTTTCTGCCATGGCTAATTCTGAAGACCAGATTGGTATTGTTACTTTTGATATTTTTCTTGCTGCCTTAGGCCCAGTCAAACAAAAATAATATATCCTTGCCTCTTATTCATCTAGCAACAGGTCATATTGGGCTTAATTATTAACTTAATAGCGCCAGCGTGTGTGTGTGTGAGTGTGTGTGTGTGTGTGTGTGTGTGAGAGAGAGAGAGAGAGAGAGAGATTTGTAAGCCTTCTTAGTAGTGGATGGATCCTAGATGATGTATGATTGCAGGAGTAAGCACCATGTTCGCAACTCACTTCTGCTGTTACAGTGGAAGCCTGTTAATGGCATTGTGGAAGGAAACTGATAGGTAGAATTCTAGACAAGTGTTTTGGTCAGCTAAAATAGTTTCCAGTTTGAGACTCTGAAAGGGCTTGTAAATTTCCTTGTAATTTTCTTGCTAATGTTTAGAGTAGGAAAATTATGGAGTGAACCTAATGAGTCACCATGGGAAAAATAGACTTTGTTGCTACCTCATGGGGAACAAGCTTGGCTGGTGAAGCAGGGGGAGAAAGAGTAGAACTCTGCCCTGCTTTATTAAAGGGAAGCTCTCTAGTTACTTGGCCTTCGCTTGTTCATCGGTGTTTTATGTATATTCCGAATTTGTCAGAGTTAACTCATTTTGCAACTTTTAAAGCAGATCATTTATCTCCCTCCTCCCCAGTATTGCAGTTTTTGGTGTGGGGAGGAAGACCAGTGGTGTTACGTCCGATAAACTGGTATTCGTTCTTTCTTCAGTCATTAATTTTTCATTTGTTTTTGTGTTGGGGGGTGAGGGAGGGGAAAGGTTTTAACAGTGCTCCTCTATGCAAAATGCAACATGCATGGGAACAATGGTTCCTTTTATTTCTGCTCGGTTTCCCTATGCGTTGCTTGTTTCTTAGTGTTGGTTTCTGTGGCTGAGAGAGGAAGAGACACATCCAGGCAAACTGTGTGTTGCAGGATTTGCTGTGACCAGCAGCATGTAGCTCGACTTGTTCTTTAGCAGCGCTGCCTGTTTCTAGGGACATTTTCCTGCTTTCTTCCCTGTTCATCTTCCATAGGTTGGGAGAGAGGAAGTGTTCAGGGAAAGGATTCCCTTTCTGAAGTGGTGACTGGTGCAGTGCTTTGGCTGGTGTGAATGCCTTTCTAAAATGGCGGCCCAGTTTATGTAGGGAAGAACAGAGCTGATCTCGGGCTGCACACAGGGAGGTGGGGGAGTGCTAGGAGAGCAGCGTAAGGAGAGAATTTCTCCAGCTCCCTTGTTACAGTTGCCTGAGCTGCGGAGCTTCCTCCAAAACATGCAGAGGGAAAATATTTCTCAGAAAAGAGCAGTTGCTGCTGCAGCATTTGTGGTCACGAGGGACATCCCCTCCTTGCAAGCGGTCTTCCCAGGTTTTGTAAAGGGCCAAATCTGTAAGAATAACCTTGTGCCAAGTGGCATGAAACACAGAATGGCAGACAAAGGATTAAGAAATTAATCTGAATGAATTAAAATCTAGGTATAAGAGGGGCATAATCCAGCCAGTCAGATCCTGGTAGCTGTTACATAAAACTGAAGCAGCTGCCTTATTTCCCATTAAGAAATGGTCAGTTGCCCTATTATTTATTATGCCTTACACTGGAAATACAGATAATCAGAGCTTAAAATGATATGTACAACTAGGCCTGTCTGGTTTTTTTAAAATAATGCTTGTTGCAGGGTAGTGATAGACTAGATTTTGGAGTGGTGATTTTAAAAAAAGACACGATGGGTTTATGCACCAAGATTGCCAAAGGATTTCTCCAGTGAGAATTAAATCTGACTTTGCAGTGTCGTCTTCACCCTGTTTTCACAGAGCATTTTTAATGCTGGACAGAGTTGCCATGGTGCTGTTGCTTAGTGATGGTTCAGAAAAATGGAAGGATCTGAATTAAGTGGCTCTTTCATTTTTCTGAATGTGCCATCAGTTTAAATATAGGTCTTGAAATTTAGTGTGTGTATGTGCTTAGATTTCAGAATCAGATTTATTTGGCTGTTGCATTTGGAATTGGGGGGTGGGTGGGAGCTGGTAAATGCTAAGGTGCACATTCCAGAATTGATATGGCCAAATATGCAAAAGTGTTTTCCATCTGCTTCCAGCTACTTGGATTACTGAATCTTTTCACTATCAGATATCTGTTGAATCGAGTTTCGGTTGGCAGGAGGAGGCCATTGTGAGTACTGTACACTGACAATAGAGCAGCCCTTCCTTTGTATGTCCCTGGCTTGTGTGGGGGAAGGGCAGAGCCCAGTTGCACAATAACTGCCTGGCTGTCTTGTGCAGGTATTGTCAACCCTTTCAGGCCCAGGACCCACTTTTAACCCAGACATGCAACTGGGGACCCATTTATTATCCTTTTACCATAATTTGCATGATGGTAGTGCTCCTTTTATGACCCACCTTGGATCAGGCTGCGACCCACTAGTGAGTCCTGACCCGCCAGTTGAGGATCAGATCAGTATGCTGGAGGATAGCTGTGTTTTGCATATATATTTGAAAGGCTGCTGATAGTGGTTGCCTATAGAATGAATAAGGTTTAATTACAGGAGAGGACCTCTTTTATTTCAGAGTGAAAAGAGCCTTTTTGGATTTAGCTGGGCTGTGCAAAGTTCCCACCCATCCCCCCAGTCTGAAAATAGGACAAAGAATATGCAGAGTCTGAGCAAGCAGTAATTATCATCCTTTAGCTACAGAGGTAAAAAAACTACCTGCTGTATTGCCGGACATAAATGGCAGGCATAGCCAAAATACTAGCCTCTGTTAGCAGCAAAAGGTAAAAAAAAAGTTAGCAGCACACCAGTGTGAAATGCAGTCATTCTAGTTGGTACTGGTGATACATTCTCATTTCAGAAGAAAACACATTCAAGTTGTTCATTCCAGGGTTCTAAAAAAAATGTACTCTAAAAAAAGTACATTTAGGAATGACTCGTTAAAGAGGAAAAAAATTGTTTCCGAATGGGACTCCTAACTCTAAAACCTTATAAAGGGAATTGAGGAGAGAGGCTTGGAAGTCTCAAGTAAACTTCCTTGTCCATAATGCCTTTATTAGGACCAAGCAAAATGTCATAAAGTTGTAAGCTTCTGAATTCTGTAAAATGAATTTGGATACATACCATTTTTATTAGTTTGTGTAAATTTGTGTTTTTGTATATTTGGGGGCTGTTACTGTAATATCCGAATAATGTTTTGCCTGTAATTTTGACAGTTCTTGTGATCCTTTTTTTTTTTTAAACTGCCCTGAGGTTTTGTTTGTGTCAAAGATACTATTTTATTCTTCTTATACATACAGTGCCCTTTATGTACACAGCACTTTACAGAGTTTTAGAAGGAAAAAACAGGTCTATTGCCCTAAAGAATGTACAGTCTAAAACATGACTGCTGGTAAGGGGGCTATGTGATAGGTATGGTGGAGGTGATATGTAATTCTGGAAATACAGATTTTTTTCTTCTTTTTAAGTCTCTTTAAGGTGGTGCATACAGATTATACGTCGTATTTAAAACGGCATCTGAAACTGCTAAGGTACCCCTTCCTTTCATGGTTTCTGTTCAGGGCCTGAGGAGTTGATTAGTTGCAACTGAAAGTGTTTCGCTAGTGTAAATGCATCCAAATCATTTCAGTCATTGACGTACTGAAGCACTTTCCCACTGCTGAAACAGAAGCATGGCAGCCTGCAAAGAGGAGGCTAAATATAGTAACATTTTTCCTCTGCACAAATGCCAAATGTCCACGTTTCTCCATGATTAACTTGAGGAGAAAAATAAGAACCTTTGCTCTCAACTACTTCTGTTTTAAGTACATAAGATAATGTGTGTGTTTAGTCCATTAATAAAATGGTGACTGTTAAAGATGGGCGTCACTAACATAATGAGTGCTTCTCTAGAGCTTGTGCTGCTTCATGTTCACAAGATGCATGAAAAGTGACATCTGAGGTTTCCCATTTCATTTTACCCTTTTTAGGCCCTGAGTCTTATTGTGGGAGAAAAACACCAGTTTGGTATCCTTTAAGACCTGTTTTTCCTTAGGCCTTTTCCTGTACATTCTTTATTTTTCGTGACTTCAAATCGCATACTGTTCCCTCCTCCTTTCTACCAATGTGGTGCCCTCCAGTTGCTGTTGGACCACAGCTCCCATCATCCATGATGTTCTGGCAGAGGTGGGGGCGAGGGGGCTGATGGGAGTTGGAGTCCACAACATTTGAAGGGCACCATGTTGTCTACCTTTGCACTAATGCACATAAGCAGCGCAAGCTGCGTGCCTTCTGGCATTTTCATCCCCCACAGACAGGAGTATGTACAGCTGGATGCTAGCTGTCTAGTCTCTCTGTTCACTGTTCTGCCTCTACATGACTAATGAAAGCCTGAACACGCTTCCAAGGCTATACGGATTGAGAAGGCTGGATCTGGATCTTGTACATGGCTCCCTAAGTAAACTACCACCTTCATTTAAATTTTGCAGCTGCGTGGTGTTGCGTACCCTGTTTTGCAAGTGACTTGACAGAAGGAGGATTTGGTGCAGAGAGGGAATGAGTCATTGGGAAGGATGTAGCAGAGAAAGTAGGCTTTCCTTCTGAAGACGGACAGAGATCCCCATGAGAATAACTGCAATTGATATTGGCAAAGTTTGGTTTGCTGCCTTAATGCTATTGTGTTTTGAATTCTACCCACACCCTCATTGTTATCTTTTGGAGGAAGAGGGGCAGAGTGCTCCAGGTTCTAGGTAGCTGTGGGATCACTGCTATGCTATGGCTGACAGAACTGTTCTGCTCTCTGCCACTTCATGATGTGTAGGATTCCTCAGATCTACATGCTTGTTAAACAGCTTGAGGCTGCTGGTGCGTTTCCCCGGAGAAATCCTTGGATGCTTCCTTCCTGCCAGCCCACTGGACATGAAATGAGTGTTTGAACAGGAGGGGCAGCCTCACATCGTCTGATTCAGCGGTGGATTTTTGGATAGCCTTGAGCGAGCCTCATGCCCGTAAAGTGGGGGCAGCCTTGAAATTTCCTTTGGGGAGCAGTTCTTTGCATTCTGTGACAGTGTTCTATAAATAACATTTCAAAACACATAAAAGCCACAAAGCAGCCAAACCTCTAGAAAGTTTGTGTCAATGGGTGAAACTTCTCGGGCTTTTCCCCCCTTAAACTTCCCACATAGCTGCTTTGTTTCTTGTTCTAGAAGAGCCTGCTTCTAAATAGTCATGATACCATAAAAGCGATACCATGTCTGACATTCCGCAATGTGATCTGCACCCTGTTTTGCAAGTGGCTTGGCTATTTGAGAAAGGTACGCACTGAAGCACATAACCTTCCCAAAGTCAGCCTTGAATTCTGATCCCAAAACTGATTACGCAGAAGCAAGCCCTGCTGCATTAAATGGGACTTGATTCCTAGTAATTGTGCTAGGATTTCAGCCTTTTGTATTCTACAAATTTCTAATTAACCCAAGTGAGCTCCAGGAATCTTAGCTGACTTTTGTGAAACTGGACATGTCTGATAAGGAGGTAATTAAATGAGCCGAGAGAGAAGGCAATCATTATAATCTCTAGCTGTAAACTATCTCCTTGTCTGCCAGATGTAAAACTTCTAGGAAGGCTGAAATTCTTTCAGGGGCAAGAAATATGATGCTGAGTTCATAATATCTCTGTTGTGGTTGGTTGTATGCAGTAAAGCTTTAGACAAAGGTCACTTGTGTTGCAAGATGGGCTCATGGGTTATTTGTTGCAAAGCCTTTGAACTATAGAAGTAAATGTTCTTATTCCGCAAACATTTTTGTGCTTTTGGCGTGGGAGGGGAGTGGTGGTCATACTCTCACTCAGTGTGACTAAACTTGACAAACTAAGTTGACTGCTAATTACATGCGTTAATGATCTGTTGGCTTCATTCTTACAAATGAATAGATAAAGAAAGGGTTGTGTATCTGTTTTCTTGAGATACTGAAGGGCAGTGGTGTAGGCTAGTCATTACTAGTGGCATATGTGCATGTATGTCCCACTGTGGCCTCTAGTTAAGCTAGTGTTGCATCATGTTTTGGTGCAGCAAACTGTATCCTGAAACTGGAAGCATGACTAGTACTTGTAGACGGTGTTACTTAGATCCCTGTTGTATAGTGTGTATGAGAGATAATACACCTGCCTAGCATGGAGAGG
The DNA here is from genome assembly GCF_027172205.1 of Podarcis raffonei. Taxonomy (NCBI): domain Eukaryota; kingdom Metazoa; phylum Chordata; class Lepidosauria; order Squamata; family Lacertidae; genus Podarcis; species Podarcis raffonei. Next base: position 81,666,936 of record NC_070609.1, on the reverse strand, counting down.
AACCCCTCAGGTTGCATACTTCCTTGGTTAACCTTTGGGGGGGGGGGAGTGCCAACAGTGGGCATGGCAAAGACAAAAGTAGGTAAAGATACTGAGCACAGACATGCAATATTCATTCTCCCTGCTTAACAGTTAGGGTTGGAAAAAGCATTTGAGCCTTTATGGGAGCCCAATTATGTGATCTTCCTGGAGATTACAGCTGGGAGGCTTGACCTTTCTTTAGCTGCATTCTCCATCCCTCCCCCCAGAAGAAACCCCAGCAACTACTCTTGGAAAAAACATTCTGTTTGAGCCACTAGACAGATTTTTCCCAAGCTTAATTGTGGTGGGGGTGAAAAGGGGACACAGGGCCTGGATAGGGAGGCCCCATGGGCTGCATCCATACCACTGACTTATACACACACATTCCCAGACCACTTCTTGAAAGGTTTCTTTAATTTATTTTTAAAACTAACATTCCACCCTTTTGTCACAAGACTCCACAGTGAGTTGCAATAATAAATGCATAGAATAAACATTAATAAAACAACACTTGTAAAATTGAGTTGTTCTTGAGATTAAGGCATTCCTCCTAGTGTATTAAAGGCTGGGTGCCCTATTTTATTAATGGTTGTTGGTTTATATTTTGCTATATATTGCCTTGGCTCTTAAAAAGTGGTATGGAAAACTATGTTCCTTATAATCTGATGCAAGGAATTTATTTCATTCTCTTCCCCCATCCCCCACCCTACTGTGTTGTTCTTCAGTGAGCTTGGGTCCCAGTTCCAGGAGCTGTAAGCCTCTTACGGAAACACTCGCCAAGGAAAACAAGGTTGAAGGTGCAGTCCAGTCCAAACAAACCAGGGTCAGACGCCTGGAATCAGTTCAGGTGCAAAGCATGATGCAGAGGCAACGCCAGGCAGCAGTCTGAGGTCAATACCTCAGAGAGTCCAGGCAAAGTGCAGCTCAACAAGGAGGGGAGATGAGGCTTGGAAACAAGGAACCAGTGATATGGGAAGTTACTTGCAACCTGGAGGCTCAAGAGGCAGACTTTGTGTACTCAGACCTCCTAGACCACACCCTAACCACAGTTACTGGTGGTGAAGGAGTTTTAGGGATTACATTCTCATGAGGATGCCCTTGACTCATGAGGCTCTGTGGACTTTGGGTCCACAGAGTATGCTCTGTTGTCAGTCTGGCCCAGAACTGGACCTTTTGGTGCCAACAGATGCAGGGAGTGGGGCTCCCGCCTTCCCCATTGAGCCTCAACACTGATTCTGGAGGACACTGCCTGATCCCCAAGGGCCTTGGCTTGTGGGAACTCTGGTTTTCTCTTCAAGGACAGCACTTAGTGTCTGGTATTGGGTCAGGACTAGTCTTGACATACTGCCACCAATCTCTTGGCTTATATGGGGAAGTCATTGCAATTTGACTCCTGCATAATTGCTCCCATGGTACTAGCTCCGAGTTAGAACTATGCAGAGGCAGTGTTAGAAACTGAGATATGAAATATTATGTTCATTTTTCACATGGTTTAGTCCTTCCCCCTAATATTCTTCAGAGGGGCTCTTCTCCAGTCTTCAAAGAGTGGCTGGAAGTGGGAAGGCAGGAAAAAGGTCCTCCTTTTCTTCCACTCTGCAGTTTTAATCTGAAATCTTAGGCACACTACTGCACCCAGAGCTCAGAAACTGCTTGCCCTAATGAAATTCCCTGTCACAAAATGCGCCTAGAACAATGGGAGTTTTGAACACTGTGCAGAGGTCATGGGGGCCTTGCTTCTGTCAAACCACAGATGTAGGAAGTATGTTGCCTTAATGGTGGCAAGCTATGTTATATTTTGTAGAAAGGAAACTTTTTTTAAAAAGCAAAAGTGCTGAGTACCAAAAATTGAAAATTAAACCTAGTAAGTTGGTCATGTCCATTAATTTCCATGGGTCTGTTCTTAGTAGGACTAATGTTCAATACAACCATATAAGGTTGCAAGTTGATTCACTTGTGAAACATTTCCCAAAGCAACAGAAGCTGTTCTGACATGTGTTGTGGTACCCTGAGACTTTCATTGTGGTCTGTGGACAGCAGCCTTGAGCAAGTGCAGCCCCACAAGTGGTAACGGTCTTTGGTTTCGCCACCAGTCTGAAGAAACACAATTTTTAAAGGAAAGCAAAAGAGAATCTCTAAAACCAGTAGGTGGGGTGATCTCCCTTTTGGCAAACTTTCCCCATGTTAGGGAATTCTTTTCACTTTGGGAACAGGACATCTCTGATGAGGCTGTGCCAAGATGGCCTTTAGGACACTTGAGTGACATCAACCTGACTGTGAGCTACATTCAGGTAGATATGGTTTGTGTGACAGCTGGGCTGTCTTTGGCTGATGCATTTGATGGTTCCTGCTCCTCCCTCTTGATTTTCAGAACACCTCTTTTCTGTTTGTGTAAGTCTCCTTAGCCTCATGTTACAATGGGAAAACACAGGACTCTGACCTATTTGCGCCTGCTGCAAGAGCAACCAGAGGACATAACATAGTCCTTATTGTTCAGGGGCCCAGCTTGTATTTCTAAAACTTACAACTTGTTTGAAGACTCAGGTAGAACTCTGTGTGCCCACATGTGCTTCTCCCTATACCAGTGCAAGTCTTATGCAGTTCCAACTGGTGCCATGACATGTTCAGAAACGACTCTCGTTCTCCGTGGCAGGAAGTCTTGTGTCAAAATGATTGCTAGGCTCATGCCTTGCCTTTAGTCTTGTAGTGCTTGATCTGCACACCTATGACCTGGGACAGCAGGGTTTGAATCCCCACCCTGCCATAAAGCTCACTGAGTGACCGTGGGCCACTCACCATCTCTTAGCCTGACCTGCCTCAGAGGTTTGCTGTGAGAATGAAGGTAGAGAGGAGGAGAACCATGAGATCACTGGAAGATAAATGTGCTGTATAAACCAACCAACCAATATTTTCCCCACCCTGAATTGATGCATTGGCAAACTAATCAAAAACCTCAGTCCTGCATACTTGCACCTTCACTGTCTCCCCTCCCCTTAAAAAAAATGCCTGTGCTCTTTAGCTTCACGGGAGGTGTGGTGTGTGTGTGTTTTAATTCCAAACTGGTGCACTGATGATCCTTGAGAGTGGGTGGGTTGTATACTGCATTTGAAAATAGCTGTCATCTGCCATTCTTTCGAGGATAGACTGGAATGATGCACAGTCTGAAATTCTGTCAGCAGCTTGAAAACTGGCACTGGCCACCCAGATCTGTGGATGCCAGGAAGAGCTGCTGTGTGCTCCTTATGTGTCTGTGGTGAAAGCCAAAATGCACTGGCAGCTTAGAGCTGCAACCAGTTCAATTTAATGCCACCGAAGACTTCTTTGGAACTGAGCTTTCTTGTTTTTTCAAAGGCAGACCACCTCCAGCTAGTTATCCCTTGATTTGAGGGAAAATGTGCAGTGTTTAATCTGGCTAGAGGGGGAGAGCTATATGGAATGGCCTTTTTTTTTTTTTTTGGCAACACCTCCCTTTTAGGTTAACCAAAAATGCCCTGGATGTTGAGGCCATTGAACTTAAGCATAGTTTTTGAAAGAGGGATGCACACTGCCCCGGAGAACAGTTCTGAGGATGACCAAGTGTCATTTCCTTTACAGTAATGCTTTTTTGCTATATGTTCAGCATTTATCGCAGTGCAGTCAGTGTGATAAAACTAGCCGCTTGCTAAACATGCCTGTGACAACAACTGCTTAGCAACTAACTAACATGAAACAAGTGTTTGATGTTTTGATGGAGCTTATAGTGAAGAAGTAGGTACTGTTATTCTTTGCCTGGAAGACCTTCAGCATGCCTAACTCCTCTGGATTTATCATCTTAATGGTGTAAATTTTATGTGATATAGAATTTTCTTTTGTGAGCTAGGGCAGATCCACACCAAACATTTAAAACAGATCCAACATACATTTAAAGCACATGACTTCCTCAAAAGAATTATGTAGTTTTCACCATACAGAGCTACAGTTCTTTGTACCCATAACAAACTACAATTCCTGGTATTCCTTGGGGAAAGCCATGTGCTTTAAATGTATGGTATGGAGCTGCCCGTACTTGCCTGAAATTAACATAGATAATTACTAGGACTCCAGTAAATATAGAGGAAAGTGCTTGCAACTTCCTTACGTATTTTTATAGACATATACAAGCAGACTAGTGGGAAATGGTAACAGGCAGCATAAGATTATTGCCCTGCTCTGTGCATGCCATTAAATCAGTGTATCTGTAGGTCTTCCAGGACTGCAATACCTATAATTTATTTGGGCATTGCTTTTTTAAAAAATGTGTGTGTTGCTAACCGGCTTATGTGCCCATGGGATAGTGTGTGGGGGGGAGATAGAGATTTTAATTGAATAGAATATATGCATTCACATTGTCAGCAGTGCTGTTGACCTCACTTGGTTGGGCTGTGTTTGCATGAACAAAGATGAGCAATATGAACACACCTATAGTGCTTAGCAAGAGCCTATAGTACCTGTACATGTGTCTACGCACCCTCCTCCAATTCTGTGATAGATTTGAGCAAAGCTGGTGTTTGTCTAAAGAAGAGTGACTTGTAAAAATGTGAATGGCAGGTTCTGGAATCTCCCCCCCCCCCAACTGCCACGTTTAGCACACTTTCTTTTTGGTTAAATACACATTGCAGCAGTTGTGAATATGGTTTTCTCCTAATCAGTGTTGTTAATTAAGCCAATTTCTGCCTTGAGCCCTTGGAATCTGTTGCCAGCAAATAAGCAGCAGCAGTTTAGTTCTGCTTTCAGTAGCTTGGGAGAACCTAGTTTTGCAAACCACAAGCTCTCTTTCACAGCTATGCTTTAAAAAGGACTAAATTGACCAATAATGACTGTACAAAATGCATGTGTGAAATCTAGATATTGTGTTAGTCTTTGGAATGAGTACTAAGTTGGATTCAGTGATAGAATATTGACTTTTAAACTTCCGGTCACCATATCCCTGTTACCATGAAATGCCTATTTTTGGAAAACAACCCCACATTGGCTCTTGCTCTTTCCGTTTATATTTTGTTAAGCTGTCCTATTTTTTTCTGGTGGCCTTTGCAGACTTCTGTCTCCCCAGATTTAATGTCCTCAGTGTCGTAATCTTTTGTAATCAGTTTTACTAATTATAGTTAACAAACAAAAATGCTAACATGCACGTCATTAACTTAGGTTGCTATGGAGTGTGATGATGGATTATTGCAGACAGCTTCCTCAGGTCTCCCCATTTCCCCAGTTCAGCTGAGGCTTGTCTCATGGTGACACGTAGCCTAAGGATGACAATGAAGAAATCTACTTAATTAAGCCTGGAAAAATACCACCTGCCCCAGGATCCATTGTGGAGGAAGAAAGAGGAGAGGGGGCAGCACATCTGCCCTCTTGGCTTCTTTGTGGTAGCCTGGTCTAAGGTGAATGTGCTGATCATGTTTAAGTCCAGAAAAACTGGCTTAGCATGGCCTTGTGGTTGGGTAATTGACAAGGGGCCCTGAGTCCCAGTTTTGCTGTCCTGTCTTCTGTAGCCTTCAGGTTCCTTAAAGGAACAGATCAACTGAAAGGTCTTAACTTGTTCCAGAGAACTAAGAAAGGGGCTTCATGCCCCCAGAGGATTGCAGAAAGAGCTTCATAGAAGACACTGAAAAGCAAACCATACAATGAGACCAGCTTGTTTGACATGCTGCGAGTTACTTATTGATTAACATGAATTATGCAAGGTGGGGAAGGTTGCTAAAAAAGAGCAACAAGAGGAGCTTTGTTTTCATGGGGATCTTTAGAGCCAGCATGCAGCAAATTCTCCCTCTCCCCCCTTGCTCTGTTTTTTATCTGTTTACTTCTTGGAAAGGCTGAGGTAAGTAAAGAGAGATGGAGGAAGCGTTTTCACAAGGGCTCTTTTCAGCATGGTGAAGGTCATGATGGCTCCTGTCCTTTTTGTGTCTCTTTCCCAACGAAGGTTACCCTCACAAAAGCTTTTCTCTGCTGTTTCTCCTTCCTTGTTGTGGCTCTTGCAAATGCCACTGTGAAAAATGCTCTCCCTTTCCTCCATTGCCTGTCCTCCGGCAGCCCTTCAGAAAGCCTCTCTTCTCCTTGCCGTGCATTGTTCTGCTGCAGCAAATGATCCCGTGATGCAACATTGCAGATCTTTTCCCTCCCCTCCCTTCTGGATCAGATAGCATGAAGCAATGCAGCTCCCCTCCCCGCGGGAACTGCCACCACAGGAGCAGTTTGGAGAGTAGCCAATGGGTGGGGCTGGGCTGGATCACTAGGCAGATTAATCTTCACGGTGGGTGACTAAAAGGTATGTGCAATTAAAAAGGCGCAGGCGATGCTAGGGCACAGATTGAAAGCCTTCCTGCTCGCACAGCTGCTTTGTCTTGAGGGTTGTGTGTATGTTGGTGAGGATGTGTAACTTTTACTCTCTCCTCCTTGAAAAGCAGCTGCCACATGCATCCCAGCGGCTTGTTGCATGAGAAGACATGCTGTGCCAAATAGTTACACAGCCCTGAGATTTAGGTGTGGGTGAACAAGTATTGTGCAATCTGTTTTAGGGCTGAAAAAATTAGGGCAATCTTTGTGGTAGTAATCTGGCAATAGTGTCTCCAGCTGTGCCTGGTTTTTAAAACTGTAGATGGAGAAATTGGACTGCATAGGTTTCCTTCCTCCCACACATATTGTAAATTTGGCCTGTGCCTCTGATTATAGGAAAGTTCCTTAAACCAGCACAGACCATTTCTCCATCTAGCCTAGTATTAGGCTCTCTAACTGGCTGTGGCCCTTTGGGCTCTTGGATTCAGAGGCCTTTCCCGTCATCTGATCCTGAAATCTCCAGGCATTGAGCCTGGGACTTGCTACATGCAAAGCATGTGTTCTGCTACGGAGCTGTGGTCCTCCCCCCCCCCTTTGATTGGCTGTGCTGATTTCGAATGAGCTTCGTGTAGCTAGCAGAGATTTCAAGGCTGGGAGTCCTACATCACCCCATCAGTTGTTTTTGAAAACACTTAAGAGTCATCTGAACAGACCGTGCTCTACTACCCCCTGCACTGTACGAGGTTTCTACACCCCATGAGTCTTAGACCAGCTAGCATTGGAGAACTTGAAGCAAGTAATAACCCTCAAATTCTGTGGCGAGCTTCTGCTTCTACTGAAGAGCATTAGTGGCCCCCTTGTTCCCTGTGGCAGAGATGTAGGGCCTTTCCTGGCAATACTCAGCAGGTTTCCCTTCCTGTGGAACTTCTTTGGTGGTGCCAATTCTCACACATGGATGAATCTGTGGATATCGCTAGTGTCTATGAGCCCGGAGAGAGAATGACGCTGAGGGAATTGTGCTGCTGACACATTGTTGTCAGTGGTCCCTCTGTCTTTCCTTTTGTTAAAGCAATCTGATCTTGTTTTTGCCATGTGGCTAGTCCATGTAACTGTGTTTCTGGGTTTTTGACTCTTGTTCTTTCACTGCTTGGGCCTAAAACTTCTAATTCAGACTCTTGAAAATGGAGTTAGGTGTGTCAAAATTGGTTCTTTTCCTCAGCTATAATTAAAGGGTAATTAAAGATACATGAAGGTTGTCTGACAACCTTGGTAGTTCTTGCACTTTCTCTAGTGAGATAGCACAAACATTGCCATCATTCTCCAGGTTAGTTTATTTTCTGTTTTAAAAAGGAGCATTTATAGAACATCTGTGGAACTGTAATGCTTACAGAATAACTTATTTTGTTCAAAGGAGCTGGGAGTTCAGTTAAAGGGTCTTTACAGGTGGATTTATTAAAACTGGATTATTTCAGAACTTCCATCTTGTCTATCCAGTTTGGGAACATTAAAAATATTTCCAGGGGCTGTATCAAATTAGTCATACTCAAAGCAGACATGTCTGTTGATTTCAATAGGACTATCTTGTGTATTGGCTTCAAACCCATATTTGTATATTAGTGGTCAAACAGATTCCCTACTCACTGGGGTTGCAAAAAAACACAGAAACTTCCTTGATTGACTGGTGTGTGCAAACTGTGGTGCTGATATCCAGGGATATGAAATGTTTTATCTGGTTTTTCCTAGGAATTCCCAAATATTCTTCCAAACCTGGCTGAAGCTGCGATTTACAGCATTGTTTAGATAGTAAGCCCATGGGCAGGACTTGGTTATTAGTTCTATTTTTTAAAATTGTATAGCAGTGCCTTGCAAATAATAAATATTATTACTAAACTGTGAGCAAGTTGGAAATACACACATTCAATAAATCCTTTGATCTGGTTACTTTTAAGGCTGATTGAACTGAAGCATATTGGAGCTGTGGCAAACCTTTATGTAAAAGACTTTTTCTTTCAGCATAAAGCATAATTTTATAAAAATATATTTAGGGGTATTCAAAACTGAATATTGTATCACAGCTTTGTTTTTTTGTTTGTTTACTTACTTACTTACTTACTAACTTATAAAGTGCGATGGGAAGGATAGGAGCAGCTGAGTAAAAAAGTAGTTTGTTTGAAACTTTGTTTCTAACAGACTAAAGCCATGATGTGAAGCACAGTTACTGCAATGAAAGTTTAACAGGAATAAATTCAAAATAAATATGCAAGTCAAACTTTTATTGTGTGAGCCAATGGTTGCGACATCATCCCTAACATTGACAGACACTAAATACACAATAAAATCATAAGCAAATCTAACAGAAACCTTTGTTACAAGGACAGATAAAATAGAGGGGAGTCACATATGGATTGCAAAATAAATATGCTTAGCATCACAGCCTCAGTGCTGGAAATTTCAGCCAACTAAAATGTGGTTCGACAACATGTTCTTTCTGTGTGAGCCTTTAATACATATTATTTTTCTTTCTTTCTCCCCTAGATATGGACGTGTTGAAAGTGTCAAAATTCTCCCCAAAAGGGGGTCAGAAGGTGGCGTGGCAGCCTTTGTGGATTTTGTGGACATCAAGAGTGCCCAGAAGGCACACAACTCTGTCAACAAAATGGGAGATAGAGACCTTCGGACGGATTATAATGAACCGGGAACCATTCCTAGCGCTGCTCGGGGATTGGATGATACAGTTTCCATAGCATCTCGTAGTAGAGAGGTTTCTGGGTTCAGAGGAGGTGGTGGTGGGCCCACGTATGGCCCACCACCATCGCTTCATGCACGGGAAGGACGCTATGAGCGGAGACTTGATGGGTAAGTTCCAAGGTTTCACTAGGCAGGTATTTTGTATTTGATGTGGTGAGAAACACAAACTCCTGTATAGGGCCCCCAGATGGATTTAAAATTTGGGGATTTATCTGCGTTTCCTATTTTGGGTTTGGAAACGGAAGTGATTCCCGCCCCAGTGGCTGGTATCTTGTGGATCTGTAGAGGATATTTCCTGCAGCTGGTTGGATACTTGGTCCTAAGACGGAAGACTTCCGATGGTCATCCTCGATTATGGAGCTATTCTTCTAGAACAATCTCATTCTTGGATAACGTTAAGGCTTTACTCGGATGTATCCTTATTATCAAATGGAGCTATTTCGTTACTGCAAGCCTCAAAACCCAGTATGGAGTATCTTCAGAATGTAGAACCTACAGAGTCTTGGAGAAGCTTCATGGCTAGTTTTTTCAGGGTTTTTCTGGTGTGCATAGTTTATGTATAGAATTGGATTGATTCCAAAAATTTCTAGTAGGCTTTTTAAAAGTTATGCATTCATCGTCTTGGATTCTACAAACAACCTCTAGCCATGGGAATACATTGTGGTATGGTGAAGACAGCAGAAGGCAGCTTTTGATGTTTCCACTTTTGGATCTACACCACTTCCGTATATCTTGGGATTACTGTTCCTCGTGGTATTGGCAAAAGTGAAGGAGATGGACACTGCTAAATCTTGGAAATTACAGGCCATCTGTTAAGGTGCTGGAATAATGGCTACTACCTCGAATTTGTGGGATGGTACACAGCCAAGATCCCAGTGGCCCAGGGGAGTGGATTACTATCTAGTCTTGTTAAGAGCGCACTTGTCACTGTACAGTTAAAAGGCACTTTAGCTTTAAAGACACTCTGTTGATAATCAGCTTGTGGATACATAAAGAGAAAATTGACTTTGTTGGATGGTTACAAAGATGGACAGAGGATGTCTGCTAGCCAGCAGTGAGAGGCATTCATCTATTCATATCTTGGTGTATTTTCTACCAACTGTTTGATTCAGACTTAGAGCTGGAGTCACTCTCTTTTGTTGGATATACCTAGACGTGATTTGCTGCCTGAAGAATGAAGTCTGGGGGTTACAGAGTCCTCATGTCAATCTGGGACAACTGGCTTCCAGTGGATTTTTTCCCCTGTTTGTCACTAAGATTTTTTTTCTTGCTCGCTCATCTAAAATATCATTTTGACACCCTTGCCCATTAAGAAGGTGGATTACCCCTATAAGAGGGGCCAAAATTGGGGAAGTTATGTTCACAATTCTCTCCCTAGATTTAATTGGGAATATAGGTCGTGTTTCCACACTTGGAAAAGGTTGGTATGTCCTGCCCTGTGTATATTAGCTCCTCTCCTAACCCAAGTCAATCCCTCTTTCCACTAACTCTAGTAGTAATTAGTACTAATAGATAATCAGCACTGCTGTAGTCATTAGATTTTCAGCTCTGCTAGTTCTTTTGTCTGTCTTCTGTGTCCTTCTAATGGATAAGGAGCTCTTTTACTATACCAGTAACCCTCTAGGAGTATTGCTTCTGTTCCTTTATTACACCAGCTCTCACTGGCATAATGTTCCATAGGGTGCAAAGTGCTGCTTGTTTTTCTTCTTTTAAGGAAGAAGACACACATGCACACACACGTGCACACATTTGGGAACAGTTTGCTGGCTTATTTGCATGTAGCTGCAAATAATTGGAAATGTATATTGTGCATTTTGGAATTTTGCTTTGCATTTCTGTTAAGACAACTCTGAATTGCTCAAGAGGCAGGAATTCAGAGAAAAGAAAGCCTTTAAGATTCATCAAGCACCTTCATCTCAGGGATTACTAGCCTTGTGCTTGAGATGCATGTGTAGGAAGAGAGAGAAATTTATAATCAAGGAAGATTCTAATCCACTCTTAAGACTAAACAAAAGAAAAATACAAGAGAGTTCAAGCTTTTGAGAAGATCTGTCCTGGGACCCAGCAGAAGAGGAGGAACTGTGGGGGTGGAGGTGGGAGAGGATTGAGTGCCTAGAACTGAAGTAGCTGTGAATTGGTTTTCAAAGAAGACTGTTGGAACAAAGGGAGATGGCTTAAAATCCTTCTTCCTAAAATGGGGCTTTAAATTTTGCAACTAACTCAGGCTCTGGCTTATTACTAAATCCACAAACATTTCCTGTTGAATTACTATTTTTCTTGATTAGCCATGCCGCTAAAGATTGGCCATCCTTTTACTTTTAAAAAATTAGAGTACTAAACTATTGGAAGCCTTCTGGGTCATTTTGCTTTCTGTTTTGAAATACTGTCCTATGAAAATACTCATCAGTGTTCTGGGCCATAGAACTGAGTCACAGGCACAGTGTTCTCATTAACTCTGAAGTACATAGTAGAGCAAACTGCTGATTATTTATGTGGAGTATAGAAACTGTGGCAATTAGCTTTATTCTTTAAATATTAATACCCCACTTTTCTTTGATTCAAAGCTGCTTACAAAAATGCCCACAGCTTAACAGTAAATCAACAGAAATCTTGCTTTGGGGACTTAATGCCTTTTGTGGGCATGGCTTTGTCTCCACATTGTCTGTGGCACTTAAAAGTACCTATCTCTTGGATAATTAATAGGATCAATGTATTGAGCATTCGGTGTTTTGACATTATATCCAAGGAATCTTAGCAACTAAAATGCTAACAGTAACTTGCCTTTTCTGAACTCATGCTTTTCACAGGGGCTTTCATGGCCAGCCAAACATTTAGCAAAAGATCTTCAGCATACCCATGCAATGAAAAACATGAATAGCTGTAATTATTTAAAATCCTAGAGCATTGTGGTCCTAGAAAAATTATATTTTAAATTGGTGATTTAAAAAACCCACAAAAAACTATGTGAAAATCATTCAGGGCCCAGAAGATCATTAGTTTGTTCTGTGATGCAGAACTCTGGTCATGAAAGCCCAGTTTAATCAGTGAAGCAGAATCAGTGCCAAGCTGTGCTGTACCTAGATGTAACTGAGGAGTTGTGTGGAAGAACCAAGCTCATTGGTTTTGCTTAATAGTCATTATAGTCCTTTAGAGTCTTTTATTGTTAATATTACTTGTGAAGATCGCCAGTGCCACACTAAATGTTTGCATGATGTTGGGACCTTCTCCTCCATCTCTGATTGACATAAATATTTTCCCCCTCCTAAATGCAGGGCTTCAGATAACAGGGAGCGTGCTTATGAACATAGTGCCTATGGACACCATGAACGGGGGACAGGAGGATTTGATCGGACAAGACATTATGATCAGGATTACTATAGAGATCCCCGAGAGCGGACTTTACAACATGGACTCTATTACAGTTCTCGGAGTCGCAGCCCGAGCCGTTTTGATGCTCATGACCCCCGTTACGAGCCTCGGGCCCGGGAGCAGTTTACTTTGCCCAGCGTGGTACACAGGGATATCTACAGGGATGATCTCACACGGGAGGTACGAGGCCGGAGGCCAGAGCGGAATTACCAGCACAGCAGGAGCCGGTCACCACATTCATCCCAGTCTAGGACCCAGTCTCCTCAGAGGCTGGCGAGCCAAGCGTCAAGACCTACCAGGTCCCCTAGTGGCAGCGGCTCTAGGAGCAGATCATCAAGCAGTGATTCAATCAGCAGCAGTAGCAGTACCAGCAGTGACAGGTATGTAAATGCCCCTGTCATATTTATTACTGCCATGTTTTCATCCTGGGCCCCGATATGAATTCCCAAGCATTACCCATGGGATATTGTTCTATTCCCCTGCCCCCTGAAGACCTGTGCCTTCAGCATTTGAGCCCCTGCTTAAGAATGAAGTTGTTGACATTTATATGTACTACATTTCAAAATGTGTCAACTTGAATGGTGCCTCATGGAACAAAGTTAATATGATTGGTTTCATACGGCTTTCCCACTTCTATTTAAAATCCAGTGCCAATTATCAGTCATTGTCTGCCTTGCTTTCTCTTCTCCCACCCCCTGCCTGCATGTGTTTTTTCCAGCATATTTTGTTAGTTTAAAGGAATAACCTTCTCTTAGTAATGACGCCTGAGAGATGAATGGAGTGTTGGTTTTAAATTGTGGCTGTAGCTGAATGGATTACTGTGGCAAAATAATGTTGTTCAAGCTTAGCAAGGACTTGATAGAAGGATTTTTTTGGTTTGTTTCTATTTATCAATGAAGAGCTGTGGGAGAATGAGAGAAATTTTGGAATAGAATGTGTATCATATGAAACTGGTTTTAAAGGACTGTATCTTCCTTCCCAGTCAAATTGTATGTGTGTACAGGCGACAGCCATTTTAGGCATGTCCAATTGATGAACAGTCGCTGATGCGTGGGTCCTTTTGAACGTGGTAAAAGGCAGAATGGGGGTGGAACGGAACAGGGTGAGGCACACTTGTATGTACTGGCACACTTGCTTGTCCTCGCAAAGCCATAATTTGCCTAAGTGTTTTATGTGAACCATGTCCAAATGTTCATTACAGGTACTTGGAAAAAGTGCTATAGATGCTTGTAAATAATTGGAGAAAATTAATTTTCAGAGCTACCGATCACTAAAGGACTTTGCAAAAGAAGGGTCCAACATTGCAATGTTATCCTCTATTGGTGTCTATAAAAATCTCACAGACTGAAATGTGTTTTCAGTGTTTCATCAAACTAAATTTTGTCTTCCTTATTCTAGTTAGTGCTTGACCACTAGTACAAGGTTTTTGCAAACTTGACTCTGGCATACTTGCCTGAAATACTGATTGGTGTTGTTGAATGCATTATTTCCAGAATTAGATATATAAGCTATTTGCCAAATGGCACCTTAAATCTAGGTTACAATCCCAATTTTTTTTTTGCAATGAAATTATTATTATTATTAATTTCATTTGTATACTGCTGTATATTTCAAAGAAAAAAAATCTCAAAGCAGTTTACAATACATTAAAACAGAAAATTAAACAACCCAGAATAAAATAAATGCAAGTTTCAAGGGAAATAGTCCCTATATTTATTTACCTGCTTAATTTATACAGCTGCCCCGTAGCAGAAGTACCCTAGGAAGCCAGTGTGGTGTACTGGTTAGAGTGTCTGACTGGGACCTGGGAGGTCAGGGTTCAAATCCCCATTGTCATGAAGCTCACTGGGTGATCTTGGGCCACTCACAGCCTCCTAACCCCTACAATGAACCTGTGAGATAGATTAACTGAGGAGGATGAACCATGTACTCAAAGGTGGGATATAAATGCAATAAATACTGTAAGTTCTTCTGCTCACCTTCTTAAGAAAGCTGGAGGGGCCAGTCAGATGGAGAAGTCAGAGGCCAACCTCTGCAATTGGACCCATAGCAGTTGCAGAACATGCCTAGTGCCTGGGGAATTTCAAACAGTGATTATTTCACATTGGGCTTGTGAAACTCACATACTTGTGGTGAAGCCCAGCTTTCAAGTAATGTTACTGTAGAGACCACAGAGCTTCTTTTTATCTAGACTGCGTTAATCCACTTGAATTAATTCTTGTGTTTTCTAATGTAGTTGCTGTGATTAATGGACTATGACTCTTTTGGTTAAACCAGATGAACTTTAGAAAGAATTTGTCTTCTTTGTTGAAACTTGCCCTTGTCATGGATTTTTAAAAATTGATTACTTGCATGTATCCTGAAACATGAAGATGAAAATTACTGTAGTGAAAGGTGCTAGAAAAACCACCATGACTTAACATTCAGGTTTCCTGAGACTTGGCTGGAGAGATTGGTTGCTGTCTCTTGCTTACCAGCCTCCTCTCCTGGAGTGAAAGTAGACATTGGCAAACTTTATTGCATTACATAATACTGGCCATTCCCTCCTGTGGCATCCCCTCCTTTCTTTCCTGCTCTGGAATTTGCCAACTAAGGATGAATCACTTGCTTAAAATGGTATTTAGTGGAGTGTGGGTGGATTAGGTGCTTCCTGTTCATGGGGACAATTGGGGAAAACTGCTTCAGAACTTAGGCTCAACAAAGGCCATTTTCCATGTGGTTTTGCTGGTGGAGAAGCAGTTTGAGTGGAGAACTTCAGCAGCAACGGTATGGTCTGGTCTGGTCTGACCACCGTGTGTGTGTGTTTGTGTGTGTGTGTGTGTGTGTGTGAGAGAGAGAGAGAGAGAGAGAGAGAGAGAGAGAGAGAGAGATTAGCCTTGTATAAAAGATCTGAATTGTTTCTGTTGCCTGTCATGCCCATGCTAATGGTGCAAACATTCAGGAACATAACTAGTTTCTTCCTTCCTTTCTTAATTTAATATTGGATGTCCCTGCCCCCTCCCTTTCAAGCATACACACAGTTCTTCAAGGGAAAGAGCCCTGTTCATTTTTACATATTACGTTGTTATGATATGTTTATGTAATTCTTTTAGGACAAAGAGAACTTTCTTAAGCCAGAAGCTGAATGACTAAACGCCTGTTGGCTAGCTTCGGTTGCAGGGTTGTAAACTGCAGATTGTGTTAGCTTCTCTCTAGAGTAGTAATTTCAAAAGCTGCCCTGTCAGATATGCCTTTCTCTTGCTCTTTAAGGCTCTCCTTAGCTGCTCAGTCTCTTCCAGAGGTGTTAGCATTCCTTGCCTTAAGCTGTCCCCTACTGTTCAGCAGTGTGGAGTGTAGCTATCAGGCATGTTGATTTGTGTGTCTGTGTTTAGGATTTCTTTTCAAGGCTGCTTGCTAGGATGTTCCGTTCCTGTGGGAAGTTCTCATCTTAAAATCCTTCAGGAGGACGGGACCCAAGACCATTGTTCATTCAGATGCTTTGCATTCAAAAGCATTTCTTGATTAATTCCGTCTTGAGGCTTTGTTTTCATTTGTACAGGTCTAAGTCAAGGTGCATTTGCAAATCAGCCATGTTTGCGGAGTTTATTTGATTTCTGTCTCACCCTTTAACAAGTTCCCAGTATGGCGTAGCAAAAATTATAATTACAGTGAAATGAATTAAAAGAAAAACACTGGTATCCCACCTTCTTCCACTCAGATAAGGTGGCCGGAAAAATGTGGGCAAACCAGGCCTCAGGTCTCCACAGCTGATAAGCGAGGAGCAGCCTTGAATGCTGTGGGAGCTGCTGTGTCCAAATAGTGTCGACTGTGCAAGGACCTCCTTGTTTGTGTTCCCAGAACCAGTCTGAACTGGAATCATCCAGTCGGATTTGGCCGTGTGCCACCTCCCAAGAGGCTGTGTTAGATGTAGGTCCTGCCGGCCTGGTGTTTTGTTTGTACAAAGCAGAAAGTTGTGGGAGAGAGCTGAGAGAACAAGCAACTCCTCAGCTGCTGTGACAGACAGGGACCTCTGGCCATCCCTAGAAGGGAAGGGCTGATCCCTGGATTTGAAGGGGTGACTGCTTTAACCTGGGATGTGTACTCTCTGAGGCACACAGCAGTGCAGAAAACCTTTAATTAGGCACACGCTAAAGAGCCAGCATCTTTTGAAGTGCTGACTGTTGCACCTTCTGTGCTTTATTCATCTTTTGTGTTCAGTCATTATGAACGCTCTCTCTTTATTAGCCCCTGTTGCCTTTCTGCAGCAAAGGGCTGAAGATTTATTTCCTTTTTTTCTTCCAGTTTTGAATTTTGCTGTTGAAAAACAACCCCCAACCAGAGCTAGGAGGCCTAACTTTAGAACTTGTTTATGTGACCCCCCCACTCCAAATATTATTTAATGTGGAGAGTTAAATTTTTGCCTGATTGACCTGTTTATATTGCCTGGTCTCCACCCCTCACCCAGTGTTGTCATCTTCAACTTTCTCTTTTTCAGGTTTGGCTGAGCACATTTATTTATTTGTTTTATTTATCCTATTTTTGCCCCACCTTTCCTCCATGAAGCTCAAGTTTGCACACATAATTCTCTTCATTTTATTTGTGAAGGGGGAGTGACTGGCCCAAGGTTGCCCAGTGAACTTCATGGCTAATGGGGGAATAGTATGACACTCAACTCCTGATACTTTTGAGTTAATTAATGCGAGAAAACTGATTAATTTGATCATTGTGTAGTTTGTGTGTTGTGTACCCCAGATAGAATTGCTATAAAATTGTTACTGTTTTTGTTGTTAGCAGAAAAAGTTGCAAAGTGGTAGTGATGGTATTGATAGCATTGAATTAGAAAGAGAGATACAATTCTTGTTTTCCAGTATCTCTTCTGTTCTGTGATGGTAGAGTTTCTACTTAGGAAGTTAGATACATTACAAGAATTATTGTAATGTATCCTTACTCTAAGAAGGATATAGAGTTGAATGAGAATACTGAACTGTCAGAAGGCAGGCAAAATCTGAAGCATCTAATTCTCTTGGTTGGGATACTGACTCAAATGCAAGTCTGGTACCCAGGAGCTGGCAATACTGTTGCCTTATTTTTGTGCAGCATTGGCAGATGTGATGACACTTAAAGGCACAGAAAATTAGTTTGATATTGGAGTGCAGATGTTTAAAGTGACAATGGCTAACAGGAGGCTTTGAAAGGCACCACTCCCACTTGTAAGTTGAACAAGACATTTCAGATCACACCCCTGTTGTAATCTGCTGTTTGAGGAGTAGTGAAGTTTTTGTCTCCTTCGTTGACAGAATCCAGATTAAGAAAGATCAGGATCCGGTCTGTAGATTAAAATAAGTGTGGCTATATCTTCTCCCACTCAAACACACTCTCCATCTATCAGGATTTGAATAGAGGATTGACCTTATGAATATCAGTAAGACCAGTTTTGAACTGGAAAAGTGTTTTCACAGCTGAAACTCTGGCTTTAGATCTCCAGAGCAAGTGAGAGAACACTGGACATTTAATAATATTGGATTGTGTGAATGGTAAGCAGCTTGCACAACTGATCTTCCCTTGAACACCTCACCAAAAGCCTCTCTAAAAGGCAAGGCGAGGCACACAGTGTTAGAAATGCCAATCGAAATATAAGCCAATCACCAAATGGCACCTTAAACCTAGGTTATGAGCACCACAACAGAATGCCTAGGTGCTGTTCCTCCCGCAGTAATAATAATAATAATAATAATAAGAAGAAGAAGTAGTACCTGAATGAGTGTACTAAGATTTTGATTGAAAATAAGGGATTGCCAAATTTGCCCTATTACTACATCAGGAATGACATAGCACACATGATTAACCTGATGGCAAAATGGCCTACTCTGTGAGGACCATAACGCCTTACTCGTCACTTCTACCTAAGGAGTATTGCTACTTAAGGTCAAACACCTCATATAAAATTATCACTGTTGCCATGAGCAAAACTGAGGGAGAGGGCAAGGATATAGGCGTGCCAGCAGATTGTGAGTTAAGCGAGGTAAGAAGAATGCAGTGAAGTATGTCTTCTGGTTCCATAGAAAGGTGCCGTTGGGAAGGAAATAAAATAATACTGCCGCCACAAAGGTTGTTCTGGAACTAGAAGTAACCAGCAAATGCTTCTAGACAATGTTTTGCATTTGATTCCACTGTGGACAGCTGTGATGGTCCCATTCTATGGGTATAGTGGTGTTACAGCCAGCAGTGCTTCCAGTCAGGCTTATTTCAAGGACCTGAAGTGTACAGAATTCAAACATACAACTCTACCTGTGCATCTGGGTGACTTCATTTTCAGGCATAGTCAGCCATTAGAGGGCACCAGGAAGCTTGCTGCTGCAGCTCAAACTACATCTGTGATCATTGAGGATGATAGGAAAGAAATGGTTCAAGAAAAGGTGACTACTTGATGTGCTTCTGAACCTAGTGGGGGAGGATTTCTGAACATTCCCAGAATCACATGTTATTCAAGACAATGCTCAACAGAAAAGCAAATACAGTAACAATACCTAGGAAAGACAGATAATGTACTGCGTCCAATTTCTGAGAAGGATGACAAAGAGAAGGTGATTCACACATGCCAGAGTATCATCAATGTGCTAGAAGTGATAAAGTCACACTGTTTGTATACAACCAAAGAAGTGCATGGAAACATCCTAGCAGAAGAACCTCTGATGCTCTGTGTGGCAGAGTTGAAGGACAATGAGAACTGATTTTTAAATTGATTCTTAATCTCAAGTAACAAAACATTCCCATACAAGGAAACTAGAGCTTAGTAGTAGTACAGAAAAGAAAGAAAAATAGGAGCTGATGGTGGTATTAGACGGTCTAAGCAAGGTGTGAGTCTTCCCCCTGCCCCCGATAAATGTAAGATAATAGGGTTAATTTTGGGTCTGGTTGTAGCAATTGTCCCATCATTTGATTATTTGTTTGAAAAACTTCTTTCCTGAAAAGCGAATGATTTTTGGGCAAAACCACCACATGTGTGTTGTTGTTGTTAATTTATTTTTGCATTTGCATACTACCCTTCATCTGCAGATCTCAGGGCTGTTCACAGCATACTAGAGAGCCAGGTAAATTGCATTTCTGCCAGCAAAGGTTGAATGTGTTATGATCACTTCTCTATAGTCTTGCTAGGCACGTGTACCAGGAGACATGGGTGGCACAGTGGTCTAAATCACTGAGCCCCTTGAGCTTGCTGATCATAAGGTCAGCAGTTTGAATGTGCGTGAAGGGGTGAACTCCTGTCTCTTTGTCCCAGCTCCTGCCAACATAGCAGTTTGAAAGCATGCCAGCGCGAGTAGATAAATAGATACTGCTGCGGTGGGAAGGTAAATGGCATTTCTGTGTGCTCTGCCTTCCATCATGGTGTTCCGTTGCACCGGAAGCTGTCTAGTCATGCTGGCCACATGACCTGGAAAAGCGGTCTGTGGACAAACACCGGCTCCCTCGCCCTGAAAGCGGAGATGAGTGCCGCACCCCATAGTTGAATTCAACTGGACTTAATTGTCCAGGGGTCCTGTACTTTGCCTATCTTTACAGCATTTTCTCAAGTTCTAATTGAGATTAATCCAAATGGTAGGTTATTCCAAATTTGTTCCCAGAGTTGTTTCTCTAATTTTTCTCCAAAGTCTTTCCCTGTTTTAGTCTTAATGAAGTGAGAGGAAGGGTAGCCAGTTGTGTGAGGATTTTATATAGTTGGGAGATTACCTTTCTCAGTGGATGAGTTGGTTGAGTTGAGTAGTTGCTCCAAACTGTTTAAGCTGCATAATGCTTGGGTCTTTATATTTGATTGATTTAGAAAATGTATAATCTGGTGTACCTCTAACCAGCCATATGATCTGTCTCCCAATGGAAAATAATAATTCTGGAGCTGTAAGGAGCTTTTGATTACTGTAGAAGTCTCTGAGTTTATATAATCCCACTGTTTCCCATCTAGGAAATCAGCCTGATTTGGCTGCTTTGTGAAAGGAAGTGTTGAGTTATTGGGACTAAAGAGGGAATCAGAAGGTAGAAGTTCAGTCTCCATTACTTCCATATGGTAAAATCTGATTTTAGAAAGTGGTTAATAGCAGATTTGACCAAGGTAAAAAGCAGGACAGACAGTGGGCAGGCCTGCTTTGTGCCCCGACCAATGGGGAATGTCAAAGAGAGTTCCCCATTCACCAAAACATGGACCAGTGACTCATAGTATAAATTATAAAGCTTATCAACCCAGAATACACTAATACCAAAGGAACATTGAATTGTAAAGATATATTGCCAGTTTAAACCATTAAATCCCTTTACTGCACCCAGCATCAAGAAAACAGTAGGTTCTGGATGTGATTAACTCTAAAAAAAATTGCATTGAATCCTTCTAATAGAGAAAGCTTTAAGAATCTGACTTGGTGATGGTGGACATAGTTGGGTGAAATTTTTGAAAGTCCACTGACCATTATGCCTGTAAATAATTTAGCATCCACATTAATCAATGAAATAGGTTTATATAATTCAACTTGATCAAGTTCTTTCTGTGGTTTGGGTATGACTGTGATAAACGAGATATGCCAAGTTTCAGGAATTTGGCCTCTATTCTGTATGTCAAGAAACAATTTCAGAAGAAAATGTGAGATTTTTCTGTTTTGTTTTTCTGTTTTGGATTTCTGCTAAGAGTCTTATTAAATTTTGGATTCATTTTTTTTTCTTCTAGGAAATTTGTGAAGATTTGGGAGTCCAATGGTTCAGATTTATAGAGTTTTGTATAATTTTTTTTTATCCCGTAGAACTTATTTTTGTCTATGGATTCCCCCCCCCCCCAATTTTAAGAGAGTGCATCACTTTTTGCTGTGTGTGACATGTTCTTAGAGGTGCTGTGCGTTTCCGAGGGAGCCAATCAATCCTCCTGAATGTCATGGAGCATTATGTAGCATATTCTCTGAGACATCATGACATGTGGGAGGAATACAGTGACCTAAGGAACAAGAAGTCATTATGCAGTAAAAATAGGCAAATTGTTTGTCATATACAGATTTACACCTGTATAGAAACATACAAATTTGGCACTAAGCTTTCTGTAACCTTATGAAACTGGAACACAGAAATATTTTGGCAACTGAGCCAGTAAACATTTTCAGTGGATGTTCCCAGGAAACATGCTATCTTCTTGGAGACTCAATTTTACACTATAATTTCTAAATAGTGTCTTACAGCTTTTAAAACAATGAATCTGTGCATATAAAGCTCCCACATTCCTCAGTCTGGTCTATTTTCATTTACTTCTCACACATTATACTTCTGGAATTCTTGCAGGTCTTGGTGATAACAACTTTAGCTAAAAAATACTTTGCTCAGTAATTGACCATGTGTATGTAGATGTGTATGTAGATATTTGCAGCTGATGTTGGTATATATGTTTACATGAATGTTGAATGTGTGTATAAATGTTTTTGTTTCTCGTCAGTTTCTAGAAGAGCACTGCAAAATGCTGAAAACAATTACAAAAATATGGCACAGGTTTGGAGTAAATCACTGATTGAACTTTGGCACCAGTTTGGAGTAAATCAAGACTGTGTTGGATTCTGAGTGGTGTTAACTAGGGGCCCTGGTTAGATATATCACTTACTGTACTTTGGGCGGGGGGCACGCACTGCAAAGTGTAGGGTTTGCCCTACAAAATGCTGCAAAGCAGCTGCAAAATGTTGATAGTGGTTTGGAGTGAATTGGACAGTGTTGGTTTCTTGGGTGAGTACCAATTACTCATTTTTTGAGGTGCTGCAAAACATAGGGTTTGCACTGCAAAACAATTGCAGCCGCTTGGCACCAGTTTGGAGTAAATAGGAGGAGAATGATGTATTTTGAATGGTGTTAATGACAAGCTCTGGGTTGATGTATCACTTACTATGCTTTGAGCATGCTTCAAAAAGATTGCAAAATTTTGGTGCCGGTTTGGAGGGGGTCCCAGATTTCAGGATTCATAATTAATGGAGCTGTTGGTACGAACAGTGTACTGTTTGGTCTTGGGCAATATAACCCAGTCCCGTAGCCTAGCATGTCATTGACAGACACTAAATAAATACATAAATAGTGTGACAGTCTGGCTCTTATGACTATCATTTCTTGCTGGGTCTTTTGCTGCTGTTTTTGCAACAGCAGGTGTGGGTGGCAATCTTCTGTGCTTTCCCCAAACCTTGTTCAAGGACAACTCTGATCAAAATGGTAATGTCTGACATTTGCTGTCCATGTATCTACACATAGCTATATCTGGAGGATGCTGTTCTCTGCATGGATGCTTGCTACTTGCATTTAGAAATTTTATTTGTGCATAAGGTGCCCATGAGTGTATTGGAAGAAGCACTTTTGCAGCTTGGTAGACTAAAAAACGGTTGTGCCAGATCACTACTGTTGCTGCTTATCGCCAGAACACCTGAACCTGGGTTTTGTAAATAGCTGCTCACATGATTCCCATGAGGAAATGTTGTCTTCAGGTGATCAGGTTGAAAAATTTTCTGTAAACTTGTAGGGAGTCTGGCTAGTAACGTCTAAGGACATACTGTCTGAAGTTGCTCAGTTTTCACACCAGGTTTTCAAAAACAGGCCTAAGGGTTGGGAATGTTTCTTTTCTGCTATGCTGGCTGAAGAAAGTCAATTCTCAGAAGTTCTTGGAAAGTTTGACCATAACCTTGGGCTGCTTTGGTTACTCACGTTCCCAGTTGGGGAATTAGACTGTGGATGAACTCAGTTCCAGATATTGGTGTGAATTTAGCACTACTTGTCATAAATAGAAAGGATGTTGCCAAGAGATCCGAATTTCAAGCTTTCGTGGCTAATTAGCAGTGGAGCATTATGTTTTGCATGTTCACAGTTCTAGATTTAATACCTGACATCTCTACCAAAAGGATTCGGGGAATGGAAAATCTCTGTCTGAAATCTTGGGAGAGCTGATATCATATTCAGTTGAAAGCTTATTGGGCAGCTGAACTGGAAAGATTCCAGGAGAGCTGGTGCTAGTCAGAGTAAGCCATACTTGCTGAGTGTTCTGAATTGCAGGCCCAAAAGAGAGCCTGAGTTGAGTGGTTTGATGCAGGGATACCAAACAAGGATGTCAAAAACGCCAGAGTGGCCATTTCTAGTGCTTTATTAAAGAAAGGTGCAAACCAGGGGTCAGCAAGGCTTACTGGGCATGGGCCGGATCACACCTGCGGAGATCCTCTGTGGGCCGAACTGGTGCAGTTGGAAATTGCGCCTGCGCATGTCCACAGCGCCGGAAATCGCTTCTGCGCATACCCAGGCGCCTGAAATCGCGCCTGCGCAGAAGCGATTTCCGGCATCTGGGCATGCACAGAAGTGATTTCTGGCACCGCAGACACGCGCAGACGTGATTTTCGGAGCCAGGGAAGAGAGTCACCGCGCCGTGCTGTGCCAGTTTAGTGCAGCGTGCGGGGACTCACCGAATGGGCAGCTCGGTTCAGGGGTGGCTCATAGGCCGGTTAAGTGATCCTCATGGGCCACTTCCGGCCCATGGGGCTTAGGTTGCCGACCTCTGGTGTAAACTTACAATGCAGCTTACAAAGCCTCAGAGGCTTTACAGACCTGGGAC
This sequence comes from Podarcis raffonei, assembly GCF_027172205.1. Taxonomy (NCBI): domain Eukaryota; kingdom Metazoa; phylum Chordata; class Lepidosauria; order Squamata; family Lacertidae; genus Podarcis; species Podarcis raffonei. The sequence continues at coordinate 81,642,938 of NC_070609.1, read as the reverse complement.
TGGACACCACAACAGTGAGAGGTTACTGTGATTTGTCCACAGGGTGCTAATTAGTATAATGTAAGCATTACTTATACAAACAAAAACATAAGTAAGTTTGACCAGAGCCTCCCATCAATCCACCTGACCTATGAGGGCATAGATGGCAAATATCCAAGGCTTAAAGACAGCTTCCCTCTCTGGGCCAGGAGCCCAGCATCCCAGGGCCCAGAGAAAAGCATAGCATCAAAGCAAGCAAATATGATTATATATCAGCTCGTTCTTGCAACAACTACCAGTTAAAGTAATTGTAATTGGCTCAGACTATGGTTGAATCAGAGTGGCTTGCTGAGGCCCCGCAGTTAGTGCATTGCAGAGGTGAGAGATGAGCATGAGATTTCCAGCTTAAAACATGCTCGCAGCTCCTATAACACTTCAAATCATGTATATTAACATAAAGTGACTCAGAAAACAAATATATCCTCTGTTTTTAAAGACTTTTTTTAAAGAGTGGGACAGGTTTGTTTATTTTTTAAAAATCATCTCTACATTTTAGCACAAACTGCTAAAACCCCTGCCAACCCACTCCAGATATATTACCATATGTAATTCCCATCCCCCTTGGCTTGGTGTTGCACCTTATGTAAATCAATACTACTAGAGTTTTTGAAATAATAATAGTCCTAAGGAAGACCTCGTATCTGGGTACTGGAAGCATTTTGAATATCTCTTTTAAGGCCATTGTGTACAAGAATACCAGGTGAAATAACACACTTAAATGTATTTCACCACCCATTTCAAATTAAGGCACATGTGTTTACCTGTAGGATGTGTTCCAAATTCTGCTTATTAGACACAAGTCCAAAATTTGGAGGTCATTAACATGCTTAACCAGTCCTTTACTGTCACCTTCTAATCAGTATGTAAATCAAGAAACCGGTGTGTTGTGCTCACCTGACTAAGAATCTCTGGACTCTGCCTGAGCACTGGCCTATTTTTAGCTAGGGGGGAATTACAGTAGTTGTTTATCGACACGGTCATATGACAATATTAACTAGTAGGACGTGACACATGGCCACCAGCTGATTCCTCCGTCTTATGTAGGTCAGAGTTGTGAGGACAAAGTTAGTTTGCCTTGATGAAAGGATATGTTGGATCTTCAGAACATATTCTCTTGTATGCTGCTTGCTTGTTTCCTGAATTTACATTTCACTCTGTTTCAAAGACTCGATGGATGTTAAAGGTAAAGGTAAAGGTACCCCTGCCCATACGGGCCAGTCTTGACAGACTCTAGGGTTGTGCGCCCATCTCACTCAAGAGGCCGGGGGCCAGCGCTGTCCAGAGACACTTCCGGGTCACGTGGCCAGCGTGACATCGCTGCTCTGGTGAGCCAGAGCCGCACACGGAAACGCCGTTTACCTTCCCGCTGGTAAGCGGTCCCTATTTATCTACTTGCACCCGGGGGTGCTTTCGAACTGCTAGGTTGGCAGGCGCTGGGACCGAGCAACGGGAGCGCACCCCGCCGTGGGGATTCGAACCGCCGACCTTTCGATCGGCAAGCCCTAGGCGCTGAGGCTTTTACCCACAGTGCCACCCGTGTCCCTCGATGGATGTTAATGCTTCCTTATTCTTTTCTCCAGTATTCCTCTGAGGTAGGTCACTAGTTTTCCCCATTCTAAACTCAGGTTAAGTAGCGTGCCAAGGAAACAAGTGAATTCTCAAGGCCGATCCTGATCTTGTTTCAAAAGTCTCACATGCTTCATTTCACTCTACTATGTTGTCTCCTATACAAGTATGGAGGCTTTGGGAGAAGGATGAGACTTGTGTGTAGGAATTAGTTGTAATTACTTCTGCCTACGTGTGTCTGAAAACAAGCCTTGATTATTGGATCACTTGAGATTGGCTCTTTTACAGTGTGTTGGCTAATCAGATTAGACTTCATTAGAAAGGCACATAAATAAAATTCTTCTGAGGTCACTGGTCCTCCTCCCCCTGGCTGTAAGTGTATATGAAGAGCGAATCAGAGTCCAATAACCTGTTTGGGGTTTGGAAGGGCTTGAATTTCTGGAGTTTAAGGGATTACAGGGAAATTTTGCTGCCTCTCCTGATGAAAACTGAATTGAAAATGATACAGTGAGTTTAGAGCTGTGTTAGTGCTCTATGCCAGAAAGAAATCTTAAGTTCTGTCTTAAAGAAATGTGTAAAATCACTTCTGCACATTATGTAGATTTGCATTCATGCCTATGATCCTTCTGCAGATTACTTGGCTGATAGTGCAGTAGTTCAGTTTATCTTTTGATTTCTAGTTACGGCTTTTTGGTTACGTCCAAGGATAAGATTGATAAGGGACAGGAGCCCTGGAAAAGACTGTGAAGGGAGGATATGGAGCATGGAAACTTCTCTTCCCTCTCCCGTACACTGTCAGCCACCCCCCATCCAGGCCTCAACTTGAACCTTCCACAGAACATAGAATATTCTCTCAGTTCCTCTCTGCAGTTCAAGCCTAATAGTTTGCTTTACTTGAAAATGAAAAGTGAGAGGCTTAGGAATCCCATCTGGTATGTCAGCTTGGGGAAAACACACTGTTTGGTTCGTGTACCACTTTGAGGTCTGCCGTCCGCCCCCAAAATCAAGTACATAAAATTTATGGAATGAATGAAAGAATGCATCTAATCTTCATACTGCATGTTTGGCACCTTGTATGGACCCCAGGGTGTTGCGGAAAGGTTGACTGCACAAATGTGGGGGTCTACAGATGGTTCCCCACCCCAATCCCGAACAAGCTCTGTGGCTTGGTTGGTCTTGACCGTTTCCATTCCGTGCTTCCCTCTGTGTCCCCCGTCCCCCCATTTAGTTAACTGATTAACCTGCTGTTATAAAGTGTGGTGGTATTAAAAATGTGGATTGTGGTGTGCTTTGTGGAGTGCTTTCCTCTGCAGCTCAGTTTGCAGTTTTTAAAAGTGTTCTCTTGCCTGCAAGCACAGTTGCTTTTAATGTGTCATGTGTTTAAGTGAGTATTTTATTCTCAGTTCTGCCTTATTTTTACATCTGAACTTCCTAGAGAGCATCTTCGCACTTTCCTTTTCAACACTAATAGATCAGCACTAATAGAAAATTAGGTCACCTCAGGTACCTGTGCTCTTGGCATGTTTACTAAGCTATTAGGTTCAGAGGCTGTTTGAGTTAATTGACTTGTACTCCAAGACGGTAATGCTTTAGTTTTGCAGATGTTGCTAAACAGAGGTGTTTGACCAAGGAGGTAAAGCTAACTTAACTCTTCAACAGCTTTAACTCTGGTTTTTGTGTGTCACCTAGCCTGAAAAAGTGCAGTCCATGGCACAAAGTGAACATATGGAAGGTTCTATCAGCTCAAGTTTTGGTAGCAGCAAATCATTAGCCTCACTTCACATATTCCTGAGAGTAAGAAGAGAATATTGGAGGATAAATCCTGAATTCCTAGGACACTTGCTGGTGTTGGTTGTTTGTGGACCAGGCCAGGGGCAGCCTGGGGAGGCGTGTTGCAGGGTTGGGGGAGAGATCAGTTTTAAGTTTTAAAAAGTTTCCTTGGTTGGTTGCCTGGAGGCCTGGAATAATTAGTCCCTGACCCACAGATCCGAAGTGCTACTTTAGGCAAACCCAAGTTGGATGGATATTTGAGGTGGGGTTTTTTGTGATTGACCTGTAGGAGGGTCTGGAAATAGAGATATGGGGCACATATGCTGTTATTTCTAACAGCAATCTTCTGAGGTAGGTTAGTTACAGCAATTACTAGCCCAAGGTCGCCAAGATCATGTCTGAATGGAACTGAAGACCAGGGTTTAACATTAGTACATTGGACACCTGCCAGCTACACCACACTGGTCTTCAATTAGCCCATGAGACAAGCCTCCCCATCCCATGCCATATCCCATAATGCTTTTGTAAGTCCCCTTAGATTGAAAGCAGTTTTCCCCGTGGAGTCGATGTGTTAATGGACTGAGAGAACCAAATGCTGAAACTAAGCAAGTATAGTTTTTCTTTTTTCTTTTAAAAAGGGGCAGGTTACCATGAAAGGCAGGGGGTTGCAGACCTTTGAGAGACCACAGTCCAAAGCTCCAGTGGGATGCAAAAGCAGTTGCCTGGTTCTTTGTATCATTTGGGTCAGAGAGGTGAACTGGGTATAAATTCATGTTTTTTATTAAGTAATGATACTTTCCCATGCAAGGAAAGAACCATGCAAGGAAAGAATTTGGCAGGGCCCATCTTCTTTGTTACTGTGGTACGTAATCCTTGAGTTCTTCTGGAAATGACTCTTGACTTGCACACCAGAGTGGACATATTGGTGGGGTGAGACATCTCAGGCAAAAAACAGTGGGAAGCAGTAATGTGATAAGTGAATGTAAGGATACTTGACCTGTAATCACCAGCTCACAGCGCTTAGAATCATAGAATTTTATTAGAAGGCACCCCGAGGGGCCCCTGGTTCATGCCCCGTCCATGCAGGAATCTCAACTAAAGCATCCATGACAGATGGCCATTCAACCTCCAATGAAGGAGTGTCCACCACCTTCCAGTGGAGGCCATTCCACTGTCAAATAGCCATAGCTTTCTTAAGGAGATAAGCAGAAGAGCTTATGTACTGCATTTTTATCCCACCTTTTCCCCCAAGGAGTACATGGTTCACTCCCCTCCTCAGTTGTAGGGATTAACGACCCTGTAAGGTAGTTAAGAGGCTTTGACTGGCCCAAGGTCACCCAGGGAGCTTCATGACTGAGTGTGGGGATTTGAACCCTGATCGCCCATGTCCTAATCTAAGCACTACATCACACTGGTTTTCTAGAATACTTCTGCTATGGGGCAGCGATATAAATTAAGTAGGTAAATAAATATGGGGAAAGCAATATGTCACTTAGAGAAGGATCTGAAATATTTCCCTTGAAGCTTGAATTTGTTTTATTGATTTGACGTTTTAATGTGTTTGCAAACTGCTTTGAGATTGTTTCTTTAAAACATTGAGCAGAATTGAAATGAAATTAACAACAACAAGAAGTTTCGTGGGGGGCAGGGTGAGAATGGCGCCTAGACATACTGTTGTGGTGACTGTAACCTAGATTTAAGATGACATTTGGCAATTAGTTTATATATCTGAGTTTCTAACACTGAGAAGATCTAATCAAACAGGGTTTGTTTACCTGGTTTTGGGCCCAGAGTAGGCAGGACTGAATGATAATCAGCTGGAATAAGAGTTCTGTATTTTATATTTACACTGTATTGTTTGCTGAGAGTTAGAATAAGAAAAGTAGCTTTGTAATTTTGTATGTGTAATCGGTGAAAAGGAATGAAAAATGGCTGCAGAGAAACACTCTCATCTTCAATATAAATGTCTTTGGCACTCTCATGTTAACTGATGGGGAGCATTTTGCCAACTGACTGAGAATTAACTGAACAAATCTGAATCATTAGCTGCCTCCATGCTCCTGCAACAGGACATAGGGCTACCCTCTAAAAGGGCACTTCCAGGAAGGCTTCCAATTACACAAGGAATCAGATTCCACACTGATGGTAAATTCCCAGATTCTACATACTCTTACTTCTACACCAATCTCACACAATTTTTATATCTTTTTTCTCATAAATATTTACTAGGCATTCTATTTGGGTAGTAAATAAGGCACAGCTTAGCTTTGTGTAAGGGGTGTGTGTTGACATGCAGTAGTTCATTATTTTCATCCTGTGACAGCAAAGAAGATGAAAGATCCTGCAAATAATTCAGCGTAATAGGATGCCTGCAAGCCTCTCACAACTTGCCTCCTCTCTCTCTCTCTCTCTGTGTGTGTGTCTTTCTCGTGCACGCACGCTGTTTTGAGGAGCCAGAGTATGAACATTTCTTCAAACTGATTTCAGAACAGAGACCGCTTTTGCTGCTGTTCTCTGTTCCCTGAAAAGAGAAGCTAGAAGACACTGCAGCCTGTTACAGAACACGCTGGCAACCCCCACTGAAAGCACCAGGCTAAGGAACCCTCTCCAGTTATTCCTACTGGAAAAGGGCACCGTGCTTCAATATTTAATCAAAATAATAATGTAATCCGTTTATAAATTGGGGTTCTCCCTTAAACTCTGATAACAAAACAATGTCTGAACAGATTTCTGTTAGGAAAAAAATGATCCAAGTCTGAGAACTGTACCTAGATAATCAAATCTAGATGATGTCTGGCCCAGGACAAAGCGATATCTGTATTTTTAGGACTGTGACACAATTAAAAGAAATGATAATGTCCATCGATCTAACTGAATCTGACTGCAGCTTGAAAAGAAGTTAATGCTGTAGAAAAAAACTGTTTCTGGGTGGTACATGTATGTCTCCCAGAAGAAGCCATTCTCATCACAAGACGCTCACCATCTATGTTTTTTTGTGTACTTCTCTTGCTATGTGTTGCATGGCTACCAGGAAATTGTTTTCCGCTATCATGAAGGTATACAAAATTAAACCACAAAGTAATACAATAAACTAAACTCAAACCCAAACAACAGAATAATAAAAAAAAAGAACCAGAAAAGTAGAGTAGTGGGAGGGTAAGAAGTCCCCTTGAGATAAGCTTTTTTTTGGGGGGGGGAACATTGTTAAGCCTTTTGGGGAGAAATTTTAAAAAATCCAGACATTTAAGTGATTGTCTGAAATTCCCCCCGGACACTAATTCTGGCATTGGAATCCCAGACATGTCCAGGAAAATCCGGATGTATGGCAACCCTACTTTGAGAGATCCCTCCGCTAGAACACTTCCTACCCCTCTGATCCCTTCCAGCAGCCAGAGCAGATTTGCAGGATCAAAGCAGTCAGTGGAACAAATATGTTTGAGCAGCCAGAAAGTATGGTGTTCAAGAGTTTAATTTATCCACTGTATTTTGAAATCCTGAGTAACAAATCCTAAGCAGTTTATGGCAGAAGGGGAAAATCTGGCAAGAGAAAAGCTGCCAGTGGCAGGTGATTTTTAAATTCAAAATACACACAGTGAGAACAGAGGAGCATTGCCATCTAGTGGTAGGAGGGGAAATGATGCAGGAGATTGGAGCGTGACACGAAAAAGCAGGACTGTCAGGAGCCAAGCTGTGTCTCTGGAATTACAAAATCAGTTCCATGTCCTCACCTCAGACACCAGTTCCTGGCCAGAGGAGCAAGTACAGTGGTTACAGGCCTCAGAACACACCAAGTGGAAGATAGTGTACAGAACGATTCCTGCAGTCCCCAGAGGAGAGATGTGTGGTGATTCCCAATGGAGGGAGACAGAGGCAGCAGTGTGAGGATGAATGACTCCTGGTTTCAGTTGTCTCTACATGAATGCCCAGAGTATGGAAAACAAGCAAGAAAAACTTGAACTCTTAATACAGGATGGCAAACATGCCCTAATACTGAAAGCTGGTGAAATGAGACTCATGACCATAGCTGTCAACTTTTCCCTTTTCTTGTGAGGAATGCTATTCGGAATAAGGGAATTTCCCTTTAAAAAAAGGGAAACATTGACAGCTATGCTCATGACTGGAATGTAGAAATTGGGGGGTACAACTCAAACAAAAAAGAACGAACAGGAAAGGAGCAGGAGTAGCATCATATATAAAGGGTGTACATACTTGTGAAGAAATTCATGACCCGGAGCATGGAAGGCAGATTGGAAGTATATGGGTAAAAATTGTAGGAGGGGAAAACAGCAGTGACCTTATTGTGGGTGTCTGCTCATAGACCTCCAAGCCAGATTGAGGACTTGGATGATTCCTTCCGAGAGCAGATTACCAAGCATTCAAAAAGGAGAGTGATATAGTGGTCATGACAGACTTCAATTACTCCCATATCTATTGGAACTCATACTCTGCCAAGAATGAAAGGTCCAACAAATTCCTCAGTTGTCTCGCTGACAATTTTGTTTCCCAGAAGCAGGTCATCTCTCTTTGACCCGATGCTCACCAACAGGAAGGAAAGAAGTGAAAGTACAGGGAACCTTGGGAAGAAGTGATTATATCCTCCTGGGTTTCATTATACAGTGGTACCTCAGGTTACATACGCTTCAGGTTACAGACTCCGCTAACCCAGAAATAGTACCTCGGGTTAAGAACTTTGCTTCAGGATGAGAACAGAAATTGCACAGCGGGCGGCGCGGCGGCAGCAGGAGGTCCCATTAGCTAAAGTGGTGCTTCAGGTTAAGAACGGACCTCCGGAACAAATTAAGTATGTAACCAGAGGTAACACTGTACACAGCCAAGGGAAAACTGAGTGTAGTTGGACATGCACTAGACTTTAAGAAGGCCAATTTCAAAAAGCTTAAGGAACTGCTTAAGCTTAAGGAACTGTTAGAAACTTAGATATATAAGCTAATCACCAAATAATGGCACCTTAAACCTGGGTTACAGTTGCCACAAAGGAATGTCTAGTTGCATTTCTTTTCCTGAATGGGATTTGTTGTTGTTAATTTCACTTCTATACCACTTTGTATTTCAAAGAAAAAAATCTCAAAGTGGGTTACAACACATTAAAGCCATAAATAAAGCAATCCAGAATAAAACATCGACAAGGCATCTCTACAGATCGGCTGGTTGGCTGGCGCACAGCAGTGTCTTTTGAACACTGAATGTAAGGTGAATGAGGGTCTGGACCCTTGGAATATGTGCAATTTTGCATTCTACTTCCTAACTGGAGCTGGTTTATTGGCCTCATTCCATTATGCCTGAAGCATTCAACCTGAACTCCCTGTCTTTGGCAGAGACATGATCATGGCTCAGTGATGCTACCAGAGTGCTGGCTATACACCTTACTCTTGAAATGAGTCATCCATTGGAAAGGAATGGGATCTTCCAGGACATTCCTTTCTCGCAAGACAATAATCTCTCATTAATGAATCGAATCACCAGATGCCATCCTTTTTTACATAAAACCATAATTTTCATGCCATTGATAGGTAACCCAACCCAGTTTTAAGTTGAGCTGTACTGCCAAATAATTGTGCTTAGCAGAATCCATTAAGAGGGCACATGAACCGAAACTTGGCTAGTAATTTAAAACCAGTGTGAAATTCAGTCATACCATCTCTGCTGCTTCTTAGTCTTTGTGTCGCTGTCCCTTTGCTTGCCAGGCTCACAGTGCTGCAGTGATAGCAGAGGTCATAACTGATGAAATGTCTCTGTATAGGCAAAGCAACCATATGCCCCTTGGCTGCTCCTTTTACTCCTTTACCCAGACCCTCCTGTCTCTAACCCTCCTTTTCCAACTCCCATGTCCCTACCACCCATTACTTCCTCTGGCCACTGTCTACTTTGTTCCCTCTCTTTTCTTTACCATGTTTCTAGATCAGGGGTTCCCAAACTGCAGTCCACAGACCATTCACACTTCATTCAGGTGATCCATGCCATGATTTGTGGCTGAAGACATGAAACGGCACACCCATCACATTAAATACTCATATTGATTTTAATTATATTTCTCTTGCTTCTTTTGTTTCTTATATTTTGTATTTTATTGTATTACAGTTTGAATTCCATAAAATTGTAATGCACAGTGTGTTACAGTTCCTAAACAACAGGCAAAAAAACCATTAAGTGGTCCACCATGACGCTCAGCAGTTTTCAAGTGGACTGTGGGTGGGAAGTTTGGAAACCACTGTTCTAGATCATTCTCCCTAGTTTTTCTTCCACCTCCCAAATAAAATTCTACTTGTCTTAAGCACTGTGAAATTCCTCCTGGGATTTAATTTCTCCTTGTTGCCCTTTCATGCCTTGATTCCCCCTCTCTTACCCTACCTTCAGGTTCTTCCTCCTCCTCCTTGCTTATTAAATGTACTAGTCACTTTTTGCCATGGGAACTCAAAGCGACTTACAACATTTTAATCAAAAAACAAAACCAACACATAAATCTAAACTGGCATTTTAAAAATGCAATTGTTAAATGTTTGTTTCCCCACTGTGCACCTTCATATAGCTTTCTTTTCCTCGGGGCTCCATTAGCTTCTCTACCTGCTCTCAGGGCCATCAAAATTTTCAACATAACCCTGCAATGTTTTAATCCCAACTAACCAACACCCTTTTCCTCATGGAAGTTGGACCGTGAGCTGCACTGAACTGTCCTAGCCATTGCATCAATCAGCCAATCATTGTCAAGGTGTCACCATGATTAGCAGTTAGCATCAGGGAGTGAGCAAGCTAGTTCACGCTGTGAGGAGGGAGTTTTTCCAAGACAAGTAGAGTCCCTTGGTTTTGTGAAGATCTTTGTTTATCATCTGCTTCCTTTTCCTTTTCACATGATTGGGGCTTTAAGCTTACGCCCAAAAGGGTGTGCAACTTATTCCGTGCCCCCGTGACCAATTTATTGAGAACCATTACTTTTGTTTGGTAACAGTCTTCTGACAGCTCTGGACATTTAGTTCCCAACTAACTTTGTGTTGGTTTGTGACCCTTTTCTTCAGGTGAGTCATTTTGCCTTGTGTCCTTGTATATGTACAGAAAAAGCAGAACATTAATTTCCTAATTATGAGCTTGTCTGTAAGCAGATACGATGTAGGAGTTACCGTATTTTTCGCTCTATAGGACACACTTTTCCCCCTCCAAAAATTAAGGGGAAATGTGTGTGCATCCTATGGAGCGAATGCAGGCTCCTTGGCTTCAGCGAAAGCAACGCGAAGCCTCCAAAGTGCAGAGGGAGCGCTCCCTCCATGCTCCAGAGGCTACGCGTTGCTTTCGCTGAAGCCTGGAGAGCGAGAGGGGTCGGTGCGCACCGGCCCCTCTCGCTCTCCAGGCTTCAGGGATAGCCGCCTGAAGCCTTCGGAGCGCAGCGCGAGTTCCCGCTGCGCTCCGGAGGCTTCAGGTTCCTTTTGCTGAAGCTGGGAGAGCAAGACTCTCCTGGCTTCAGCAAAAGGAACCTCAAGCCTCTGGAGCACAGCAGGAGTTCCCGCTGTGCTCCGGAGGCTTCGGGTTGCCTTCACTGAAGCCTGGAGAGCGAGAGGGGTCGGTGCACACCGATCCCTCTTGCTCTCCAGGCTTCGCTTCGCTGGAGAGGCGCTGCACAGTTTTCCCTCTCTGCGCAGCGCCCCTTCAGCGAAGCGGGAGGAGAAATGGAAGGGGCTCCGTTTCTCTTGCCGCTTCGCTGAAGGGGCGCTGAGCAGAGAGGGGGAGAATTTTTTTTCCTGTTCTCCCCCTCTAAAACAAGGTGCGTCCTATAGAGCGAAAAATACGGTACGTTCCAAGGCACCCAATATGCCAGTGAAATTGAGTACAATTGACCCATTGAAAAATCCTGCAAACACCCCATTCCACCCCTGCTCTGCTCTGCCCTGCCTCGTTCTGACCTCCCCTGCCCCCATTCTGCCTTTTTAGTGATGTTTCAGTGATGTCTTTATGATGTATCTGGGTCACTTCTGGGTTCGGCATGATGCGCATATACACAGTTGTACACATACTGAACTCTTGTAAACATTTGGCTACCAGTATATCGTGTGAAAAACGTGAGCTGAATGACTAGTTTTTGGATTTAATGTATTAATTATTATAACAATTAAAAATTCACTTTTATTCAGGAAACGTGTGAATTGAGATATTGGAATCTTGGATTTAACTTGCAGGCAGCAACCAGTATGCCCAGATTTACAATAAACTTTAAGAGTCTATATAACTCCTCAGTTATTTGACTGTATTGGGTTCCTTAATCACAGAATAGTTTCATAATTATTTTGTTAATGCCAACCCTGCTTAGGACTGAAAAGAGATCTCAAATTTCTAATTGCCCTGTGACCAGACCCTTGAGTTTTTCCCAGGTACAAAAAACAAACCATCTCCCACACCCTTGATTATTCTTCAGGAAAGACGTTGGCATCCTCATGATGCCTCAGATGTGCTCAGATATATATGCTGCTTTTCTGCTGATGGGTAAAAGAATTTGGCCTTGGGCACCTTTTTGTTTCAAGGCAATGACCTGACAGCCGCCCTCTGCTGAATTTTCCATTCTTTTTTTACTTCGACAGCAGTGACTCCAGCAGCAGCTCAAGCGACGAGTCTCCGGCCCGTTCAGTTCAATCCACGGCAGTTCCAGCACCCACCTCCCAGTTGCTTCCATCTCTGGAAAAAGATGAGCCCCGCAAAAGTTTTGGGATTAAGGTTCAGAATCTTCCAGTGCGCTCCACAGGTAAGATCTAAAGAGGCATCATCCATAATTAATGCTAAACCAAAGCAATATTGTGACAGCCCATAATATTCCACTGGAAAACGCAAGCCCTGTTTAATGAGCTTTGAACTGCATTGGTAGGCTACCGCTGACGTGAATGCTGGTGGAAAATATGTCATATTGCAAATGGGGCAGCATTAATTTTGAAAGAGATTTTTTAAAGCAGTCTGGTTCATCAACCTAAGGTGCATGGAATTTTCCTACCACAAGTGAAAGATATATAATAGTCAAAGCAGGGTTGTGTGTGTGCCTTTAAATCAAAATTCTGTGCACAGTTTTGTTAGTTTTGCACAAAAGAGGACTGAGCAAATTTGCACAGTTCTGGTTCCGCTCATCATGGAAAAGGGCAAGAAGCAACAGAGCAATACCAGTGGAGGCTGTATTGAGGTTCCCTTCTGGCCAGGGTGATTCTGCGAGGCTTCTCCCAAGTGCAGACTACACATCGCTCTATGCAGGGAATGGTTCACAGTGAAAAGAGGGGAATTGGGGAGGAGAGGTGGCATGTTTGGTTGGGAGAAGGGTGAACCCAAGCAGCTTGTTCTGCAGGTGGCAGTTCTGTGTGTATGTAACACTATACATTTTAAAATAGAAACTCACAACACGAAAGAGTACAAACCGCAACCTTTGTGCTGCGTTTTCCAAAAAGGCTACAGTGTCTTCTGTAACCATCAGCATGAATCTTCTGCTTTGCTTCTTGGGGTGTAGACACCAGCCTTAAAGATGGTTTATTCCACGAGTTCAAGAAGTACGGGAAGGTGACATCTGTGCAGATTCACGGAGCCTCTGAAGAGCGATACGGACTGGTGTTCTTCCGGCAACAGGAGGATCAGGAGAAAGCGCTCAATGCTTCCAAAGGGAAACTCTTCTTTGGCATGCAGATTGAAGTGACTGCTTGGATAGGGCCAGGTGAGCGCAAGGAGGTTGTTGCTGGCCCTTGAAAATGGCAGGTAGCCTTGTGCTGGCCCCTCAAAGGAAAATCCAAATAACAACAGTTTGGCCCAACTGAAGTACAACAAAGCCATGATCTGGTTTTTAAGTTCTCCAGAATGGAGAAAATTCATGAAAAAAGCTAGCTTGCTGTTGCTTTACATAGGAAATACTGAATCCAGGAAACTTGGAGGTGTTGGAAATTGAACATGGGGCCTTCTGCTTTCAAAGCAAATGCTCTACCAGTGAGCTATGGCTCTTCTTCAAGTTTAGTGATGCTTAAGTTGGCCCTAACAAAAACATTAGCCAGCTGCTCATTTTTGGTGCATTGGCACCATCCATCACGAACCTCTTCACAAATCCCATTGAAGTGGGCAGGAGCTCTTGTTTCAGTTTTCCCTCCAGATTAGTCTGTTGAATTTAGTTTCTGCTTACAGAATAGGAGTTGGTAGACTGCTTTGACCTTTGATTTGCTGGCATTACTAGATCCATAATCATTTGAAATGGGGTGGGATGAAGCTCAGCCCTCCTGACATGGCAGCGTAGAGAGATTTAGACACTACAGAATGTTAAAGAGAGAAGACACCACAGAATGTTAAAAGAACTTTTTTTAAATCACCTGCCTCCAGAAACAGAGAGCGAGAATGAATTTCGGCCTTTAGATGAAAGAATAGATGAATTCCACCCCAAGGCAACGAGAACTCTGTTCATCGGCAATCTAGAAAAAACCACCACATATCATGACCTTCGCAACATCTTCCAGCGTTTTGGAGGGATAGTGGTATGTACAGTGTGTGTGTGTTTGTATCAGTTCATTTGAGAGAGAAGCATGTTTCAGCTCATTAAATATAAGCTCTGAAGGTCCATTAATCTGATAAGTATCACTGGATCTTATTAAGCCATGATATAGAAATAATAAATTTGGAAGGGGGAAAAGGCAGCTTCCGTATCCCTGGGTAGCAGTGTCTTAGCAACCTTACATTGAAAACAACCCCGTTTGCTCTGCTGAATACTCTGAGCCCTACATGTGTCAGAGACTGCCTCCTTTGCTGTGCTCCCTTGCAAGAAGAGGTGGCACTTGAGGCAGATGGTTAGAAGGCTTGCCTGGCCCTTCCCACCTACAAGGGCCCAAGGAGGAAGAGCACTGGGGGCAGCTGTGCAGCCCTGGGACTTCCCTTCCTGAAGGGCGCAGCTCTTCTCGCTTTGTCTTGAAGAGGTGGAGCCTTTTCACTTGCTTACTAGGCATTTGCTAAACTCATGTCCATGGCTGAACAATGCAAGTCTGGTTCAGCAGAAACTGCTTCCGCTTCTGTGTGTTTGGCATTGGGGAAGGAGAGTGTGTTAGCAAGCAGGACTGAGAGCTGCCTGGGTTGAGTGTTGCCAGGCCTTTTAAACTCCCACCTGCATGCCCTGAAAAGCACTGCATGCAAACTCAGGAGACATCCACGAGAAAAGAGACTGTCATTTGCTCACACAGACCGTGGCAGTGGGGTATGTTGCAGATCCACTGTTGTGTGGATGCCTCATCATTAATGGAAAAGTGACCCCTAGGGGTGTAGCTGTTTGTTTTTGCTTTAATTGCTTGCTCACGGCAAGTCAGTCACCCTAAGTTGGAAGCTCCTATGCTGCTATGTCACTAGAACAAAGACTGGCTGGTGTTAGAGAAGTCCCCTCTTTGGGCAAGTCTTTGCTTCCTCACCTTTGGAGCCAAAGGCTTCTGGGAATAGAAGTCTTCTCTGGATCTTTTGCTCTTGTCCCTGGACTTGTTGAAGGTGCTGGAGTCTCCTTCTTTGCCTGAATCTCCTAACACACTGCTCACAAAGGCAGAAGTGAGTGTTGTTTTGCAAAAATAGAAAGTGTCCAGCTTCTATTTCTAGCTTGGGAGGATGACTCGTCCTACTCAGAGAACATTGTGCTTGCCTCGGCTCCTAGTCATCAGAGTGAAGGCTGGCCAAAATGTTGTTTATCCTTCTGCCTGCCTAAGCCCATTAAATCCCCAGGTAGATAATTTTCTCTAGCACAGGCTTTAAATATTTCCAGAGTATCTTAGTCACTACTTAGATTTCAGCTGCTGCTAAAGATATATATATATATAAACAAAAGCCAGCATTGAAATAATTAATCAGCATCACAATGTTGTTGCATTGTTGCTGTTGTTCATCTGGATTTTATTGTGTGCGTCATCTTGGTTTAGAATGAGCTGCAAGATGAGGGAGGGAGGGAAGAGTGGATTGTTGTGGTTTTCCATGAGCAGTATTTTTAAGAGCATAAAAATAGGACAGGAACACTGAATGGTTTGGGGGTATTGTCGTTTAGAAAAAGAAGCTGAGGAGGGGAAACTGCTTCTGTCACTTGTGTCCACACACCAACCTGACCTTGCTGGTTTAGGAAGCAAAAGAGAATCCACAGATGTGAGTGGATACTTGACCTAGGACCACCAGTTGCAGACTCCCACTTACGTTGCTGAGCTTTAGCGGGATGTGTGTGTTTTTGACTGGCCAACAACTGCTTTAAACTGGGGTCCTGCTGCATCCCTGAAGGCTAACCTGCAAAACTGTGAGCCTTCTTCCTCCTTAGCAGGGCGTTCTCTTTGACCAGCAGTCCTCTTGGTGCCCTGTGGCCTAGTCTGTCTCTCAGTGTGAACTGCTTTCCTTCCCCACCAGGATATTGACATCAAGAAAGTGAATGGGGTTCCCCAGTATGCATTCCTGCAGTACTGTGATATTGCAAGTGTGTGTAAAGCGATCAAGAAGATGGATGGGGAATATCTCGGAAATAATCGGCTCAAGGTAAATTTTCTCCTAGAAGTGCTGCTTTTTGAGGGGTTTGTTTTTTTTGTTTCCAGAGATTTTAAGTGATTCTTGTCAGCTTGAGCCGTGAAGCAAGGATAAGATGCCCTGTGTCCGTCTTAGGGCCTTTCTGTTTGCTTGTAGATGAGATTGGATTGTTTATGGGATTTTTCAGTCCCTCCAGATGGCACGAATGGGCAAAGTTGTTTGACCATCTTGGTGCAGAACCTGGAAACCGAATGAGCGTGGAGGTGGCATTTGTTTTCTTGCCCATTCACAGTTTTCTCTCCAGCTCCTTGTCCTGTACAGACTGCAAGTTGCACTTGATTCACTTGCCATAGGAAGGGGGCCACACTTTGTGTCCATTTAAGCTTCTGGAATTTATGTTAATTAAAACTGGCTTAAAAAAACCCCCAAACTGGCTTAGTACTTGCTCGCACCTGCTCTACGGATCTTAGTTTAGAATTAGGCCTGCTCTTGTTAAATGAGCTTAATTGTGAATTCTTTGACTGACTGGAAGTTTTGCCCTTTTGTGTCCAGCTGGGCTTTGGGAAGAGCATGCCCACCAACTGCATGTGGTTGGATGGTCTTTCGACAAACGTGACGGATCAGTATTTAACGCGACATTTCTGCCGCTATGGTCCTGTGGTGAAGGTAGGTGGGAGGCTTTCTGCAGCACGAAGAGGTCTCCTCTCTTCCTTCCTCAATAAACCTGCTCTTTTCTGACCCCACATTCAAGCTCCGTCCTGAAGACCTGCTTCTGTCTCTATATTTCTCTCTCTCTCCGGGCTGAGCCTATCCTTCCGAGAGGTCCAAAGCTCTCGCCACCTTTTTTCCAGTTGGGGAAATGGCATGTTAAGGCAAGCCAAACGTGTGCAGAGAGTGCTTGGTGTGTCTGCCCACCTTCTCTTCCTCCCCTGCCCCCCCTTGCAAAACTGTGAATCCCCCTAGAATTGTGGGTGCATGGCCCACTTCAGTGACAGGGCTCAGATTAGTCACATTAGAACCAGAAGTTGTCTTTTTGTTCTGTTTTTTTAAACAGAATTTGTACTCTCTGGGCATAAAATTTGCAACTACAGGGAAATAAGTAAAATACAGAAAAACAAAATAAAGGCCTACCAATGCCTCAAGCCACATGATTCTCAACCTAGAGCAGTCCCTTTCGCCCCTTTTTATTGTCTCTCTTACAAGATGCCTTGTTGCGGGGAAGGCTGAAAACGCCTCTAAATTTGGTGTTGTAACCGTATCTATTCTCCCTGCCCCTAGTTGCATTTGTTTGCTGGGACTGACGTTTCTGTCCTGTGGATGAGGCTCTTATTTTGGTTTTGTTTTGTTTTTTTGTTCTTACAGGTGGTGTTTGACCGCTTAAAAGGCATGGCTCTCGTTATCTACAATGAAATTGAATATGCACAAGCTGCTGTAAAAGAGACCAAGGGGAGGAAAATCGGTGGGAATAAAATTAAGGTCTGCAAAATTAAGTTCCTAAAGATTAGTAGTAATGATAATAAACAATAGTAAATAATAGGCCAGGCAGGGGAATTGCTTAATGACACAGAATGCTTTGCCAAAGTTTTTCTAAGATTGATTATTGTCACCCCCTCTGCCGAGTGGAGCTGTGCGGGCATCTCCAACTGCTGCTTGCAGCCTTTCCCTTCCTGTCATTTGCTTTGCTCAGTTCTTCTCCTTTCCTAAGTTCTTTGGCTGCTGGACCTTGTGCCGCTAACATCTCTGCAGCTGTAGAATTTCCTTGGCCCTCTTGGCTCACTGCATCCTTCCCAAGGAGAGATCACCTTGAGCGCAGGACTCTTGCCTTGTGTACATGGATGTGCCAGGTGCGTTGACCTCCTGGCCTGTGCCATTTGGGGCATAGTAAAGGCATGTGCTGTGTCCCATGGTGCTTTTTCCAAGAGGGAGATAAGCTCTACGTCAGAGGAAAGATGTGGTTCTTGTGGTGCATTGGGCACTGTCCAGGACGGCCTTTGAAATGTCGTCTCCTCTTGTCTTGCTTGGTTATCTGCTTCCAAATAAGACATCCTACCTTGTGTCAGGGGTGTGAGTGGGTGCTTGCGCACACTCAGTAGGATAGCCCTCCCCAAACTAGTGCCCTCCCAGTGTTTGGACCACAACTCACATCAGCCCCAGCCAGCAGGAAGGCACCATATATATTATTTTGGGGGGGGGAGGTAGGCGGGGCAGGGGACTGCACTAAGAGGTGAACACCTTAAAGGTGCATTGTAAAGGATGAATTTAACATTGAGCCTCCTGTGTGCTAGTTCTATAGCTTGTGTGGCTTCAGTGAGTTTGATGTCTGCCTGCCCTGTTGCTGTGGAGTATTACAGAATGTCTTCCGGTGCATCCGTCTTAAACCTTTTAATTACTGGCCTTTGATTAAAATTAGCCGTTTGGGTTTTTTGACATTGTAACAGGTGTTTGAGGATTGTTTATTCAACTTCCTGAGAGAGGGATTTATTGAATCTAATTTATAGAGTTGGAAGGGACCCCTGCAATGCAGGAACCTCAGCTAAAGCATCCATGACAGATGGCCACCCAACCTCTGCTTAAAAACCCCCAAGGGAGGAGGCTGTTCCACTGTTCAACAGCTCTTACTGTCAGATCTCAATCTCCTTTTTTGTGACTTGAAGCCATCGGTAGGAGTCCTATCTTCCAGAGCAGGAAAAAACAAGCTTCCATTTGACAACGATTTAGATATTTGAAGATTGCTATCCTCTCAGTCTCCTCTTTTCCATGCTAAACATACCTAGCTCCTTCAACCATCTCTCATATAAGGCTTGGTTTCTAGACCCTTGATCATCCTAGTTGCCCTCCTCTGCACACGTTCCAGCTTGTCAACATTCTTCTTAAATTGTGGCACCCAGAACTGGACACAGTATTCCAGAACTGGACACAGTATTCCAGGGTTGGTCTGACCAAGGCAGAATAGAGTGGTACTATTACTTCCCTGTGACGCAGGTGGTGCTGTGGTCTAAACCACTGAACCTCTTGGGCTTGCCGATCAGAAGGTTGGCAGTTCGAATCCCTGTGACGGGGTGAGTTCCCGTTTCTCGGTCCCTACTCCTGCCAACCTAGCAGTTCGAAAGCACACCAAAAAGTGCAATTAGATAAATAGGTACCGCTCCGGAGGGAAGGTAAACAGAGTTTCTGTGCGCTGCTCTGGTTTTGCCAGAAGCGGATTAGTCATGCTGGCCACATGACCCGGAAAAACTGAGCGCCACAACCCCAGAGTCATTCGCGACTGGACTTAATTGTCAGGGGTCCTTTACCTTTTTATTACTTCCCTTGATCTAAACACATCTGTTGATGCAGCCTTTTTTGCTGCTGTATCATACTGTTACCTCATGTTAAGCTTGTGGTCCACCAAGATCCCTAGATCCTTTTCACATGTACTGCTAGTCACTCAGATGTCCCCCATCCTATATTTGTGCATCTGGTTCTTCTGTCTAAGTGCAGAACCTTACATTTATCCCTATTGAAGTTCCTTTTGTTAGCTTGCACATAGTTCTCCAATCTGTCATTTTGAATTTTGATTCTGTCTTCTGTGACATTAGCTACTGCTCCCAGTTTTGTGTCATCTGCGAATTTGATGAGCATCCCCTCAATTCCTTCATCCAAGTCATTTATAAAGATGTTGAACAACAGGCCCAGGACAGAACCCTATGGCACCCCACTTGTCACTTTTTTCCAGGATCATGGGAAACCAAAAATAAGTACTCTTTGGGTTCAGTCAGTCAACCAGCTACAAATCCACCTTGTTCAACCCACATTCTGCCAGCTTCCTTGCAAGAATATTGTGGGGGATTTAGTCAAAAGCCTTACTGAAATCAAGATACACTATGTCTCTGATCCACCAAGTTTGTGATTCCATCAAAAAAAGAAATCAGATTGGTTTGGCATGACATATTTTTGAGAAACCCATGCTAGGTCTTAGTAATCACAGCATCCTTTTCTAAATGACCGACTGTTGAATTATCTGTTCTAGGATCTTCCCTGGTATTGATGTCAAGTTCACCGGTCGGTAGTTACCCGGGTCTTCCTTTTCCCCCTTTCTAAGGATGGAGACAACATTTGCCCACCTCCAGTCTGTAGGGACCTCATCTGTTCTCCAAGGTTTCTCAAAGATCATAGACAAAGGCTCTGAAATTACATCCACAACCTCCTTTAGTACCCTTGGATGCAGCTCATCAGGCCCTGGAGATTTGAATTCATTTAAAGTAACTAGGTGTTCCCTAATACCTCTTTTCCTATCTTGGGACGCAGCTCCCTCCTTACATCATTTATTCTGTTATCACCAGGTTTGGCATCACTTTCCTTTCGGGTGACGACAGAAGCAAAGTAGGTGTTGAGTTGTTCCGCCTTTTCTCTTGTCTTCTGCAAGGAGAGGATCCGCCACTTCCTTGTTCTTCTTACTTTGGACATAGCCAAATAAACCTTTTTAATTATTTCTAACCTCCCTTGCAAACCTAAGTTCATTCTGAGCTTTAGCCAGCCTGACTTTCCCCCTGCAACTGTTGGAATCACACCCAGTAGTTCCTTAAGCTTTTTGAAAATTGGCCTTTTTAAAATCCAGAGTGTGTGTCCGACTACACAGTTTCCCCTTGCCTCTGTATCACGAAAGCAAGAAGAACATGATCACTTTCTCCCAAGTTTCTTTGTACTTCCACTTTGTTGATCAGTTCCTCTTGATGATCCCCTTGATGCTTCTTCCACCTTCTGGGAAATAAAATTGTCGGAGAGGCAATGGAGGAATTTGTTGGACCTTGCATTCTTGGCAGAATTAAAGTCCCAACAGATATCACGGAAATTGAAGTTCCTCTCTTCCTCTTCGGTCTATTCCTTTTGAACAGGTTATACCCTACAATTCCTACATTCCAGTCATGAGTCTCAAGCCACCAGTTTTCAGTAATGCCTACCAGCTCATATTTGCTATCCTCCAATTCATCTTGCTTGTTTCCCATACTCTGTGCATTTGGGGATTTAGTATCTGTGGATTTAGTATTCTGGGTTTGGCTTGCTGTGTAAGATTGTCCAGAGGCATTTTAATTGTAGTTCTTGAGAAAAGCAACAGTAACAGCAAGAACAAGAACAACGTCTCACTAGTTATACATGCATTCATAATTAGCTCGTGATCCTTTTGACTAAAATCATACAGAAAAATCACTCTCATATTAACATGTTGAAGGTTATCAGTGGCTAAATGCACCCTGTCTTCCCCAACTTCCTTATGATATTCTCAGATGTATCTGGCCATTGCTGAATTGGCCCAGCATGGTTGCTTTTCTTTTTTCATAATGCGTATGGCATTATGATACTTCCATGCCCACATCTAAGCTGTGAAGTACCATATTCTATTAAAACTAGCTTCTACATTGAAACCCACCAGCAAGCAAAGTTCTCCTCATCTGATGCTTTAATGGGGCGGGGGGAACTTTTAATCATGTCTTAATTTCCCTGTGTCTTAAATGCAGATGGTGAACCTTTTTTCATAATTGGGTGTTATTGGGAGTAATGGGCCTTTAAAAATTCTTGTTTTTCAGGTGGATTTTGCAAACCGTGAAAGCCAGTTGTCATTCTATCAATCTATGGAGAAAACGGGTCAAGATATCAGAGACTTCTATGAAATGCTGGCAGAAAGAAGGCAAGTGTCCCTGATGTCTTTACAGTAGCCCAACACGGGTCTCTGGAGGTTGGGTGGATCTACCCAGCAATTCATAACAATTTTTTTGGATTTTTCCTGCCGTCATTTTAATTCTTTTTGGCTTTTTTATTTTTACAATGGATATCCAAAATACCATTGTGAGTTGGGGAAGGGGTTAGCAGCCAGTAGCAATCCTGTTTAAATGATTGCAGCTCATAACCAAGTCTTGTAAACAGGGGGACATTTTGAGGGAGAGGCCCAGAGTGCTGTTTCACGGTGTACATTGGACCGAGAGACATAGATGGTGAGGGAGCTGCTGTAGTGGCCTGCAACACCTGCGCCATGTTGGCCTTCCTTCCTGAGAAAGTGCAGAATTGCACCTGCAACAGATATCGCCCAGCCCTGCCAGACACATTCCATATATAGCAAGGGACTACGAGATTCTGGGCTGGAAGCTGCAGGGCCTTAGAGCAGAAGTGTTTTTTTCCACCACTCATTCCTGCTGAAGGTCATGGCTTAGGAAAAGCCTCTGAAGCCTCTCTTAGCAGTGGGACGTGGGGTGGGGGCTATTGAACTAAAGGATCAGCTGCCTGCTTAGAAAATAGCTGTTCTTTTTGTCTTTTGATTGAACCTGTAGCTACAGTAGTCGAGCTGTATATGGTGGTCTTGATCTGGGGAGAAGCTGACTTTTTTATGTTCCTGGGTTTGGCAGGGATGAAAGGAGAGGATCTTACGACTATGCTGCTGACCGTACCTACTATGAGGCTGTTCGCACCCCAGGAACATATCCAGAAGATCCTCGGAGAGAATATCCAGCCCGTAGCAGGGAGTTTTATGCTGACTGGGATCCTTACCAAGCAGAGTATTACGACCCACGGTATTACGACGACCCGCGGGAATACAGAGATTACAGGGGTGACCCTTACGAGCAAGACATAAGAGAGTATAGTTACAGGCAACGGGAGCGGGAGCGATTTGAATCAGACCGGGACCGGGACCATGAAAGGAGGCCCATTGAAAGGAGCCAGAGCCCAGCTCACTCCCGACGGCCCCAAAGCCCTGGAGCATCTCCATCCCAATCAGAGAGGCTGCAGAGCGATTCTGAGCGGAGAATCTACAGCCGGTCCTCGGAGCGGAGCGGCAGCTGCAGCTCCCTCTCCCCACCCCGCTATGACAAGCTGGACAAAGCCCGCCTCGAGCGCTACACAAAAAGCGAGAAGCCCGAAAAAG
Source organism: Podarcis raffonei (assembly GCF_027172205.1). NCBI lineage: Eukaryota > Metazoa > Chordata > Lepidosauria > Squamata > Lacertidae > Podarcis > Podarcis raffonei. Next base: position 81,620,185 of record NC_070609.1, on the reverse strand, counting down.
AGCGGGCCTTTGAGCAAGAGAGAACGGACAAAGACAAGCGCCTGGTAAGGAAGGAGAAACCAGAAAAACTTGAAAAGGATAAAGCGGAGAAGCAGAAACGGAGGGCCAAAAATCATTCTCCCAGCTCTCAGTCGTCGGAAACAGACCCAGAAACCGAACGGGAGCCCACCCCTGAGAAGGTCAAAGGCAGCAGCAAAGGGAGTCGGGAGAGAGCAGATAAAGAAGGAGCTGCGAAGAACCGTCTGGAGCTGATGCCATGTGTCGTGTTAACACGAGTCAAGGAAAAGGAAGGGAAAGTAATCGAACAGCCTGCTTTGGAAAAGCTGCGTGGGAAGCAAGAAAACGACACGCTCAAGTCTCCTTTGCTTGAACAAAAAATGCAGATTTCTCAGGCAGACCAAACCAAGTCAGAGCAGCTGAAACTTGAACCCGCCCGAGTGAAAGTGCCAAAAGAGAAGGTGCTTGCCAGTCACATCGAAGTGGTTGAAAAGGATGCAAAGCTGAAGCCTAAGAAGCACCTGAAGGCAGAGCTGCCTAGTGAAGTGACTAACCCAGTAGATCTAGAAAAGCTGGAAGCTCGCAGAAGACGCTTTGCGGATGCAAACCTCAAGCCAGATAAGCAAAAAATGGACTTTAAAAGGAGTAGTCAGGAGGAGGAGGAAGCGCGTGTGGTTTTGAAAAAGCAGATTGAGTTAACAAGTAGTGAATCTGAGAGAAAGCCCTTGAGGAAAGAGACTCTTAAAAGGGAATCCAAGAAAACCAAGCTGGAAAGGCTTGCCTCAGTGACCAGCCCCAAAGAAGCTCAAGAGCCAGCCAGTATTTCTCTGGGGATTGGTTTACGGCCCAGTTTAGAGCTGCAGGCTAGACTAGGGGAGCTACTTGAGGAACCTGGGGAAGCCCCTGAGATCCCTGTAAGGAAGATCAACTCCATCAAATTGCAGCACAAGCATACACAGCTGTTAGATGACCAAGGAACTGAGCGAGAGGACACATGGAAAACCTACTGCAGTCTTCCCGAAGAAGTGCCCGACCACAAGCTAGCTCAAGAGAAGCTTCCATCATCCGATATTGAGGAGAAGATTCCCATTGACATTGATCACACACAGAGTTATCGGAAGCAAATGGAGCTGAGTCGCAGGTTGAAGCAGCAAATGGAAATGGAAATTGCAAAGCACGAGAAGTTTGGCAGCCCAAAGAAAGATCTTGATGAGTATGAGAGGCGTAGCCTGGTGCATGAAGTGGGGAAACCCCCGCAAGATGTGACAGACGACTCTCCTCCCAGCAAGCGGAAGAAATCCTCTGACGCTTTCGACTTTGAAATTAGCACAAAGAGAGAGAGAAACTACAGGAGCTCTCGGCAGGTGAGTGAGGACTCCGAAAGGACGGCCTGTTCCCCTAGCCTCAGGCCCTTCCCTTTCCATGAGGAAGAAGAGATGCTGGAGTCCCCGAGGCTGGTGCCTGTGAAAGAAACCAAAGAGTCACCTAAAATGGATGAAAAGGGTCCTCCATATTCTAATGTGGCTGTAAGGGAGGATTCTTTGAAATTTAACCCCTACGACTCCAGTCGAAGAGAGCAGATGGTAGAAATGGCTAAAATAAAATTATCTTCTGTGAGTTGTGAGGAGGAATTGAACCGATGGGAGTCCCAAGTGAAGCAAGAGCCCGGGAGGGTGGACATCACCTTCCCAAGCAGCATTGTCAAGAGAGATGGCATAAGGAAGCGGTCAATACGGGATCTGGAGCCAGGAGAGGTGCCTTCGGACTCTGACGATGACGGCGATAATAAAGCCCATTCTCCAAAAACCCCTTCGTTGCTGGAGAGCTCCAGGTTGTCTTTTTTATTACGGGACAGGGAAGAGAAACTTCGTGATCGAGAGGAGAGGCTGCCAACCTCTTTGGAAAGGAACAAGTTTTATTCCTTTGCATTGGACAAGACAATCACTCCCGACACAAAGGCCTTGCTTGAGAGAGCCAAATCTCTCTCATCCTCCAGAGAAGAGAACTGGTCTTTCCTTGATTGGGACTCGAGATTTGCTAATTTTAGGAACAACAAGGGCAAAGAGAAAGTGGATTCTGCTCCAAGGCCTATCCCCTCGTGGTATATGAAAAAGAAGAAAATCCGAACCGATTCTGAAGGGAAGCTGGATGATAAGAAGGAAGACCACAAGGAGGATGAGCAAGAGAGGCAGGAGCTCTTTGCCTCGCGCTTCCTGCACAGCTCCATCTTTGAGCAGGACTCAAAGCGCCTGCAACACTTGGAAAGGAAAGACGAAGACCTTGACTTCCTCTCTGGTAGATTGTACGGCCGGCAGGCATCCCTGGATGGGAACATTGGCATGTCAGACTTTGTGCCAGAGCCAGTGGTTCTCTTCCACAGCAGGTTTGTGGAGCTCACAAGAATGCAACAAAAAGAAAAGGAGAAAGACCAGAAGCCCAAAGAAGCAGAAAAGCAGGAGGAGAAGGAGAGTCAGCCCAAAAGCCCAGAAGCAGCTGCGCCTGAGGAAAAAGTGGCAGAGCATAAGCATCTGCTTTCAGTTGGGCCATTTCCAGCTGCTCTTGTACTCCAAGAACCAGGGCCAGCCATGCCGGAAAAGGTCACGAATGAGAAGTTGCCGGTCATTGCGCCCTCTTTGAGAGAAGAGAAGCCTCTGCCTGAACTTGGTCCTGTGGCTGAAGAACCAAAGCCTCTTCCAGAACTCCTTGCTGCTGTCAAAACTGAACCACCTGAGCATATGGAAGCACCGCCAGGAATAGACAGCAACAAGGACCCTGCTCTTTCTGCAGCAACTCCTCCTGAGGAAGACTCGGTATCCCTAGTGCACCCTTCCTATTTGGACACAAAGCCACCCACGCCCGGATCTTCCTTCTCTCAAGCGGACATCTGCACAGATCCAGAACCTGAAACAATCCCACCACCACCACCACTCGAACCAGCAGCCAGGTCTGAGGAACTGCCTGAGCTGAAAGAAGAACATGTTTCCCCATCTCTGAACTCTGAGGCTGGTGCAGGGCAGAAAGCAGAGCCAGCTGTGGAGGTCCTGCCTCCAGTCTCCGACACGGAGATGGAAGCCGAACCACTTGTTGTCATCAAAGACAAGAAGCCGAACAAGAATAAACGTTCCAAAAACCCTGTCCAGACGTCGGTTGCAAACGTTGCAGAGAAGCCTGTCACAAGGAAGAGTGAAAGGATTGACCGCGAGAAACTTAAAAGGTCGGGCTCTCCCCGTGGGGAAGCACTGAAGGTGGAAACAGAGAAGGTTTCGAGAAACGCTGCTAAATCTCCAAGCGCTGCACCAGAGCCGGAAAACCCAGAGCCTAGCTTGCCAGTGGGCAGGACAAGGCGCAGGAATGTGCGGTCAGTTTATGCCACCACAGGGGACCACGAAGGCCCATCGCCTATGAAGGATACTCTGGAGGTCACCAGATCTACTAGGAAAAGGGTTGAAAGGGAGCCACCAGACTCTGCCTTGACTCCAACCCCTCCAAGAAGAGGCAGGCCTCCCAAATCCCGCCGCAAGCCTGAGGAGGAAGTCTCTCCCGTGAAGGTTGAACCAGCTCACCCAGAGGTAGAAGAAGCAGAATCAAAAGAGATGGTGGAAGTCCCGAAACCCGTGGAGGGGTGGAGGTCACCTCGATCCCAGAAGCTGGCACACAGCCACTCTCCAGCAGCCAGCACTCCTCAAGCCAAGAAAGGGGGGAAGAACGAGTCGAAGGCTGAGAATTTGGTGGAGCCAGAAGAGCTCCCTGACCTCTCTGGCCAAGGCTCGAATGGAAGTGAAAACGGTAACAAACCCAAGGTGGAGAAAGAGCCTCTTCTGAGTGACCAGAAGCGAGAGAGGAAAGAAGTCGAGCTGGAGAAAAATGTCCCCGAAGCCTGCACCATTGAGATTGTGGAAAGAAAGCCTGTCTCTGAGAGAACTCCAAAGTCCAAACGTGGAAGATCCAGGAACGTCAAGGCCGTCGATAAAGCCTCCTTGATGAAGAGCTTGAAAAGCGTTGAAATCCGGCTTAATGTGGATGAAGTCAAAGGTGCTTTGCGGCCCAGCGAAGAGGACACGGAGCCTGTGCCGGCATCGTCCCCCAAGAACAAAAGTCCCCGGAAGGAAGACAAATTGTCACCCCATTTCATAAAGACAGAGGCAGAAGACCCCTTCCAGGAAGCAGAGAAAGATCTGGCTTGTGAGCCGACACAGTCTCCTGAAGCAGACCAGCTGGCCAAGCAGATCGAATTGGAGCAGGCCGTGGAGAACATTGCAAAGCTCACTGAAAGCCAGACGATTGCAGCCTACAAGGAACAGGCGGCTGAAGTGTCAGACGTTCGCCCGGAGGAAGACGGGGACAAGCCTGCTCATCAGGCCAGCGAAACAGAACTCGCGGCTGCCATTGGCTCCATCATCTATGACATCTCTGGAGAGGCCGAAAGTTTCCCTGCTCCGCCAACGTATCCTACCGAATCTGAATCGGAAATGCCCGCAGAACCGTTGGTGCTGCCACCCGCACGAGAAGAGATGGAGCCTGAAACTGATCAAGCCGTGAGCAATATCTTGGAGTCAGAAGCCACTTCGGTTGAGCCGCCTGCCCCACCAGGCCCTGGCACTACCCCAGAGGCAGACTCTGCCAAAGAGGCGGAGGTGAGTGTGAGCGAATCCTCCAATTCGGCACAAGAAGCAGAAACCTTGCAAGAGACCGACATGGCTCGGAAGGAACGGGGCCGCCAGAAAACCACCCGGCCGAGGCGCAAGCGGAGCACAAGCAAGAAAGGGGATACAGCAGCAGAACCGAGGACTGTTGAGCCCGAACGAGTACAAAGCAAATCTCCAGTGGCCAATGAGGTTAAAGGGAAGTCAGAAGGAGCCTCGAAAGAAGAGAGTCAAGAGAAAAGCTCTCCTCTGGCTTCCCAGCCAGGTCCCCCTGATGCCAGCAAGGCTGCACCCCTGGAGGGGGCTTCTCCAGAACCTCCTGTGGCAGACAGCACCCCCCTGCCCAAAGCAGTGGACCTGCTCTCTCCGTCGGTTCCTGTTGAAGAGGTGAGCCAGAGCGCCTTCAAACTACAGCCGGGGGCTGACAGTGCTCCAGTGACTCCTCCACCAGGCACCCCCAATACACCTCTGCCAGCAGCAGCCCCATCTTCAGCTGCAGCAAAGCCAGTCTCCGCTGGGTCTGCCCCCCTTCACTCCAGCACAGCAAAGGTGACTGAGTGGATTGTGAAGCATGAGGAGGCCCGGGCCCGCTCCACCCCACCGCCGGCTCTCCCCCCTGACACAAAGGCATCGGATATAGACACAAATTCCAGCACTCTGAGGAAAATATTGATGGAGCCCAAGTACGTCTCTGCAACCAGCGTGGCATCAACAACGCATGTCACGACTGCCATAGCCGAGCCTGTGAGCTCACCTCGTTTGGTAGAGGAAGATCCTCCACACCCTCCGGCAGAGGTTGTCCGGCCTGGATCAGAAGACAAGCCAGCTGTCCCAGCCATGAATGCTTTGGAGCCGCCAGTTGCAGAGGCCCCAGTTTTCACCGAGAAAGAGAAGGTCATCACTGTCATTGCTCCCAAGGCCACTTCTGTGATAAGCAGGATGCCCCACAGCATTGACCTCGAGGAAACCCCGCGGATAACTCTGGTGAAGCAAGCGCCCCAGACGTGCCTAGTCAACGCCCTCTCGCCAAAATACAAGCAGAGGCCAAGTACCAATGACAACAGCCGGTTCCATCCGGGATCCATGTCCGTCATTGAAGATCGGCCGGTGGAGACAGGGTCCAGCCCCGGTCTTCGCGTCAACACATCAGAAGGCATCGTGCTCCTGAGCTATTCCCAGCAGAAGACAGAAGGCCAGCAGCGGATCACAGCAAAGATCAGCCAGATCCCCCCAGCAAGTGCAGTTGACATTGAATTCCAGCAGTCGGTGTCCAAGTCCCAGATCAAGCAAGAGCCTCTTGGCCCCTCTCAGCCAATCCCAAAGGGCTCTCAGACGCCAACGGGGTACGGGAGTGTCTCAGCCCCATCGTCCCTTGTGCTGGGAGCTCAGCAGTACAGCCCTTCCCCTGTACTTTCCTCCATTAAGCAGGAACGGGGCAGCCTGGAAAAATCGGAGCCCCTGCACCTCTCTGTCCAGGCGCCCACTTCTCAGTCGGGGCCAGTCAAAGTCCTTTCCCAGTCTGCCAACACTCCATCCATCCTCGTCCACAACCAGATGGTGCTCCCACAGAGCATTGCTTCTTCCACCAACAAAAAGCTTCCAGACCCAGGTGCCCTGAAAGTGGAGACCAAGACTCTTCAGCCGTCGAGCTTGAGCCCCGGGGTTGGGCCTCATCACCCCTCCTTGTCTAGCAAGATTCACCCAGAGGCCAATCATGTGAGTGCAGGGCCCAGCACCCCAGCAGAGCGGGTGGTGTCTCACTTGGGGGTCACAAAGCAGGAGCCCCTCTCTCCACGGACAAGCGGGCACTCTCCGTCTCCCTTCCCAAGGGCTTGTCATCCGGGCGGCCCTTCTTCCCCAGCCCTGTCTGGGAACAACTCCATGCTAGGGATCCAGGGGTCTCCTTGCCCTGGGATCCCGGTGCCTCAATATATCTCCAGCATGCACCCCGAGCAGTCTGTGATCATGCCCCCGCACAGCGTCACCCAGACGGTCTCCCTGGGGCACCTCTCGCAAGGGGAGGTCAGGATGAACACCCCTCCTCTGCCAGGAATGCCTTACAGCATCCGTCCTGAAGCGCTTCACTCCCCGAGGGCGGCTCTGCAGCCGCAGCGGTCAAGCACGCCGCAGCCAGCCCCCATCCGAGAGATCGTCATGCCACCTCTGTCTTCCCAGCATTCCTCGGAAGAGGAGATGCACTACCACCACACAGTGTGCCGCGGGTCCGCCCCCGTGCAGTCGGACGTGCTCGTCATGCAGCCAGACTACCGCTTGCACCCCTCCGGCATTCGGCTCGACCAGTACAACGTGCCCCGGGACGTGCGGATGATGATGCACCCGCACATGGCTGCAGTGGGAGGCGACCACCACCCCGAGACCCGGCAGTCCCGCACGCCAGAAGGGAGGTCTGTGAAGACGCCCCCCGCCACAAAGACTCTCCCGTCAGGCAAAGAGGCACCCAAGGCCTCTGAAGTCAAGATGGCTCACTCCCCCCACAGTGAGCCCCGCCTCCTCAGCGGCCAGCTGCCAGGACTGCCTCTGACGCAACCAGTTGTCGTCCCTCACGGCGTGCAGATCATGCACCCGGGGGGCACCTCCTTCCACGATTACAGGACGGTCTACGGGGACATGAGGAGCTACCACCCGGCGGCTCAGCTAGGTCATCCTCAGTTTTCCGGGGCATCGCCAATCGGGCTGCCTTCTCGGAGTATGACCCCCTCTCAGGTAAGCCAAAAGCACTGGGATCAATGGGTGGGATGCTTCTGCGTCTTGTACCGCCTTGGAGACAAGCAGCGTTTAGGATGGCATCATAAGTTTTTGTGGACCAGGTTCCATGTGTCAAGGTGTCATAGTAATTGATAAAAATGCAGCCTGCAAAATTCAGTTGGGGCTAAAATGTGTGCAAAAAAGAAAATCTTGTTCATGCAAGCTGCTTATGCCATCGTGAAGCGGGTTCCTCTTTAACTGAGGTCCCTGATGTTGGCTGTGGGAACCACAGCACCTTCAAACTCCTCTCGTGGTGCGTGCTAAGGCTCCCGTGCCTCTCGTGTGTGTGTGTGTGTTGGGGGGGGGGCTCTCTGCTGTGTTTTTATTTTGAGGTGTGTGGAGTTTCCCCCATCTAGTTCTTTTGGGGTCAGGGAAGCATTCTGAGCATCACCCTTCCTTCTTTTGTAAATGGGTATTTTGTGGTGCCCACAACAGTATCAAAAGTGCCCCTGGGCCCCAAAAGGTTAGGGGTCCCTGTGTTGCAAGACTGGCTGTTGTGTTTGCTGCAAGAGACCCAGGTGGGAATTGGCTCCTGTTCTTTAACGTGCCCAGAATCTGATTCCTTCCTCTCCGCAGCCTGGGAGTTGCTCTGCCTGCCCGTCCGCCTTGGGAGTAGGGTGGTGTGCATCTTCCAGGCTGCCCAAGGCAAGGAAGTGAAGTGCCACCAGCAAGCCCCTCCCTCTGTCTTCCGTTCCCACCCCTCCTCCCAGTTTCCAAGCCTGCTCTTGGCTTGTGTATAAAAACATTTTGGGATTGATGCAGCTGGGATGTGTGTGGCAAGTTCTTGCATGGCTGGGAGGCATGTACCTCAGAAGGAAGTGGAGTGTGCCAGCAGCAGCTACCACAAGCATTCGATGCACAGGGTAGCAGGTCACAGGGAGTGTTTTTGGGGTCCTACAGTGGCCCTTAATTTGTAGCTGTGTGGGGACAGATGTGGGGGCTTGGAAATCAGGGTCCTAGAAACCAGAGAAGGCTGCTCTGGAAACCAGAACCACTGCCACAGAGGCAGGTTATGGCTGAGCATGCAGACATCCTTGAGAAGGAGCCATTGTTGGAGACCCTAGGGATAGAAGCCACAAGTTTTTTAAATCTAGAATGATAAACCTGCACTAGTTTGCTTTTCTGGGGAGAGGGTGTGGTGGTGTTTCTGAGAACTTTGGAGTTTGCTGCCTGCCAGAGCCCTCTTTCAGAGCACAGGCACAAGGAAGGCAAGACCAGACCAGTGTTTCCTCCTCCTCCAATGCGCCCTTGTCTTTGTGCCTCTCAGGGTCTGCCAGAAGGAGAACACACCCACCCCAGCCAGCCAGCTCATAGCAAGACTCCCCAGCACACCCAGGAGCCCAAGGGAGCCCAGGCGGCAGGACCAGACCCCACTCACCACCCAGTGGCTGTCAACCGGCACGTCCAGCAGATCGACCCCCACTTGCACCTTCAGCGCAGCCAGGCGGACGCAGGCCAGACCTCCTACCCGTCTCCCGTCGCTATCTCTGTCAAACAGGAACTCCCATCCCCACATCAGGCCCCAGTGCAGAAGCCGGCGCTCTTTATCCCAACCACCTCTGGGCCTGGGGCTCCTCCGGGGCTGCCCCTCTCCCGGCCCGAGCCCCAGTCAGTGCTCAAGCAAGACCTTGCACCTCATCCTGTTTCCCAGAGACCGGTGGACATGGTCCAGCTGCTGACCGTGAGTTTTCTGTGCTGGCTTTTGATTGAATTATTGTTGGCAGGAGGTTGGGGAGGGGTGCAGATGGCGGGGGGAGACCTGGTGATGAACACTCAGTTGGGAAAGGGGGTGCAAGTAGGAAGCAAGGGGCTGGTTGTGAAGGAGGAGGGTCCTGAGTGGGCCACAGAGGCTGGGCTCTGGCAGTGAGGCACTAGTTGAAACCTCCAGGGGTGGGGAATCCTGTCGGTCCAAGGGCCGCATTCTCTTCCAGGCAACTTCCTGGGGGCCGCATGTCACCAATGGGCAGGGCCAGAGGCATGGGGCAAGGATACATTTCAGCTGGGCAAAAACACGATGGGTTTTGGGGGTGCATTTGGTGGCTGGGCCTGAGGTCGCCCCCTCCAACTCTGCCCTGCTTCCTTGCAGTTATTCCATTGCTTTCACCATTCGAACTGAAGTGTTCTCTCTCTCCCCCCCCCCCCATTTGCAGAAATACCCCATTGTCTGGCAGGGGCTCCTGGCCTTGAAGAACGACACGGCGGCCGTCCAGCTGCACTTTGTCTCCGGCAATAACGTCCTGGCACACCGCTCCCTGCCAGCCCCAGAAGGGGGACCTCCCCTGAGGATTGCTCAGCGCATGAGGCTGGAAGCGTCACAGTTGGAGGGCGTGGCGCGCAGGATGATGGTAAATGGCTGGAGCAAGAGGCTCCTTTCTGAGGAGGGTCTTGCGCCCGCTGAGTCCGCTTGGCACGTCTGCATTGGATTCCAGCCGCTCAAAGCGTCTGCGAGACCAGGCTTCAGAGGCCTGTTCAGTCTGCAACAGAATTGCACATTGCATGGCTGCGTCCTGTGGGGAAAGCAGGGGTTGTTCATCAATGTACATGAAATTACCTGTCAGGTGTTGATGGATGTGCTTTTGCAGGCGCCTGGAATATATGGCGCTGGTTCCTTGGGAATGCAGGGATGGGGCAGCAAAGCATGTGCACATGAGATGCGCTCTTCAGGGGTCTTGTCCTGCCTTCCAGGTGGAGAGCGACTATTGCCTGCTGCTGGCCTTGCCTTGTGGACGCGACCAAGAGGATGTTGTGAACCAGACGGAGTCGCTCAAGGCAGCCTTCATTAGCTACCTGCAAGCCAAGCAAGCCGCTGGCATCATCAACGTTCCCAACCCCGGCTCCAACCAGGTATGGGGAAGGGAGAGAAAGATGGGCTCGTTTCCTCCCCATAATGTGTTTAAATGCGAGGACTTATTTGGCTGCTGTTAGAATGCAGTGCCTGAGCATATGCAGAATGCATTTCCTTCACCACTGTGTGAACTTAGTGGGACTTGTCTACACCTGCTCTTCCAGGCAGGCTTGAGAGACATCCCCACCACATCTCTCCCGCTCCCCAACTTTGCTTTGTTATTTTGGGGATGTCACAGCTGAACTTGTGAGGCAGCAGCAAGGTGGAGCCTGTTGAGTTCGAATCACAGGAGCCCAGGCCTTTCAGCGCAAGCGGCTGAGGGTCTGCCCTTTGTGCTCCTGCCTGGGGCGAATGTGTTGGCCATTGAGAGCTTGTGTGGTCACCCTTCCCTCTCCTTTGTGTTTCTCTATTCCAGCCTGCCTACGTCCTACAGATCTTCCCACCCTGTGAGTTCTCCGAGAGTCACCTCTCCCGCCTCGCCCCAGACCTCCTCGCCAGTATCTCAAACATCTCTCCTCACCTGATGATTGTCATTGCATCGGTCTGAGTGGCTTACAGTTACGGACTTCTTTCTCCAAGGCCCTACAGCAAAAACAGAGAGACAGTGAATGACGAAGGAAGGGAGGATGGACGGAAGGGATTGGACCCTCCTGCCCAAAACTCTGGCTTTGTAGTGGCCGCCATTCTACCTTGTATGTTTACATATTGCTCTAGTGAAGACGGACACCTGAGGCACTTCAACGAGGCAGACTGGTCCTGGGAGCTGGTGCCTCCTTGGGGGGGGAATGAAAGGAAGGCTATTTTTTTTAACTTACGAAATAACTTAAAAACAAAAAAAGGAGGAGGAACCAGAACTGCCTTTGCACTAAATCAGTGACTTTGGACCTTTGCACAGTTAAAGATTTGTTGTGGCGTTCAGGGTGGATGTCTCAATACACGCACGAACTTGCGTTGTGGACTCAGAAAACGCAGGACCTGGGAACTTCCGCTCCAGTCTGCGGGTCAAGGAGCATTTCACGATGTGTCTCCCCACTCCTTCTCCCGGATGACCCCGCGCGCTGCCCCCCTCCCCCAATGCTGCAGTTGCCTCCTCTTCCTCCTCCATCATCTGGGATGTACAGTTTACACTGAAGCAAAGCAAAACACAAAAGGGAGAGAACTATTTTCCTTCCTGGTGGGATATGCAGGACTCTGTGGGTGTGTGTACATAGAAATATATATATATATATAATATATATATATATATAAATATATAATACTGACTTTAAAAAGAAATCTGATCCCCACAACATACTTTTTTTTAATCTGTGCCAAAAAATGTGTTTTCAGAGAAAATCTTATTTTCATACTCAGACTTTGTATTTGTCACTCATTTGTAAGTGTGCTTCATTTAGACATTGCCGCCTCCTCCCCGCCTCTCCCTGTTCCTTCACATGTGGAAGTGTTATACACTTGTACAGACTTTTTATCTCCTCCTCCTCCTCCTCCTCCTGTCCTTGTCCTAACAATTAATTTATGGAAATGTTTTCTCAGCGCCGTTTTGTTTTGTGTGTCCATTGGATTACAAACTTTATTAAAAAATACAAGACATTCCAGTCTTTGGTGTGCTGTGTGCAGCTGACGGGGGGGGGGACTGCAGTTTATTTATTGTACTACTTTCAACCTTTTTGCCTTCTGCTAGCTTGATTCTCACCTGCTACTTGCACTTGGATCTGGTACTTTAAAATTTTATACCCACTAGCACCCTTAACCCTAAAATGCCAGGTATCTAGTTTCAGGCAGGCAGGCAGAGCCGGCTTTTGCCTGTCACGGGAGATGGAACCCACGGCGGGTGAGTGTCTCAGCATTTTCTGTCAGTCACTTGAATGTGTATGTAGAAGAAAAAGACTGGGGTGGGGTTTGAGGATGTTTCCTCTTGGTTCTTGTGGATTACAGTGGGGCCTTTAGTCTGGATCCAACCCTACAAACAATGCTCTTTAAAAAAACGGAATTACATGAGGTTCTGCAAATATAGCATATATTTGCTTCAGGGTGAGTTAACTCATTATCCTTTCTGGAGTGCATCGGAGCAGAAATGTGGGTGTTGTAGCATTTACCTTACATGGTTTGAGGCCGTGCGAGAGAGCCCGATTCCAAAATGAAGCGCCCCATCCACCCCCCGGCTCATGGAGAGAGCAGCAGCAGCAGATGTACAAGGAGAAACCATTTTGTCAGCCAGCGGGGGTGCTGGGGTTCAATCTCCAGCTTCAGAAATAAATAAATGGGGCTGTTAAAGTTGTTTTAATTCACTTCTTCCCTAGCTGGAGCATCCTTCTTTATCTACCCTGCTGCCTGCACCTGCCAAAATATTGACCAAATGCAGCTGAGGAGAATCTCTAGGAAACCCAACACTGATGACCTGCCGTTTTTCACCAGCTTCCTCATTTCTCAACCTTGTTGAATAATTTGACAGCCAGAAAACTTTTTCTTTTAATAGAGTGCTAAGGGATTTTTAAACAGGCTGCTGAGACAATACCCACCAAACAGTGTGCATTTTGAATCAGACGTTAGAAAATAATGGCCTTTATTTTGTTTCTAAATATTAACACAGATGCAGGAGCTTCTCAAATACAGAAATAATCTTATTATTATTTTTTTTACATTGGTAACGCCGTCGTCACCTCCTTAAAATAGCTGCTTGTGAGTGAAGCTGGAGGCATTAGATGGGCAAGGAGGGAACAGCCAGCAGCACCTTAAAACCAAACCACACGTGCCACCCCCCCCCCGACCGAGCAGCGTGTAGTACAATCCATACCGGTCCCCTTGCCCCTCTGCAACCAGCCCTCCCTTCACTCTGCAGTCTGTGGGGCCTCTGTGGGCAGAGAAGTGGTCTGGGCTTCGTTGCCATCCCTCGTGCGGAAGAGCAGCTCCCCTGAGGGAATGACCTGTTCAGGCTGCCAGGCAGCGGTGGGGGCACCGTACTGCTGGTAAAAGTCTGTGTCCGCCTGGAACATCACCAGGGCTTGAGCTGTGTGGATGCGGACGTGCTGGGCCAGGCTGTTGGCATCCAGGAACTTCTCCCCGCAGGAATCGCAAGCGTACAGGATTTGGGTGTTTGGATCTGGAAAGACAGGACAAAGCCAGAAGACAGCAAATTGCAGGAGAGCCGGGGTGGTCAGTCCCATCTGTTTCCTTTGAAAGTGCTTTATCCCAGAGAGAGTCATACAGAAAGGCCGAGCAGTAGGGCCATGGGTGAATTGCTTCAACCGGCCCCAGCCACCCATCCTACAAATCATAGCTTTCTGTAAAGAAACCAGGGAGGTGTAGTTTGTCACAGGTGCTGAGACAAGGTGCAAGGGCTCTCCCACAGGACTACAATTCCTAGAGTTCCCTGCGAAGAGGTATTAAGTGTTAAACCGCTCAAGAAATGTAGCTCTGGGGGGAGCTCTCTGCACTACACTTAGCACCAAAGAACTGCAGTTCCCAGGATTATTTTGGGGCTGTCAGGACTTGTTTGAAGTGGCACGACATTTTAAATGTCTAGTGCATGGGTAGGCAAACTAAGGCCCGGGGGCCAGATCCGGCCCAATCACCTTCTAAATCCGGCCCACAGACGGTCCGGGAATCGGCGTGTTTTTACATGAGTAGAATGTGTTCTTTTATTTATAATGCATCTCGGGGGTATTTGTGGGGCATAGGAATTCGTTCTTTTTTCTCTCTCCAAATTATAGTCCGGCCCCCCACAAGGTCTGAGGGACAGTGGACCGGCCCCCTGATGAAAAAGTTCGCTGACCCCTGGTCTAGTGCAACTGAGCCTGACAACAAAGTACGCTTTGAAAACTTGTGCACACCTACTGCTCTCGCCCCGCTGGAGGGTAAGCAGACCCAACAGCATGGCAGGTGGCAGAGGTGAATTTAGGGCAAAGCCCCCCTGACCAAAGCCCTTCTATTTGCAGACGAGTGAATCCAGGAGTGAAGCGCCTTACTGTTACTAAGCACGTCTTCTTTTCCTTTACGTGCACCTTTTTAAAAACCACCACCATGAACCTGTATTTAGGTACATTTAAAAGCCGGCTTTTAGTATTTTCCTCTTTTATATAGGGATGCATGGATGAACAGGGACGCAGGTGGCGCTGTGGGTTAAACCACAGAGCCTAGGACTTGCTGATCAGAAGGTCGGCGGTTCGAATCCCCGCAACAGGGTGAGCTCCCATTGCTCAGTCCCTGCTCCTGCCAACCTAGCAGTTCAAAAGCACGTCAAAGTGCAAGTAGAGAAATAGGTTCCGCTCTGGTGGGAAGGTAAACGGCGTTTCCGTGCGCTGCTCTGGTTCGCCAGAAGCGGCTTAGTCATGCTGGCCACATGACCCGGAAGCTGTACGCCGGCTCCCTCGGCCAATAAAGCGAGATGAGCGCCGCAACCCCAGAGTCGGTCACGACTGGACCTAATGGTCAGGGGCCCCTTTACCTTTACCCTTTACCTTACATGGATGAACAGCAAAGGGTGATGAGGCTGTAGCCCCAAACAGCCAAAGGGCACATACTGTTGCATTACTGAAGGATGCTAGGAAAAATAGACCCTCTCTAGAAATCCAACATCTCTGAGAACTGTTAAGAGTTGCATCCCTTTTCAAGCTTAATCACTTGAAAGGCCAAAGAATGGGGAAGAGCATAAAACAGCTGGTCACACATTGGGGTGCTGCACCCTTGTGGCCAGATTTCTATACTGCAAGCTTCTAGAAACAGCCCAGCTTTGTGTTCTGCGCAGTTACCGAAGGTTTGAGCTGTGACGAAGAAAGCTGAGCCAATGACCTCCTTTGGAGGGGTAGCTGCCCAAACGCTCCCAAATGGATGCTCACCTGCTTCCTGCACTTGCTTCACAGCCTTTGTTATTTCAGCCTTCAAGGCTTCAGTCTCATCAGCTGTGACGGGCGCTGCCACGGGGACCACTGCAGGAAAAAGGAACGGGGGAGTTGAGCAGCACACAATGGAGGCCCCGTGGCCACCCAAGCCAGCAGAGGGGCCCTTTGTATTGTGTTGGGGACCCTTCCTAGCAGTGGGGAGGGCTTAAGGAGGGACTGAAATACTGGGGGCAGGGGGGAGAAGACACTAAATACCCTAGCAAAGATTGTTCCACAGACAGGGAAGAGGCCGTAGCTTCAGCGTGTTAGATCATCTGCTTGGCAGGCAGGTCCTAGGCATTCAGTTTCCAGCAGCATTTCCAGCTGGGAAAAACACCCCATCCCAATTTGAAACACTGGAGATACTGCTCCTCAGCATAGGCTGAGAAAAGCCATCCTGCCCACAACTATTCAACTTTGGGTGAAAACCAGAAGGCTTCATTTGTTTGGATTTCAAAATTCAGTTTACCAGCTCTTTTGCAACCTCCTCTATTTGCCAAGGATAATAGAGTAATAATAATAAAGAATAAAGCAAGGGAGGAGGAAAATGCAAATTGCTTGGGGCGCTCATGAGTGTTGCAAGCATTCCTTTTTAAGGGGAGAGCCCCGCCCGAGTTCTCAAGCCTCCCTCAGGCCCTTGGTAAGAGAATGACAAGGCCAGGATCTCCTGCTCACCTGTCAGCTGTGTGACTGCCGTGGCCGCCAGGGCTTCCGTGGCCAGAGTCACCATCTCGTCGGAAGCCACGGTCACGATGTTGAACTCGTCACCCTCCCCGTGCTCCAGAACCTTCATCCCGGCCTTGCCCTGATGGACCGTCTTGACGTGAGAGCGGAGGTTGTCCACACGGTTGAAGCCGCGGCCGCACTTGTCGCAGAGGAAGGGTTTCTCGCCTGTCCAGGATGGCACAGAGGCCTCAGCAACCTGCCAGCTGGCTGCCTCTCACTTTGGCCTTTCCCACAGAGAGGTGTCCAGCAGGGCCCCACCACTGCGTAACACTCCCTGCTCTGCACATGACTATCACAGTCTCGCTGTGCCTATGTATTCTACCTCCACCATCTTGAGGCAGCTGAGCTCTCAAAGGATGATACCAAGTGGGGAGAGTGCTGCTTTTGCACTCAGGTCCTGCTTGTGGGCTTCTCTAGGGGGCATCTGGCTGGCCAGCGGGAAGACAGTGTTGGTGTCTTGCCAAAATAAACTTCAAACGGCCTTGAAGCACGCCTAAAACAAGAATTCTCCCTAACAACAGACATCTTTATCAGAGCATGCGGCAGAGTGCGCCTGCCAGAATATGAGAAAGTTTGTGAGCCTGTCTCTCTGGCTGAATAGCTGAAAGGTGCAGAGATCTGCATATACAGTGGTACCTCGGTTTTTGAACGTAATCCATTATGGAAGATCGAAAACTGTTTCAAAACATTCAAAAACCGGAAACTCAATAGGCAGCACTCAGTGGAAGCCACGTAACATTTTCGACTTTGGAGGTGTGTTTGAAAACTGAAGCATTTACTTCCGGGTTTATGGCGTTCGAAAACCCAAATGTTCGTCAATGGAGATGTTCGAAAACCGGGGTACCACTGTAGTTCTGTTTCTTATTTTATATGCAACTTGCAATGTAAATAATAAAGAATTTAAGGAAAGAACTAGATAGGCACAGTGGTTATTCTTGTTATGGGAATTTACCAAGAGAAAGCTGGACTGATGCTTCTGTGCAGGAAGACTTTGAGTAACTCTGCCAATCTGAAGAAAGGGTTGGCGCTCATGCACTAACAGACAGGAGGCCGGAGTGGACCTGGCTAGATGCAGCTGCCCCAGGGCTCTCCCTACAGCCAGACTCACCTGTGTGGATGATGATGTGCTTGGAGAGGTCACCCACGTTCACAAAGGCCTTGTTGCAGACGCTGCACTTGTGGGGGCGGATGTTGTCGTGGTGGCGGATGTGGTTGGCCAATTGGCTGGACTGGACGAACCTGAAAAGGGGAGGGGGCACAGAAACAGAACTGAAATGTGTACAGGACTTTTAGGTATTCAAAATGTTTCCCTGGATTTATTTAATAGAATTTATAGGCTGCTTGACTGTAAAACAAACCAACAAACCTCAAAGTGGTTTGCAAAAATACGAAACAAGATTTTCTTTTTCTTTCAACAATAGTCCAAAAAGTTAAGCTACTGAAACGAGCTAAAATTCACCTTGACTTTCTAAGCATTCGGACAGGCTTCTCTAAGCATAGGTAAAAGGTAAAGGGACCCCTGACCATTAGGCCCAGTCGTGACCGACTCTGGGGTTGCGGTGCTCATCTCGCTTTATTGACTTTATTGGCTGGCCACATGACCCGGCGTACAGCTTCCTGGTCATGTGGCCAGCATGACTAAGCCGCTTCTGGCGAACCAGAGCAGCACATGGAAACGCCATTTACCTTCCCACCGGAGCAGTACCTATTTACTTGCACTTTGACATGCCTTTGAACCGCTAGGTTGGCAGGAGCAGGGACCGAGCAACGGGAGTTCACCCCGTCGCAGGCATTCGAACCGCCGACCTTCTGATTGGCAAGTCCTAGGCTCTGTGGTTTAACCCACAGAGCCACCCGCGTCCCTATCTAAGCATATATCTATATAAAATAATTGGAGGGCCCAGTTTAATCTCCCGCCCTGCCTCCATGTTTAGCAACCCCCCCTCAAAAGCGCCCATCACAAATACTTTGTTTTAGCACATGGTACAGATCGCCTCCTCCCACCATGCAAAAGCACAGCCCCCAGTCCAGGATGGATGAAGATGACCCCTGAAGCTCTCCCTAGGCCAGGCCAAGAGCCAAGAGAGGGGCCCACCTCTTGCCGCAGCGCTCGCAGACGTAAGGCTTCTCCCCGGTGTGCTGGCGCACGTGGGCAATGAGGGAGCTGGCTTGAGTGAAGGCCTTGCCACAGATCAGGCACTGGCAGGGCTTTTCACCTGGGGAGAGAAGGGAGGGGAGGGTAACATCACAGGGGCACAGGGATGGCCACCTACTTGGATGGCTTGAGGACTACAAGCTTGCTTTATTGTTAAGGAAAGAGACCACGGCTCAGGGTCAGAGCTCCAAGTTTGCATGCAGAAGGTCCAAGGTTCAATCTTCTGAGGTTGTCCCTCCCACACCTTCCTAATGTTTGTGGGGTGTAATCCCTTGGTACAGTCAAGGGCAAAGGCTTAAATTTCCCAAGAGTGGGCACAGGCAAGGGGACATCCAGTCCGTGTAACTCCCTGCATGTGACCTGCGACATGCGCGTGGCTCTGGCTGACTCCATAAAAGAGTTGAGTCATGCAGCCATTTTCTCAGTCGTCTTATTCTCTCTCTTGTTGTTCTTTTGCTGCCATGCTACTCTCCTGCAGCCATTTTGTTCTCTTAATGTTATTTTGCTGTCTGCTGGCTCTCAGCCAGCAGCACATGAGTTCAGTTTCCCTATGAGATTAACTCACACTTTGCTTGTGTAACCACTGAAGTAAAGCCTGCCTTTCAGGGATCATATCTTGAATTAAAATGCGAGTAAACGTTGTGTTACTTTACTCAGAAAGACTCTTCTCTTTATTCTTTTAAGAGGGATTAAAGGGGACACCAGGAAATAATCTTAACTAAGAGATTCAAACGAATCTGCAAACTAGCTTCCAGCTATATTGAGGGGAATCTGCTCTGCTACATCACTTCTTTTTAAGATATGATACAATATCTTTATTGTCATTGTCCCATACAGAACAATGAAATTGAAAAATCTACATAAGACATTCAAAACCTCCGAAACCCCATTTTAAAATACAATATACTCCTATAGAGACCCCTTATACTGCGTTTAAAACCAGAATTGCATTTGGGTAGAAACTGTTTCTCAGGTGGCTAGTCCTAGTCTTTATAACCCTGTACCTTCTTCCAGAAGGCAGTGTGCAACAAGGGGAGAAAATACTATTGACAAGGTATATACGAACATTAGACGGGCATAGCATGAGTGAAGGAAGGATAATACTTATTCAATATATCCTTTCCTACTATCCTTAACATTCCCACAATGTTTAGCTGGATTTTCCACGTAACTTGAACCAAGAGATTCTAATGACAAGGGAGGAGATTGCAACTGAACACGAGGAAGAACAGTAGGAGCTGTTTGACAGAGGCCTGGGGAAGCGGCGGACTCTCCTTCCCTTCCGACTCCATAGAACTCTATGATCCTATGAGCCCCAGCAGGTCAGGGCTGGGAGAGCCACCTGGCTGGGAGGTAACAGCTACAATGCCTTCTCTGACCACCCAGGGAATGAAGGAAGCGCCCCCTTGGCCAAACTCACCCGTGTGGATGCGGACGTGGCGCTGCAGAGCCCCCGGGTCGGCAAACTGCCGCTGGCAGTGCACACAGATGTATGGTTTCTCCCCACTGTGGATGCGCAGGTGTCGCTTGAGGTTTCCTGCGGGCAAAGGAGGAGGAAGTATGGAGAGGCCTTGAGCAGGCTGTCGGAGACTGGCTAGATGATTATTATTTTTTGAATTTGCATTTTATTTATTGGTTAACATTCATATATTACATCGGTAAACGTTGCCATATTACATTACAGGACTTACTATCATATAATTTCCAACATGTATACAAAAATTATATACAAATTTTATATACCTAGAAAGAAAAAGAAACAAACAAACAAAAAAGAACGAGAAAAAACAAAAACAATCCCCCCCCCAAATTATATACATACCAACACACTAGACTTCCTGTTGTATATTCCTTTTTTACAAATGAATGTAATCTTATTATTGTATATTTCTTTACATATGGAGACTGGCTAGATCAGGAGGAGTGGTGGAAACCGCCTTTCCCCAGGGAAAGCGCCGAGGGAGAGGATTTGGATCCAGGCCTCCTGGTGGTGGACAACTGGATACACCCCAGAGGAGGGGAAGAGCTGGGAGGTACAAAAGGATGGGAGTTTGGAGGCTGAGGAAAAGGGGGAAACATTCAGGTGCCCCAACACAGAGTAAAGACAGGAGTCAGACGTGGCAGCTTCACCCCTGCCAGTGTTTCTGCCGACAGCCTGCTGGCTCCTCTTTGCTACACATAACAGAGAGTCAGGCAGAGACAGAGAGGGGCCCTTGGAGCCCACTATAAAGGTAAAGATAAAGGGACCCCTGACCGTTAGGACCAGTCGTGGCCAACTCTGGGGTTGCGGTGCTCATCTTACCGTATTTTTCGCACGATTGGACGCACCGGACCATAGGGCGCACCTAGTTTTTTTGGGGGGAAATAAAGGAAAAAAAATTTCCCTTTATTTCCCCCCCCAAAAGCAGGTCAGGGAAACCGAACCAGGTCGAGGAACAGCGGGATAGTGGCGCTGCGCCTCCCTGCTGTCCCCCGAGCTTGTGGGGCTGGCTGATGTCTGCCTGGCGCGAGGGGCGCTCTGCTTCAGGGCGCCCCACCCGCCGGGCAGCAGGCTGCTATCCGCAGCTTGGAGAGCCTTGCGGGGAACTCCTGCAGGGCTCCCCACCCTGCGGATGTCTGCCCGGCGCGAGGGGCGCTCTGATTCAGGGTGCCCCACCCGCCGGGCAGCAGGCTGCTATCCGCAGCTTGGGGAGCCTTGCAGGGAACTCCTGCAGGGCTCCCCACCCTGCGGATGTCTGCCCGGCGCGAGGGGCGCTCTGATTCAGGGCGCCCCACCCGCCGGGCGGCAGGCTGCTATCCGCAGCTTGGAGAGCCTTGCGGGGAACTCCTGCAGGGCTCCCCACCCTGCGGATGTCTGCCCAGCGCAAGGGGCGCTCTGATTCAGTGCGCCCCGCCCGCCGGGCGGCAGGCTGCTATCCGCAGCTTGGGGAGCCTTGCAGGGAACTCCTGCAGGGCTCCCCACCCTGCGGATGTCTGCCCGGCGCGAGGGGCGCTCTGATTCAGGGCGCCCCACCCGCCGGGCGGCAGGCTGCTATCCGCAGCTTGGGGAGCCTTGCAGGGAACTCCTGCAGGGCTCCCCACCCTGCGGATGTGTTCCCGAAGCGCCGGGCGCTCTGCTTTCAGGGCGCCCGACGCTCCGGGGAGCAGGCTGCTATCCGCAGCCTAGACATCCCTGCGGGATCTCCCGCAGGGTTGCCTAGGCTGCGGATGAGTTCCCGAAGCGCCGGGCGCTCTGCTTTCAGGGCGCCCGATGCTCCGGGAAGCAGGCTGCTATCCGCAGCCTAGACATCCCTGCGGGACCTCCCGCAGGGTTGCCTAGGCTGCGGATGTGTTCCCGAAGCGCCAGGCGCTCTGCTTTCAGGGCGCCCGACGCTCCGGGAAGCAGGCTGCTATCCGCAGCCTAGACACGCTAGCGGAGCGCTAATCCCGAAGCTTGGGGCTGCGGAGCTCAGCGCGCCCCAAGCTTCTGGGTGCCAGCAAGGTCTAGACGGCTAGCGGAGACCTTGCCGGCACCCAGAAGCTTGGGGCGCGCTGAGCTCCG
Source organism: Podarcis raffonei (assembly GCF_027172205.1). NCBI lineage: Eukaryota > Metazoa > Chordata > Lepidosauria > Squamata > Lacertidae > Podarcis > Podarcis raffonei. The sequence goes on along the minus strand of NC_070609.1, from coordinate 81,598,635 downwards.
CACGCCCCAAGCTTCGGGATTAATGCAGCGCTCCGCTAGCCGTGGGAGAGCTGGGTCTCCCACGGCTAGCGGATAGCTTCCTGAAGCCTGGAGAGCGAGAGGGGTCGGTGCGCACCCACCCCTCTCACTTTCCAGGCTTCAGCGAAAGCCTGCATTCGCTCCATAGGACGCACACACATTTTCCCTTGCTTTTTAGGAGGGAAAAAGTGCGTCCTATGGTGCGAAAAATACGGTACTTTATCGGCCGAGGGAGCTGGTGTACAGCTTCCGGGTCATGTGGCCAGCATGACAAAGCTGCTTCTGGCGAACCAGAGCAGCACACGGAAACACAGTTTACCTTCCCACCAGAGTGGTACCTATTTATCTACTTGCACTTGATGTGCTTTCGAACTGCTAGGTGGGCAGGAGCAGGGACTGAGCAATGGGAGCTCACCCCGTTGTGGGGATTCGAACCGCTGACCTTCTGATCGGCAAGTCCTAGGCTCTGTGGTTTAACCCACAGCGCCACCTGCGTCCACTATAGAGGGGCCCAAAACGCAGGGAATGGAGTAAAGTGGGAGGTGCAAAACAGCCCAAGCAACTGCTTGCTATAGTGGAGTATATCTCAGAGGTCTCTGTATGTTTTCTGTTCCGATTCCTTAACAAAATGACTAACGCTGCCTCATTTCTCTCTGATCTGCAAACGGACTGTGCTCTGTGTCAGCTCCCTCGACACAGGCCCCAGATGGGCTGCGGGCAAAGGAGGCCGGGGGCCACCCAGCCCGTCTGGGCGACTGCCCAAGAGCCACATACCTGACGTAGTGAACTGCTTTCCGCACTCCCGGCACTTGAGGGGTCCATCGGCAATGTGGATCTTCAAGTGGGCCTTGAGGTTCCCCACCTGGCAGGAAAGGCGAGAGACTGGCTTTGAGAGGGGGTGGGGGGTGGTCCCAAACACCCGCAGGCGTTCCAGCCCCCAGCCCGAGCAGGGGAGCTTGCCCTCCACCCCTCCAGCCTTACCTGGTTGAACTTCTTCTCGCAATGGGGGCACTTGTGCTCCTTGTGGGTGTCGTGGGTCTCCAAGTGGCGCATCTTGGAGGTGGGGTCAGAGAACGAGCGGCCGCAGTAGTCACACCGGTAGGGCTTCTCCCCGCTGTGGACCAGCTGGTGGCGCTTCAGGTTGCCCGAGGTGGTGAAGAGCTTGCCGCAGTCCTCGCAGCGGTACTTGGCCTCCCCAGTGTGGCGCTTCTTGTGCAGGTTCAACAGGCTGATGAGGCGGTAGCTCTTGCCACACTCCTCACAGCTGTATGGCTTCAGGGGGCTGGGAGAACGGGGGAGAGGGAGAGGGAGAGGGAAGGGTCACCGATTATACCTGTCCACCTGACTCCGCAACTAACAGAAGCATAGTTACGCCGCCGCGGGAGAATTCAGGATGGGCAAGAGGGAATGAAGGACAGCTTTGCAGAAAGAAAAGATGCCGTTAACCGGCGGAACCCCTTGCTGCAGGGTGGCGTAACAGTAAGGCGGATTTACAGAACAGCTTGGTGCTTAGTAGGACGGGCTGGCACCTCAAAGGCTGTGGTTGTTTTTGTTTTAATTATGTATTTTGTGTTTTCATCTTGCGATTTTATATTGTGAACCGCCCTGAGACCTGTGGGTATCGGGCGGTTTACAAATTTAATGAATAACAATAATGATTTTAGGGACGCGGGTGGGGCTGTGGGTTAAACCACAGAGCCTAGGACTTGCCGATCAGAAGGTCAGCAGTTTGAATCCCCGCGACGGGGTGAGCTCCCGTCCCGTTACTCGGTCCCTGCTCCTGCCAACCTAGCAGTTCGAAAGCACATCAAAGTGCAAGTAGATAAATAGGTACCACTCTGGCGGGAAGGTAAACGGCCTTTCCGTGCGATGCTCTGGTTCGCCAGAAGCGGCTCAGTCATGCTGGCCACATGACCCGGAAGCTGTATGCCGGCTCCCTTGGCCAATAACGTGAGATGAGCGCCGCAACCCCAGAGTCGGCCACAATTGGTCCTAATGGTCAGGGGTCCCTTTACCTAATCATGATTTTACGGGCAGGAGGTGGTCCTGGGTGCAAACGTCAGCTTTGATTAACTACAACCGAGAAGATCTGCTGGTAATGCCAACCAAGAGGTCGGAGGCTCATGCAGCCTCCCCAAAACCCCGGGAGGAGGATGGCCATCGTCGGCATTTGCGCCATTTATGCAGACGGAAGCTGGGCAGGGAAGGCTGAGCTGTCAGCACGGGCATCGCACGGCTGCCCCGACCGCCAACGGGAATCCTTCCGCCCCTTCCTTCACGAGGCTGCCCGTTCTACCGCAATGCCTTCCCCTCCTGGATCAGCCTTGCTGGTCACTGGCCACCTACCTGTGTGTCTTTTCATGCGCCTTGCAGGCTGCTGGGTCAGAGAAGGCCTTGCTGCACTCGCGGCAGGTGAAGGGCTTTTCCCCGGTGTGGATCCGGATGTGCCGCTTGAAGTTGCCAGTGTGAGTGAACTCCTTCCCACAGTCCTGTTGGGGGGGGGGGAGGAGGAGGAGGCGACATAAGTGGCTGGTCCCAAAGAAGCCCCATCGCAAGTGGACAAATGCCAAATTTTCCAGCTTTCAAAATTCCCAAAATGAGGGGTGATAAAAAAGTTCTTACACGACTCAGGAATTCAAAACCTATGGCAGTTTAATTAATATAATTTAGTTTGGCTATGTAAAAAATACGAGGAATTTTCAATGATTTTAAACTTGCGTTACTATTTTTCACGGAAAAATATATGCGTGAAATTGCATAAAAATCATCAAAAAGCGATTGCACCATCAGATTGGCTCGCCAGATCTGCCTGAGCATAACAGACAAAAAGTAGAAGCAACAAGAAGACAAGAGAATATGAGCAGAAATAAGCAGGATGCATCAATGCCATCAAATTAAATACCAAAAAAATCTGCTGATGAAAATGAAGAGCAAAGATGCTCAGGATGGAAATAATGGAAGTCATGAAATGACATTAGGGAAACCAAGTACGACTTCCACTTCTCATAAAAAGACAGAGTACAACACATTAGAGATGCATAATGTTCTGCAGAGCATCAGATATGGTGTTGGGCCTGCGTGCCACAGCTGCCGCCACACCACTGTCGCCTTCTTCTGTGTGCAGTGAGCCAGGTGGAATATATCTCTACCACTTCACTCTGGAGAAAGGCTCAAAGAAAGAAAAACCAGCTGAAGTTATTGCTTGTAATCTTGTAGAAGGGCACTGATAACCCACCTGCAGGCCGTTAGAGGCGATTCTACAAATGTTCACACCAGTCAGGAGGGTGGTGCCATGCCTCAGGTAGAGGTCAAACTCAGTCGTGAGCTGATCTGGTTGGTTTGTGCCCTCCACACCAACGAGTTCCCCCTGCGACACTTGATCACGGCATCCGATGGGGAGGCCTTGGACAGGTAACATTGGCAAGAATGCTGCTGCTGCTGAACTTGAAATGGCTCCTTCGTCCACCATACTCTCAACTGGAGAGCCTCTTACTTCTCTTCAATGTCATAAAGGATCTGTCCTACTGTTTGGCATCTGTCTGTCTCGAGATATAACTGAGGAGTGCGGCTACTGATCAAGCATACAGGTCACCCAGGCCATAAGGGCAGGATCTGGCCTTTCTTAAAATTGGCCCAGTGAGCTATTCAAGGTGGTTGGTAACAGCAACCGGGTTTTGTTGCAAAAACCCCCAACAACTTAAGGCTGATAGTGAAATACAGTGGTACATCAGGTTAAGTACTTAATTCATTCCAGAGGTCCGTACTTAACCTGAAACTGTTCTTAACCTGAAGCACCACTTTAGTTAATGGGGCCTCCTGCTGCTGCTGCTGCGCCGCCGGAGCATGATTTCTGTTCTCATCCTGAAGCAAAGTTCTTAACCCGATGTAATATTTCTGGGTTAGTGGAGTCTGTAACCTGAAGCGTATGTAACCTGAGGCACCACTGGACATGGTTTGCCTGTCCTATCACTGTTGGTTCAACATCAAAGTAAAACATTCTGGGGTAGAAGGTCCATGCCACATCATGTTTCAGCTGCAGAAAGTTAGGCTGCAAAAGGCGGCTGCAACAGATGCTGTTTGGCCAACCATCCAGTGCTCAGCCTGGCATGCATTCTGTGAAATGATAATCTCTCACCTCGCACTTGTGGGTGACCGACCCATAGGTCTTGGATTCAGTCCTGTCGCTGTAGCTCCCCGAGCGCAGAAGCCGGGCCTCCCCTGCGTTCTCTGCCCCGGAGTCCGTGCCCCCCGACTCTTCCTCATCCTGGGAGTTGCCGTTGGCCAGCTGGGCCTCGTGGGCCTGGGAAGGTACCTCGGCCTCCGGCGGCACGGTCCCCTCGCCCTTGCCTTCCAGCTCTACCTCCATCTCAGAGGGCAGCTTCAGGTCCGAGGGCTCAGCTAGAGACACACAGAGAAAGAAGCAGTCTAGTGGGCCACCTGCGCTAGACGCCATCTTGTGGGAGCCAATAGTGTCTAGGCGGCTGCAGCTGCCTCCCCAAAAACCCTTCCCCCTGTACCCTCCGGGATTACATTCACAAAATCGGCAAGGCGGGCGGGGTTTCTGGAGGGCATCTAGCCTGACCCTCTGCTAAGGATCGGGATCCTGCAACGTACAGCCCCCTCCCCAACAGAAGGATGCCCAGGTGATGCTTCTGAGCCTGAGGTGGGTGGTGCCCCCCTGGCCAAAGGAGCCCCCTAAGGTTTTGCCAAAATCTGCCTCCCTGCCTTGTCCACCTGCATGCTCTGCCCTCTGGAGGAACAGAGAGAACAAGGGTCTGCTCTGCTTTCCCCCCCGGCAGCCTTTCAGATACTCAGAGGCCATCTTCCTGAAATCTTCAGCTGAGATTCCTGCATTGCAGGGGGTTGGGCTAGATGATCCTCAGGGATCCCTTCCAACTCCGCAATTCCATGGGCTACTTTTAAAATGAGACTGCATTTTAACCTCTTTTTTTAATCCCTCCCCATATTATGTTTTTATTGTAATTTTACTGGTGTTAGCCGACCTGAGCCCAGCTCTGGCTGGCAAGGGTGGGGTATAAATATAATAATTAATAATAATAATAATAATAATAACAATAATTCTCTGATTCTATGAACCTGGATCCTGCAAGCCTCATCTGTTGCCCTTCTGAGGTGATACAAGAACGTTCTTTCCGAAAGGAATCTCGCTTGGTGCCCTCTTGACCTACAGGCGTCATGGCCAAAGGGAAAGCAAAGATCCTTTGGGTGCCACACAGAGATCACCCCCAGAAGCACCCAAGAGAGGCTTTCCGCCCTGCTGCTGTTGCCACTCACCATCCACTGCAGCCCTCGAAAGGGCAAGTTTTGGGGCAGCGCTGCTTTCCCCAGGGGAGGAGTCTTCCGTCTGCGAGGTCTCAGGCACTGGGGAGGAGACGTCGTCTTCCACAGCTGAAAAAAGAGAGGAGTTGGTCACAGACCCCTCAGCACTAGTGACCAACAGCCACAGGGATAAGGGGCAACAAATCAGAGAGAAGGAACAGGAAGCAGGGCAGGATTTGATGGGGGAGGGAAGCGAACAGACATTCTCGGCTAACAGATGAAGCCTGCTGCAAATGTTAAAATCAAGTCCCACCCAAGGTGCTAGATCTCATGAACGCTGAGTAATGCAGTCTTCCTAAAGATTTAGTTTGAATTTCCTCCTCTTGGGTCTTCAGATCCCACACCAGCCTTCCCCAACTTGCTGCCCTCCAGATGTTTTGGACTACAACACCCGAAACATCTGGAGGGAATCAGGTTGTGGGGGAAGGCTGTACTACACACGGATTACTGGGCTGCGATTCCTGCATCGCAGGGGGCTGGGGGGCCTTTTTATTCTCTGTAAGATACTTCTGAAGCTTCTTCAAATAAGCTCTACTTGTATTTTTGGCCCATTTCATTGCATCAGGCAAGGCACGCAAGGTTTCGAAACAGATTTTTAGGTTTTGTTCTGAGATGTTTCAGTGTGCCCTGAGCTTTGGGAGAAGATTGGAATAGAGGTGGGGTTTTTTTTTATAAATTGCTGCCGTGATCCCAAGCCAGCTCTCTCCCCACCACATGGAGGCTTCTCCCAAAGGAAGTCCCCTGGTACCAAATCAGACCACTGCTCAGCCAAGCTCAGTATTGCCCAAACCAATGGGCAGCAGCCCACAAGGCAGGGAACATTCTCAGCCAAACCTGGTGGTTCAGGGGATCGAACCAGGACCTCCAGCAAGCGAAACAGGTGTTCTACCGCCCAGCTACTGAAAATGAAGGAAACACTAGCCCTTGTGGCTCCACATAAAGGGCTGATTTAAACAGAGGCTCAGGAAGCGACACTGGTCCATTTGGCTCAGCATCACATGCACTGACTGGTGGCAGGCTCTCTGGAGACGTCAGGATTTGAACCCGGGTCGCGCTGTGGGTTAAACCACAGAGCCTAGGACTTGCCGATCAGAAGGCCGGCGGTTCGAATCCCCGCAACGGGGTGAGCTCCCGTTGCTCGGTCCCAGCTCCTGCCAACCTAGCAGCTCAAAAGCACGTCAAAGTGCAAGTAGATAAATAGGTACCACTCCAGTGGGAAGGTAAACGGCGTTTCCGTGCGCTGCTCCGGTTCGCCACAAGTGGCTTAGTCATGCTGGCCACATGACCTGGAAGCTGTACGCCAGCTCCCTCAGCCAATAAAGTGAGATGAGTGCCGCAACCCCAGAGTCGGTCACGACTGGACCTAGTGGTCAGGGGTCCCTTTACCTTTACCTTTTACCTTCCAAGGACCAAGCAGGAGTGTTTCAACTGAGCGAAAGTTTTCATTTGCTTATTTACTGTTTGTGCCCTTCACCAAACACTTCCAGGGCAGATTGTGAAAATACCACAATGCAGACAAATATGATTTACACATATTTATTTTACTTTTAAAAGACAACTGAAGGCAGCCCTCTTTAGGGAAGTTTTTAATGTCTGATGCTGTACTGTTTTTAATATTCAGTTGGAAGCCGCCCAGAGTGGCTGGGGAAACCCAGCCAGATGGGCGGGGTATAAATAATAAATTATTATTATTATTATTATTATTATTATTATTATTATTATTAAGTCCGGCTCTATCCAAGACCCCTGGTTCCCGGTGCCTACCTGAGCCATTCCCAGCTGCACATTCAGCCTCCTCTTCCTCCTCCTCTTGTTCCTCTGTGGGCTCCATGGCCGCCTCCTTCTGGTTGCTGCTGAGTGGGGGCTGTGGGGTCTCCTCCAGATCCCGGGGGGTCTCTGTTGCCTCTTTACCCCCACCAGCCGTTTTCTCCTGCCCTAGGAAAGAGAGGGGCCAAAACCAACTAGGACAGGCTCCTGTCAGCTATGACCTACCAGATGCTGAGCCCCCACCCACTTACCCCATCTGCACAATGGGCACAAGGGCTGCCATGATGACAAGAACTTGAGGAGGTGCTGGGAGAGAGAAGGGTGAGGAACGCCCTGCTGGATCAGGCCAAGGTGGGGGTCTCCCTCGTGGTGGACCACAAGCTTAACATAAGCCAGCTGTGTGATGCAGCAACTGTATTCTGCCCTATCAAGATGATCAAGGGTCTGGAAACCAAGCTTTATGAGGAACAGGTGAGAGAACTCTCCTCCCTTGGCAGGTGATTTTTATTTTTTGTATAATTTTTATTAAGCTTTTCTATTTTACATTTTAGAATATTCATTTAAACAACCTCAAATGACTTCCCCTATTCTCCTTCCATGGCTCAACTTACATACCATAAATCCCTGCATATTTTACATAAGCTAAACCATTCAGTATTCCATTGTTAGATCCATCAAAAATTATCTACACTGTTGAATTTATCTAATACTGCCAGCGTTTTTAAATGTACACAATTTTCACCCATATATTCAATAAACATTTTCCAATCATCTTTAAACGTATGTTCTTCTTGTTCTCTTATTCTATAAGTTAATTCTGCAAGCTGTGTTTATTCTATCAGTTTAAGTTGCCATTCTTCTTTAGATGGGACCTCTCTCGTTTTCCATTTTTGGGCTAACAAAACACGGGCCACAGGAGTGGCATACATAAATACAGTCATACCTCGGGTTGAATATGTTTCATGTTGAGCACGTTCGAGTTGTGCTCCGCGGCAACCCGGAAGTAATGGAGTGCGTTACTTCTGGGTTTCACCGCTCGTGCATGCTCAGACGCTCAAAATGACGTCACGCACATGAGCAGAAGCGGCAAAAAGCAACGCTCGTGTGTGCAGACATGCCGTCGCTAGTTACGTTTGCTTCTGGATGCGAACAGGGCTCCGGAATGGATCCCGTTCATATCTAGAGGTACCGCTGTAGTCTTTTTTGACAGCTGGGAATTTCCATCTGAATTATCCCCAACAAGAAGGAGTCTTATTTTTTTGGAAAGGTACTTAACCGTTTTTTTCCAATTCATTATAAATTATTTCCCAATATTCCTTTACCCTGTTACAAGTCCAGCACGGTTTTTAAGTAGAGGCTGTGTGGCCATCTGTAATGGAAGCTCTAGCTGAGATTCCTGCATTGTAGGGGGTTGGACTAGATGACACATGGGTTCCCTTCCACTTCCAATAATCATAATAACAACAAAAATAAATATTCGGGAGGGATAAAGCGAGGAGGGAGAGGAGTTGACTGTTGGCTGCCCCATCCTGCCTAAGTTGGCTTGTCCTGTCAGGGGTCATTCCCAGCCCAGCTGCCGGCCATGGCAAGGCCAGAAGATGCAGAAAGTGATGGTGCAGCCCATCAACCTCACCTTCAGATACCCTACAGAATAGGTCCAGAATTCAGGTGTGGCTGTATGAACAGGTGAACATGAGGATAGAAGGCTGTAATATTGGATTTGATGAATATATGAACTTGGTTCTGGATGTTGCTGATGAGATTCACTCCAAGACAAAATCAAGGAAACAGCTGGGTCGAATCATGTTAAAAGGAGACCATATTACTCTTCTACAGAGTGCTTCTTACTAGAAATAGCTACTGAGTCTGTTTTGCTTATTATTTTAATCTTTAAACCTATAGAAGAAAATATGCAGCGGTTTAATGGTATCCCTCTCAATTCTACCACTGGTGTCTGAAGAGTGAAGAATGAAGCCAGTTACTTAATTCGTGCTTGCATAATTTTCAATAACTTTTCTACACTGGTGCTGAATTGTAGTTCTTTATAAATAAAACTTTTTGTTAAAATATAAATAAATAAATACTGGGCTGAGACCCCCTTTTGGGGCTCATGGACCAATCTCCAGAGATCTAACCAGGGATCGCCCAGAAATCTAGAGCAGTGCCCCCTGTTACCTCCCTGCTCATACAATTACAACCACAGCCCCATACCAGCTGTCGGGGGGTCTCCTGGGCTCTCCACTGCAGCTTCTGCTGGTGCCGAAAGAGTCCTCAGGGAGTTGCAAGCGCTGATGATCTCCTGCATCTGAAGGAAGCCGGCCACAGCCAAGACGTCCTCCACGTTCTCCGGGCTCAGGTTCAGCTTCGATGTGTACATGAACTCCAGCACCTGCTCGAGACCTGGAACAGGCACAGACAGGCAGTCAGCGCAGGACAACGGCTCTGCTCTGCCTTCCACAGTTGGAGGCAGCAATGCTTGTGGATGCCCGTTTCTGGGAACCACAGGAGGGGAGAATTGCTCATGTGCTCAGTTCCAGGTCGCAGGCTTCGCATAGGTGTGTGGCTGGCCCCTGTGAGAACAGGAGGCAGGACTAGATGGGCCATTGGCTCTGCTTATGTTCTTATGACAGACCATCATGGACTTCCCACCTGCAAGGCAGAGCGAACCCTAGTGCCAAGGGCTGGATGGCCCAACAGGCAAATTGAGCACATGGTTTAAGGCAGGGGTCAGCAAACTTTTTCAGCAGGAGGCCAGTTCACCGTCCCTCAGACCTTGTGGGGGGCCAGACTGTATTTTGAAGAAAAAAAAAATGAACGAATTCCTATGCCCCACAAATAACTCAGAGATGCATTTTAAATAAAAGGACACATTCTACTCATGTAAAAACACGCTGATTCCCAGACTGTCCACGGGCCGTATTTGGAAGGCGATTGGGCCGGATCCGGCCCCCGGGTCTTAGGTTGCCTACCCCTGGTTTAAGGCATCCGCAAAGCAGGGGCACCAACAATTTGAAAGAATTTGATTTTTAAAAATAGAAAGCATTGAAGGAGCCATCACGGGAAAAAGCCAGAACTTTGCTAGATCTCCTTCCTCTCCACACTCTTCTTTTAAAAACTGAATCTCATAGTTTTACAAAGCTAAAAATGAAAACAGTAAAGGCAAGAAACACCCCATATTCCCCACCCTCCCTAGCCATTTTTCCCTTCCCTTTTTATGACTTATTCCCACCTAAACTGGGTGGGGTGCGGGGTGGGGACGTCTTGCTCATGTAGATTAATGTGAAGAAATCAGACCCGGTCCTGTGTCGCACATGACATACACACACGCATGGAAGTTAAGTTGTTTTACAAAATAAAATTATACTTTGTGGCTTAGTATCCCATTTTATTTATTTTAATTCTGTATTTATTTATTAAGTAGTTTATATGCTGGGACGCGGGTGGCGCTGTGGGTTAAACCACAGAGGACTTGCTGCTGTTGGCAGTTCGAATCCCCGCGATGGGGTGAGCTCCCGTTGCTCGGTCCCTGCTCCTGCCAACCTACCAGTTCAAAAGCATGTCAAAGTGCAAGTAGATAAATAGGTACCGCTACGACGGGAAGGTAAACGGTGTTTCCATGTGCTGCTCTGGTTCGCCAGAAGCGGCTTAGTCATGCTGGCCACATGACCCGGAAGCTGTACGCCGGCTCCCTCGGCCAATAAAGCGAGATGAGTGCTGCAACCCCAGAGTCGGCCACGACTGGACCTAATGGTCAGGGATCCCTTTACCTTTAAATTTATATGCCGCCTCGAAACTTAAAAGAAATCTCTAGGCTCCTTCTGGGGACCAAGGAGGCACCCACTGCTACTTTTCCGGGGGTGCACCAGGGACATTGGGGGACAGGGTACTGGGTGGACCAGAGGCACCGCCAGGGCCCAGTCATACATCCCCCGAGGTGGTTTGTGCTCAAGCCTGACTCTGCCTTCTATCTCTGGCCCAGAGGTGGGAGGGTACAACTTGCCCCATAGTTTTCAGAAGGGGGCTTGCTGCTGTTTGCCTTGCATGAGGTGTGCAACGTGGGTCCCTTGCTCAACTCACCTGGAGCCATTCATTCTGGACTCACCTTGCTTGACTTACCTGTACTTGTTAAGAGACTTTGACTGGACTCTGGGAGGGACCAGGGTTCAAATCTCTGCTCATTCATAAAGCTCTCACTGGGGGACCCTGGGGGCCAGTCACTGCCTCTCAGCCTAACCTAGGGCTGTTGTGGTGATTAATTGAGGAGGGGGGAACCATGCAAACCACCTTGAGCTCCTTAGAGAAAAAGGCTGGATATAATGCAATCAATCAGCTCTGCAGGCCCCTTCCTGTGGGAAACCTGCACAGCCTAGGCTGGCTGCTTCAGGACCTGGTGGTCATTTGGGCCCCTTGCAACTCTTATATTGGCCAGCTAGGATGCAGCTCAACCCTACATTTCAGGCACAGGATAATATCCCGCAACCCCATCCGCCGCTAGGCCCACCTGCTGCGTTGCTGATGTCCAGGTGCACCACGTCCTTCTGGTCCACAAAGAGCATCCTGAAGTATTCGCTGCAGGCCGCCAGCACTGCCTTGTGGGCCTTGAAGTCGATGCCATCCACCACAAAGGTGCAATCACACAGCAGACCCAGTTGCCGCTGCTGGTTCAGCTGCTCCAGCACCTGCTTGCTGTGCTGAGGGAAATCCATGGCTGCGGGGAGAGAGGCAGGAGGCCCTTGAGCACAGACGCCCCTCCTCTGACTATGCAGGCTTCCCTCTGGCCCACGAATCATGCCCTGCCCAGCCGAAGAAAAGCAGTATGCAGTTCCAAGCCTTCACCATCCGTCATGGATGTTTGAGTTTTGATACCTGCATTGTAGGGGGTTGGTCTAGATGACTCTCAGTGGTAACCTTCCAACTTTACAATTCTGTTGACAACCACTTCTGCACAACAGAAGGGGACGGGGCTTAGCTCTGTTGGAGAGCACCTGCTTGGCATGCAGAAGGCCCCAGATTCAATCCGCAGTGGCGCCTCCAGGTAAGGCTGAGAGATACTCCTGCCTGAAATGCTGGAAAACTGCTACCAGTCAGTGTAGACAGTATTGAGCTAGATAGACCAACAATGGGATTCAGTATAGGGCATCTCCCTCCTTTCCAGGAACAGCCCAGCAAAAGTGAGGCCAGATCTCCCTGCAGCAAATCAACACACTAATCCTGAGGCCCATCTGAAGAAGTCTGAGAGCTGTCACTCCAAACAGGCTGACCTTTCCAGTTATATCCTCTTTTTCTAGGATGCGTATTTGCAAAGGGCTCTGCTGCTCTCAAGATGAGGCAAATCAGCTTGTTCCCATTTTACAGACACTCAGACAGGCTGAGATGACTTATTTCTTTGGTCTGGGGCCCAGGTGGGACTTGAACCCAGCTCCCCTCCTCCAACACCTTCAATCTCCTCCCTCATGGGGCCAAACTCCCCATCTCACCCCATTAAGAGCACCCATCACCTGCCCCACCACCACAACGCAGAAAGTAGACAGGCAGCAAAGGCTCTCCAGGGTTTCAAGCAACGGTCTCTCTCCCAGCTCTACCTGGAGATGCTGCCAGCAGGGACTGAACCTGGGGCGTTCTGCATGCCATGCTCCAACCACTGAGCAACAGCCCCTTCCCCTCACCCGAATACGCTTTGAACCCCCAAGTCAACTCTGTCACAGGCTTCCTGCCCCTCACCAAAAAAAAGGGGAACAAGAAATAATCCTAACTGCACCTTTGTCTCTCTCCCCCAGCCTGAACAAGTAGGTCCAACCACCCCACATTTCTTTTTTTCTATTTTTAAATTCCAAATTGTATTTCCAAACACAATACAAATGTTACTGACCTGAATTTCCTCACCCTCAGCAACACCTGACACTCGGGGTGTGTGTGTGTGTGTTGGGGGGGGGCAATTGGCCTCCACAGACGGGCAGCGCCCTGTTATCCCCTTCCTCCTCTCCCCCTTCCACTGCTCGCTTTCCTGGACCCCCCCTTAACCTCGACCTCCCACCGCACACCCCCCGATTGCCCCCCTGCTTGTTTCTTCTCCCCTCCGCCCCCCCAACCCCCCCAGCTTGCCGCCTCTTTCAATGCCCCTCATTAGCTCCCCGCTCCCCCTTTACCGGCAGCCCCCGGCCCCTGAATTCCCCCCACCTGCTGGCTGGCAGCCCCCTCCCCCTGACAGGCAGCCCCCCACCCCGGCTGCCTTCCTGCCCCTCCCCTTCCCGGCCCCTCCCCTTCCACGAACCCTCCCCCTGCCCCCCACCACCTCCCCGCACCTGCTATCCGGCGCGCGTCACATAATCCCGGGCGGCGGCGGCGGCGCTCAGAGTGACACGGAACAGACAAAGGGCGCCGCCATCTTGGGCCCGGGCGGAAGCGGCGTCTCTGTAGCCACCGTCCTCTTTCTCGACGCGCATTCCCCCCCCTCCTCTTTCGCTTTGCGTGCACGGCGCGTCCCGTCTCGCCGGCGGAAAAGGGGCGGGGCAAAGGAACGGCTGGCACGTGATGCAGGCGGCTCCGCAGCGTCTCTTGGCCGCCATGACACCAGAGGCAGGGACAAGCACTAGAGGCAGCTCAGTTTCTCCGGGGCATAGGGGAAGCGCAGAGATTGAGGGGGATCCGTTGCCTGCTTCGCCGCCCATTCATTTCTTCTTCTTTCGCTCTTTCCCCCTGACATTTTCCTCTTCCTGTCGCTATTGTTTATTAATCATCATGATCGACTGTTATTTGTTCACCACTTTTTTGAAACTATCCCATCCCTCCGAACGGCTGCAATAATCGCAGTGAAAAAACTAACATCAATTTTTTAATCCCAATTTTTTAAAAAAATATTTTTTCGCCCATGCATTCTTCTTCTTTCCATTTTTTTGTTCCTCTTGTCCCCCAAACTTTATTTTCCTTTCGTCACCTTTTGCTCCACTCTTCATTTTCCGCCAGCAAACAAGAAGTTTGAAGAGAAAGAGAGGGAGAGAGGAGTAAGATAAAGAGAATGCTGTTTAAAGTAAACTTTCCAGCTAGGCAGGTAGGTAAATACTATCAGTATAATAGACAAACAACTGGCATAATGCTGGACAACAGCAGAATGATCGCAAGGGGTGGGGTATTGTTTAGAGAGGTGGTTGTTGATGTGATCCTGATGCTGTTTTTGCCCTAGCTGTTTACAATGTTTTAAATTGTTTTAAGCTGATTTAACTTCTGTGTTTTTAAATTTGGAGGTTTTGTTGTTTTTTAAATTAAGGAATGTAGGTTGATCTCAGAATAGAAGAGCTGGGGAGAGCAGGAGAGACTCAATCACAGTGGTTCAGGGTAGGGGAAGGTATGGTTTTGGGGCAGGGGCAGGCCAGGTAAGGGGCACCAGGCACAGGCAGTTAGTGCCAGCCAGAAGCACCACCTTGGGCTGAAGACTGGAGGGGGCAGACCGTGTGACATACACCTGTGACATCATGTGTGTGTTGGGCATACATCATCAGCAGGAGTCATTGCCCAGCACTGCAAAGCTTCAATGGCCGCGGCTCCTCCTCTCTCATGCTCAGGAGGAGCCTGCCTTTGATGCTGTGCCATGCTTGGGTATGCGGTTGCGGTTGCTGAATGCCAGCCCTTAGTAAGGGCTCTAAGTAAGACCCTCCTCATCCATGATCGTATTACGAATGAGGAGGCTCATCTGGTCTGGATCAGCTGCGCCCACCTGTGTAAAGCTGGCAAAAATATATAGGATGAGGGACAAAAAATGTTGGAAATGTAAAAAGTGGATGGAGAATTCTATCACATGTGGTGGACTTGTGATAAAGTAAAGACATTTTGGGAGTCAATTTATAACGAACTAAAGAAAATATTAAAATATACTTTCCCTAAAAAGCCAGAAGCATTTTTTGCTTGGCTTGATGGGAAAGGAGATTAAGAAATCAGACCAAAGATTATTTTTGTACACCACAGCTGCTGCGAGGACTTAGTTGGCCCAAAACTGGAAATCACAAGAAATGCCTACTATTGCGGAGTGGCAGGCGAAAATGATGGACTATGCAGAGTTAACCAAACTGACCAGCAGGATTCAGGATCAGGATGATCAGAAATTCCAGGACAATTGGAGTAAATTTATTGTATACTTAAAGGATAGCTGTAAAAATTTAAAGTCATTCCTACAATGTAGATAAGAGGTAAAAAGTTAAAATATGCGATTGGATTTGATAAGGAATACCAGCTGAAGGGAAGGAGGGAAGTCGCAAGCTCGGCAGAGCAAAATGGTTCATATGTTGATTAATGTACTGTAAGAATGAGTGTGTAAAGAAAATAATAAAAATTTATTGGGGGGAAAAAGGAAGAGTTGAGAGTCGGGGAGCAGGAGTTGCTGTGGTCTTTAGCGATCCTCTCTCTCTCCTGGCTCTCTGTCCAGTTGGTGGGGGATATAGTGTGTGTGTTCCTGGCACTGGGCAATCTGACCAATTGAGGATTCTGTTTGTTTAGTGCCCACCTTGGTGCCCAGCAGTCTCCCTGACGGAGCTGGTCTTGGAGGACTCCCAGTCTGCTGCTTTCAGAGGACTTCAATATCCAAGGCCAGGTGTCTGGCTCTGGGGTGGCTCAGGACTTCATGGCTGCCATGATAATTATGGGGCTGCTGTCCAAACTTGTCACTGGGCCAATGCATGTGACAGGCCACACTCTGGACCTTGTTTTCTCAACCGGTCAGGTGATTGGAAAGCGTGTGGGAGGGTGTTAACATCAGTCACTTGTCATGGTCCGATCACTTCCTGCTGAGATTTAGGCTTTCAGTACCCTTTGCCCTCTGTAGAGGAGGGTGGGTGGACAGCCTCAGAGGCTGATTGATCCATTGGGTTTCCAGATGGGTGATTTTGGGGCTGATGGAGCTGGAGCTCCAGTCAAAGCCCTGGCTAACCTGTGGAACATTCAAATGTTGAGACTGTGGGTAGGCAAACTAAGGCCCGGGTGCCAGATCCGGCCCAATCGCCTTCCAAATATGGCCCGTGGACAGTCTGGGAATCAGCATGTTTTTACATGAGTAGAATGTGTCCTTTTATTTAAAATGCATCTCTGGGTTATTTGTGGGGCCTGCCTGGTGTTTTTACATGAGTAGAATGTGCCCTTCTTTTTAAAATGCATCTCTGAGTTATTTGTGGGGCATAGGAATTCGTTCATTTCCCCCCAAAAAAATATAGTCCGGCCCCACACAAGGTCTGAGGGAGAGTGGACCAGCCCCCTGCTGAAAAGGGTTGCTGACCACTGGTTGAGACAATCGTGCCCCGAATGCTCTATCCCGCTTTGTGGAGCCTTTGTGATGGCCAGGTAGATTCCCTTTTGTTGTAAATAAAAATTTACCCTTATGGGGTATCCAAGAGCCCATATAGAGTCCTTACATAGGTTCCCTATTGGTAGGAGAAAATAACAGAGGCCAACCAGAGAATATTGAGAAGCAAAGCAGCTAGTAAGCTTGATCTTTATTGATCTGTTGCAACAGGGTACTCCCCTCACTCGCAGGAAAGGAGGAGGACCCCCAAAAATGCTGTCCAAGGGCTTATAAAGACTTTTGAAATTCCCATCTCTAGATCAAGACCACCCCCAGAAACATTATGCATTCATCACAGAAGGGATGTAACCTAAGACCACCCCTCAGATAAGGCGGTCTAAAACAGAACATTTGCATGTTGTTTTCTCCTGTCGCTTTGTTTATTTCCTGTCTGGCAGGTTACTTGATTGGATTTCTTGGGGAGCCTGGGCAGTCTTTTGTAATGATAAGGCTCACACCCTTATTCAAACACAGATTAAGACAGGATTTGTGAAGGAAGAGACAATGGGGAGGCTTTTCCATTTTGACCATGCAGAGAAACATTTGCTCAGTTTCGGAATCAAAATGGTTCCAGGTTGGCTTTCCTGTGCTGATCTATGTACGTGTGGTTATGAACGTTGCCATATATCTAAGACTATAAAATTCCTATCACACTTTCTGGTGCCATTATGGCAGGCTGTTGCCTCTCCTGACAGTCGTCCCCCCCCGCCACTCCAGAAAGGGAGAGGACACAGTGACCTCTATGCTCCTCTCCCTGTTGCACCAACACAATGCCAAGAGTGCCTGGTGTTACTATAAACAGACCCATCCCAGAGCCAAACACCAGGCGCCGTCGGCTTGTTTTGCAGACAAAACACAGGCCAGCTCTTTCTCACCTGCCCTGTCCACTAGTGAGCCCGGCCAAAGTCTTATGCAAGTGCACTGACCTCCCCACGTCCCATCCCCCCCACAAATCCCACACATTTTGGCCGAGTCAAATGTTCCAGGGGGAACCATCTTTATTTAATGCGGTGCCCTCAGAGCAAGGGGGTATCTCTCTTGGCGCCTGCCAGGCAGTTCAAGAGGCATCCTCACAGAATGAAATGGCCAGTGGGCACACTTCCCTTCGAGACATGTGTGACAATCCGCTAGATCAGCCTCCCAAAATTTCACCCTTCAGGACACTGTTATACACCCAAACATCTGGGTTGGGGATAGATGTTAGATGAGGCAGCCGGCCTCCTGCCACCAGCAAATCAAAACAAATCCTTGCAGTTTGAAATTGTGCACTTTAGGATTCCAGCCTGATATGCTCCCCGCTGTCCTCATTTCTATGGGCGGGGATCCCCCCCCCCCAATGCAGAAGCTTTTTGGTATGGGGCTTTGTGACACACTGCAGCTCACAAACAAGGCCTTCCTCGGATCTTGTCCCCAAGAGCGAGCAGCGAGTCTCCTTGCAAAATAAACCAGTTGCGAAATAAAACCATCCAACCCACTGAGGTGCCATCAGACCCTTGCCACTGTTTTGACTGACCCAGACTCACACAACCACCTGCCCTGGAATTTGTTCCCCAAAAGACAAGGGTTTTTTCTCCGTAGATATCCTACCGCCCCCCTCCCCCAAAAACATGTTTTTTTGTAGTGTCCTGCTTGTGAAACACCCTCCCCCCCCCCGAATATGGCTCCCTCCCTCACCCCCCTCCCCTCTTTTCATTGAGCCCCAGCTATGAGACCTGTTTTTTATTTCTAAGGACCTTCAGGGTGCAAGTGACCCTGTTCATAAAGGTTTGCATTGCTAATTGTTTTCGGTTTCAGTTACGGCTGCTTTAAATTATGGCTTTAAATTTGTTTGTGTGCTGTTGGATACAGTTAGCAGCTCTGAACTCCTCTTACATTCTGTTATCTGTTAAAATAACTTTGTGCACCATGTGGGAATCAGGAATGTGGTCTTGCTATGCAAATGCTGACCGCGGCCAGTTGAGGCCAGATACTAATTTATCCTGTTGGCTTCTTTCTTGCTTCCCACATTCTTAGAGTATGCAGTTGGGCTCACTCACTCGAGCTAGGATTGCTCTGCTGCCTCCCAGGGCTCCGAATTGCATTGGGCTGGGGTCAGGGTTGACTCTGATCTAAACTTTGTGTGTTCCTCAGCTGGGTGGGTTGGGATGCAGTTCTAACAGCCATGAATGCTCCAGAGAAGCGGACACGGAGCAATGGATCCAAACTGCAGGAAAGAAGATTCCACCTAAACATTAGGAAGAACTTCCTGACTGTAAGAGCTGTTCGACAGTGGAATTTGCTGCCAAGGAGTGTGGTGGAGTCTCCTTCTTTGGAGGTCTTTAAGCAGAGGCTTGACAACCATATGTCAGGAGTGCTCTGATGGTGTTTCCTGCTTGGCAGGGGGTTGGACTCGATGGCCCTTGTGGTCTCTTCCAACTCTATGATTCTATGAATGGAGCCAGGACAGAATGGGAGTACAGTGGTGCCTCGGGTTACATACCCTTCAGGTTACAGACTCCACTAACCCAGAAATATTACCTCGGGTTAAGAACTTTGTTTCAGGATGAGAACAGAAATCGTGCTCCGGCGGCGCGGCAGCAGCAGGAGGCCCCATTAGCTAAAGTGGTGCTTCAGGTTAAGAACAGTTTCAGGTTAAGTACAGACCTCCGGAACGAATTAAGTACTTAACCCGAGGTACCACTGTAAACTGTAGCCATGCTGGGCCATTGGGCAGAAGTCCATTCGCACCAAGGGGATCCTTCTGTCTGTCTTCTGCCCAAAGGGCAAGTTGGCTCCAAATGGGATGTGGTTACTGCCCACGCCGTCGCTGCCCGAGGACAAGCCAGGTGCAGGCAGGCCGCTGGCCCTCCCAGCTAGTAGTGCCTGTCTTTTGTCAGGGCAGCTATTTCCAGAGAGTGACTCACTCCTTCCGCCCCTCTCGCTTCTCAGGCCGTTGGCCCTCGGCCTACATGGGACAGAGCACCAAGGACGGACATCTCCACCTCTCCCCCCTTTTTCCCCCAGGGTCCACAAATCGAGAAAGACGTTTGCTCCCAGATCCATCATTCCCCAGCGACTCTGATTTCTACAATTCCGCTTTTTTATTCTTCTGCGTATGAGAAGCTCCCATTTATGGGATGGTGCTGGGCTGGCGAGGGATTTTGCAAGCCATCGGTATCACCTAAGCCATGGGTAGGCAAACTAAGGCCCAGGGGTTGGATCCAGCCCAATCGCCTTCTAAATCTGGCCCGCAGATGGTCCGGGAATCAGCGTGTTTTTACATGAGTAGAATGTGTCCTTTTATTTAAAATGCACCTCTGGGTCATTTGTGGGGCCTGCCTGGTGTTTTTACATGAGTAGAATGTGTGCTTTTATTTCAAATGCACCTTTGTGGGGCATAGGAATTCGTTCATTTTGCCCCCCAAAATATAGTCCGGCCCCCCCAAGGTCTGAGAGACAGTGGACCGGCCCCCTGCTGAAAAAGTTTACTGACCCCTGACCTAAGCGGTCAGGAAAAAAGCAAGATCCACTGGCTTAATTGAAAGTAAGTTCTACTGTGTTCCATAGGGTAATAGGGTCTAGGATTGCAGCTTTTATTTTCCTTTCCCCCCCAAATATGCCCCAGAACAACCCTGCCACGGAAAACGAGGCTCGCGTGTTGATGACTGGGGTGGTGAAGTTTTTGCAGTAGGGGAGAATCCTGCCCCCCACCCCATCCGCTTTAAATGGTGTGGCTGTGGCCCTGGCCTCCCTCACCCCACGGCCTCTTATTATTGAGGAATCAAAAAGGATTTCCCCATTTTGTCCTTTTTAACAGCTTCAAATATCTCAGGAACAGGAAGAAGAAAGACTTTGTATTTCATGCCAATTTGGATGGATTCTGCTTGATTGTTGAGATCGTACAACCGTTTCAATTGGAAAACTATTTAATAGAGATTATTTTTTATTAAAACCTTTGAATGTGTTTTAAATGTGTTATAGGAATTCTAAGGTCTCATATATATAAACCATATGTTCATAAAGTATATAAACCACGTGTCTGAAATAGTACAGGAGAGCAATCCTGATACCTTTTTGACTCTCTCAAATTGACCTCAGATATTCTCCCCATTGTCTCTTTGCTCACAACTCCTGTCTTTACGGCGTATTTGTGTATGAATAGGGTGAGCCTGTGACCTGGATTCAGGAACTAAGTATTTAGCATCTCAAAAAGAATAGCCAGGATACCCAGGTCAAGCAATCAGTGACCATTATCAGGTATCTTGACAGATAGGTTTTCTGCTGTTGACTGCCCCCTGTGTTGTATTTCTGCTGGGGACCACCTCTTTCTGTGATGTATGTATGATGTTTTGGGGGGGGTCAGGTGGCGCTGTGGGTAAAAGCCTCAGCGCCTAGGGCTTGCCGATCGAAAGGTCGGCGGTTTGAATCCCTGCGGTGGGGTGCGCTCCCGTTATTCGGTCCCAGCGCCTGCCAACCTAGCATTTCGAAAGCACCCCCGGGTGCAAGTAGATAAATAGGGACCGCTTACTAGCGGGAAGGTAAACGGTGTTTCCGTGTGCGGCTCTGGCTCGCCAGAGCAGCGATGTCACGCTGGCCATGTGACCCGGAAGTGTCTTCGGACAGCGCTGGCCCCCGGCCTCTTGAGTGAGATGGGCGCACAACCCTAGAGTCTGTCAAGACTGGCCCGTACGGGCAGGGGTACCTTTACCTTTACCTTTTACCATATTTTTTGCACCATAACACTCACTTTTTTCCTCCTAGAAAGTAAGGGGAAATGTCTCTGCGTGTTATGGAGGGAATTCCTACGGGTGGCATGCCTACGGATTTTCCTCCTCTAAAAACTATGTGCGTGTTATGGTCAGGTGCGTGTTATAGAGCGAAAAATACGGTACTTGAGCGACAGGGGAGGCAATTTCAAAAGTCTATATAAGACCTTGCACACCACTGTCCTGGGTGCCCCCCTCCCTCCCTGCATACATGGGAGGAGTGAGGACTCTGTTGCAACAGTTTAATAAAGATAAGGCTTACTAGCTAAAATAATAATAATAAGCACCCCCTTTGCTTGGGATTTCCCAGCAACTGGACCTCGAAGGCATGATGCTTGAAGGCAGAACATTGATATGATGCCTAGGAGTTGCTAGAACAGAGGAAGCTGCTTTGTCCTTTGCCATGCATGGGGTCCACCTAGCCAACAATGGACTTGCATAATATGACATCCTATGCATGGCCAAAGTTTGGTATCCCGCCCCCCCTGGAACTTCTCAATTCTGGGTTTTCTTATTTTGTACCTGCTCGGTGCCCTGTGCAGTGGAACTGCCTGCACTGCCCTGAATCCTTCGCTGATCTAGCTCAGCGGTGTCTGCACTGACTGGCAGCGGGACTCTCTCCCAGCCTTGCCTGGACATGCTGCCAGGGACTGAACCTGGGGCCTTCTGCATGCCCAGCAGGTGTCCTGCCGTTGAGCTACTACAGCCCTTTCCCTCCACGGATTTCCTAACCCCCTTTTAAAGCCATCCACGTTGGTGACCGTCGCTACATCCTGTGGCGGTGAGTTCCACCGTTCAATCCTGCTTTCTCTTATCTGTCCCGAATCTCCCAACTTTCAGCTTCACTGGATGACCACGAGTTCTAGCGTTATGAGAGAGGGAAGAAAAACTCCCTATCAAGCTTTCCCCATGCCATGCATAATTTTGTAGACTTCTAGCATTTCCCTTTTTCACTCACCTTTTCCTTAAACTATAAAACCCCTGAATGCTACAGCAATATCCTCTTTGAGGCGAAGCAACCGGAACTGTACCCCAGGATTCCCAGACATGCAGAGACGAACGTGATGACTCTCCTTCCCTTTGGGAAAAAAATTCTCTGAAAAGAAACAGTCGCCCACAAGAGAAAAAGCAGATGTCACACCAGCTACCGGTATCCCCAATAATTTATAACAAACCAAAGGCAATCTATTATATACAAAGGAGAATGGCCAAAGGGGGGGAGTGGTGAGCCCAACCCCTTCGCTCACCTTCCAAAACCAACCAACCCCCCCTCACCCCCAGGCCGTCCCCCAGTTGCTATGGGGCGATGGGGGATGCTCAGATTTTGATTTCAGTCCGGAAGGTCTGTTGGACGTGCTCGATGTGCTTGCCGGGGCGCTTTTGAGCCTTGATGGTCAGGGAGCCGTCCCCACCCAGGGCAGAAGTGACGGAAGTGGGGTCCACATCCTCAGGCAGCTGGCATTTGTGGGTGAAGGTGTTCATGATGGTCCCGTCCGCTGCCAGCTGAGCAGGGCAAAGAGAGAGGAGAGAGGAGTCAGCGGGGGCCTGGACTGGGGATGTTTAGTCTGCCTCCCTTTTCCCTCTGAGAATGGGTCAGCCTTTAGCACAGCAGGCCCCGCGGAACTCCCTGCCACAGGAATCGTCATTGCTGTCTTTTAGATGTCTCCCGAAAAATGTGTTACAGCTCAGGCAGGACTTTGTCACTGTGATTTCTACCAACCAGTATTTATTGATGCTTTCATTCATTTTGCTGTGATTTTTTTGGTGGTGTATACCACCTACCCTGTATTTTTATGGAATCATAGAATCATAGAGTTGGAAGGGACCCAAAGGTCATCTAGTCCAACCCCCTGCAATGCAGCAATCTCGGCTAAAGCACCCGTGAGCTGCCTATAAATAGTTCAGTCAATCAGTTTAGGGCTGTGACCACAGAGAAGGGTTGCAGTGGTGTATAGGGGAGGGCAAGGAGTCTCCCCAGTGGGGGATGGGGGTGGGCTCTAGAGCATGGGCAGAGGGCAGGGGATGCGGCCTCCTTGCAGAAGCTCAGCCAATCTAGACCTGGAAGGGGGAAACTGGGTGGTATGCATTGCTAGCTCTACACAGAGTAAGCCCATTGACATTAAGGGATGTGACTAACTGAACTCCAGGAGTTTCATTGCCCAACTCCCCCCCCCCCCCACAAAAAGAATCCTGGGAACTGTAGTTTGCTAAAGGTGATCTGTATTGGGTGAACTACAGTTCTCGGGATTCTTTGCAGGAAAGTCATGTGTTTTTAAATGCATGACGTATACGCAGCCTGGCTGGAGTCTGTCCACTTTTCAGCTCTTGCTATGCTGTGATCCTTGTGGTATGTGGGTGTCCCTGATAGAAATCACACCTCCCTGCCTCAGTTGCCCGGTCTGTACAATGGGGCCAACTCATCCTGCTTTCACAGCCTCACTGCCCAACGCCAAGCTCTCCAAGTTGCCCCTTCTCCCATCTGCCCCCCTTGGGACCGCAAACCAGAACAGGTGCACCCATTTCCTGGCCCGCAAAGCTCATGTCTTCCTCCCAAAATCCCTCCAGGGTTTTCGAGGCAGCCAGAGAGCCAGGAAGATGGTTCAGTGCTTCTGTCACCATGCCTACTGTCTGGAACATTGCGTTCCCGCCCCGGAGGAGTGGCAGGAGGAGAGAGCACTGTGTCCCCAGCAAAGGCAGAGAGGATTTGTCACTGGGGAAGGATGCCAGGCAGACAGGGAGAGAAAGTCCAGGAGGAGCCCCCCCCCACTCCCTGGCAGCATCCTGGGTGCCCTTTCTTATGCCAGCAACATCCAGCACCTCTGCAAAAAGGGCACTGCTTAACCCCATCTCATTTCAGGCTGAAAGCACTTTTCAAGCACTTTCCCAAGAATTATGTGAACCATAGTTTGCCCCTCAGGTTTCCGATTGGCCACTGTGAGAGCAGGATGCTGAATGTATCCTGCAGTACCCTCTTAATTCCCAACTACAGTTCCCTTAATCCTTTGGGGGAAGCTATGCTCTTTAAAAAAGGGAAGCGGGTGGCGCTGTGGGTTAAACCACAGAGCCTAGGACTTGCTGATCAGAAGGTCGGCAGTTCGAATCCCCACGACAGGGTGAGCTCCGGTTACTCGGTCCCTGCTCCTGCCAACCGAGCAGTTCGAAAGCACCTCAAAGTGCAAGTAGATAAATAGGTACCACTCCGGCGGGTAGGTAAACGGCGTTTCTGTGCGCTGCTCTGGTTTGCCAGAAGCGGCTTAGTCATGCTGGCCACATGACCCGGAAGCTGTACACTGGCTCCCTTGGCCAGTAAAGTGAGATGAGCGCCGCAACCCCAGAGTCGGCCACGACTGGACCTAATGGTCAGGGGTCCCTTTAACTTTACATATGCGCTTTAAAGTTACGGTGTGTCCCCCAGCACCAAACTCACAGGCTCTTTGGGAATAGATTTTGCCCTAAGAAGGCAGAACAGTTGGTCTGGAGGGGAGCTGGGCACCCCTGTGGTCCACCCTTCCTTCCCCAGATCCTTTGGACTACAGTTCCCATCAGCCCCAGCACCAAGGCTCATGGGAGTTGTAGTCCAGAGCTCCCTTGAAAGCTATTTCCCCCCAATCTAAGAGGAGGAGGGGGAGGACTTGGAGGGGCCCCTCACCTTCTCTGCGTGGACTTCAATCTGGTTTTTCGATGTGGTGATGATGATGTCTTCAGGGGAGAAGTCGCTGACGTCCACTGCAAACTGGTACGTGTCCCCCAAGGTCTTGATGTTCCCCATCCCTCCAGCACGGCCCGCTGTGAAAAAGAGGGACAAGATCAATGTGAACCCCAGATCCCTCGGCACAAGGAATTTTTTCCCTGGGCCACGGAAGGGTTCAGAGCATTGGCCCAAAACTGGAAGCAAGAAGAATTACCGATGAAAGAAGAATGGAGGTTGAAATTGATGGACTATGCAAAATTAGATAAACTAACAGGAAGGATTCGAAACCTTCGGGACCAGAGATTCTCAGAAGACGGGAGTAAATTTACGGATTATTTGAAAAGTAATTGTGATGAACAGATTACGCTAGTAGGTTTGCAAGAAGTTTTGTACAGCGAATTATTTGAAATATTGCAAAAAAGATAATGAGGAGAATTATTAGTTAAAGATAATTAAAGGTAATATGAAATTAAGAAATGCATAATAAGTGATAAGAACGGAAAACCATCAGAGGTGTTGACGGAAGTCCAAAAAAAAAAATTGTATAAGATGTGAAGTTCTGTTGTATGAATACATATATATATATGGAAGGGTTCAGAGCATCTGTCTGCTGGGGACAGAATACTGGGGCAGGATACTGGAGAAAGTTGACAGAGAGACAGGTCTCCCTCCCTCTCCGAATACTGGAGCTGGAAGTGAGAGAGCCGGTTTAGAGGATTCAGGACAGCGTAAAGGAAACCCAGTGACAACAGTTAATCTGTGGAACTCCCTCCTGCAGGAAGCAGCGATGCCGAACAATTTGGATAGCTTTAAAAGAGAATTGGACAAATTCTGGAGGACAACAAAGTGAATCCTGTTTACCGTCCACATTGGCAATGTTCTACACTCACAGAGGTGGAGATGCTCTGGTTTCCCATGGGGTGGGGGCTTCTGGTCAGCCGCTGTGAGAACAGGAGACTGGGCCACATTGGTGGGGTCCCTTTGGCCTGATTCACTACACTACACTGACCAGGTCCAGAGTGCCAGATACTATCACACCTCCTTGGGCCACAGAAATGAGCCCCAGAGTGGAGCATCAGTAAGAAAATTAGCAGATGTCTGCCCCAGCTGCCCTCCCTCCCGCATCATTGTTTCAGGCCTGTTCCCGTCTGAACAAGGGAAGGGCAGTGGTTGCTCAGTGGTTAGAGCATATGCTTTGCCTGCAGAACGCCCCAGGTTCAGTTTCCCACGACGGCATCTCCAAGCAGGGCTGGGAAGGAGTCGATACTGAGCAGGATGGAACAGTGGCTGGACTCAGCTGAATGCAGCTTCCTGTGGTCCCAGGTCCAATCTATAGCCAAATGACCTCTGCCTGGGACCTTGGCCAGTGCCTTAGAGGTGAAGGAAGGAGGAAGCAGTAGTCTGAGAGACTTCACAAGGTAGCTCCTTCTGCCCTGGGGTGCCCTGTCCAACCTGAAGGTCCAATTGGCTTAAGGATGGAATGATCTGCATCTTTGGATCCTTCCAGTTTATCATTTACCCCTTTGGAAGTTCAGTGCTCCACATTAGTTTGCAAATTCTTTTTATAAATAAAGTCACTGCAGAAAATCGCCAGCATTTTAGTGCCGTATCTCCTAATATATTTTTGGTTGGCTCTGTTGCGGTTCAAGACGTGAGAATGTGGGAGCAAATTTGCCTTAGAAGCCACATCCACCTTCAGATCACCTTTACACCACTTTTAACAGTCTTGGCTCCCCTCCCTAAGAATCTCGGGAACCGTAGTTTACCCACCACAGCGCTGCCTTCAACAAACTACAGTTCCCAGGCTGCTTTGAGGGAAGCCATGCACTTTAAAGGTATGGTGTGGACAGGATCACACCCAGGCACACACAAACAAACACACACGCCCCGCTCCCACAGCCGCCTTGCCTGAGAAGCCCAGGGGCTCGCTGCGTGGCCTCAGGAAGCCCCCAAAATTGTCGCCGAATATCCCGTGCGCCTTCTCCATGGCGGCGAGCCTTGCTTGAGGGAAGAGCTGCACCCCCGACAGTGGCTTCGACCTCTCCGAAGGGGCTTATCCGGGAGAAAGAAAAGGAGGCGCCCTAATTCAAGGAGTCTGGAGGCACCCAAGTTGGGTGGGCGAGGAGAGAACAACTCCCTTCCCTGTTCGGCCCTTTCTGCTCTGCTCTGAGTCACTCTTGGGTGCTCGTGAGGGATTCAGCCACAGCTGCAGCGCATATAAAGGCACTCCGAGCCTCTGGGCCGACTTCCAGGCCTCTTGTCAAAGTCTCTAAATTTAGGCACTCTAGCATCATCACTCCCTCCAACCATCCTGCTGGAAAGTTTCCCCGGTGGATTGGGGGGGGGGGGACACGGGCTCCAAACAAACAAGATTGGGGAGCGTCATGGCTAGCATTCCTGCCGGCCTGGATAATAACAGCTCCCCCCAGCGATTAGCCCTGCCTTCCAAAAAAAGGCGCATGAGTGGGCATGTGAGCCTGGCAAGGGATTGGGTTGGGGCGGGGAGGGTGAGTTGGTGGGACAGGAGACAACAAAAGCAGATCCTAAAAGAACGATTCTCTGAGCTGGAGCAGAGAGAACCACTGGGATCTGGGCTGGCAGATCAAGACCTTGGGGACAGGACGTCGGGAGAGCCCCACAGACACCAGACCACAAAATCATGTAATTGTAGAGATAAAAGGGGACCCGCAAGGGTCATCTAGTCCAACCCCCTGCAGTGCAGGAATCTCAGCTAAAGAATCCCTGACAGACGGCCTTCCAACCTCTGCCTTAAAATTTCCAAGGAAGGAGAGTCCACCACCTCCCAATGGTGTCGAACAGCTCTTGCTGTCAGAAATGTCTTCCTTATGTTTAGTCGGAATCTCCTTTATCATCTTGGTCACCCTCCTCTGCACACCTTTTAGTTTGTCAATATCCTTCTTAAATGGTGGTCTCCAGAAGTGGGCACAGTAGATCTGGATCTTGCCAACTGAAATCGACCAGTTCCTTGTAAAATCCTAGCTCGGTCACGGGAGTCACTGACAGGAGTGTCGCTGGTCATTCCCGGAGTTGGCAAGGCTCACTTGACAATTATGAGAAACGTCAGCCCGGCTGGTGGAACTCTCCGCCACTGGAGATTCAGCAGGAGGTGCCTTCTGTGCCAACCATTAAATGCCTCCTATTCCGTCAGGTAAGAAGACATCCTTCCAAAATGGTTCGTTGATGTCCTTTTTAAAAAACTTTTTAGTATGGTTTATATTTTTACTACCTGGGACGCGGGTGGCGCTGTGGGTAAAAGCCTCAGCGCCTAGGGCTTGCCGATCGAAAGGTCGGCGGTTCGAATCCCCGCGGCGGGGTGCCCTCCCGTTGTTCGGTCCCAGCGCCTGCCAACCTAGCAGTTCGAAAGCACTCCCGGGTGCAAGTAGATAAATAGGGACCGCTTACCAGCGGGAAGGTAAACGGTGTTTCCGTGTGCGGCTCTGGCTCGCCAGAGCAGCGATGTCACGCTGGCCACGTGACCCGGAAGTGTCTCCGGACAGCGCTGGCCCCCGGCCTCTTGAGTGAGATGGGCGCACAACCCTAGAGTCTGTCAAGACTGGCCCGTACGGGCAGGGGTACCTTTACCTTTACCTTTTTATATTTTTACTGCTGTAAACTGCTTTGCTAGAGATATATATATATATATATATATATATATATATATATATATATATATTTATGATGCAGCAATATACAAATATTTTAATTAATAAATAAAGGACCACCGCCAAGTCCAGCATCCTGCCTTGACATTGGCCAATCAGACAACAACAATTTTCCATTTTTGCAGTTCCGTGCAATGGGATTCATAAACATTTACTGGCTCCAGTTAAGGCATAGCCATTGCGACTAGTTTGTGCCTACTGCTTTTGCTTGATTTGGCGTCGTCCAACAGAAACACAAAGATGAAAAATGTATATATTATATACACCATAGTCTGGGCTGTCTTAAGCCTATGGGGCTCCGGGGTGCAAAGATCCGCCCGGCGCCCCCCCCCCCAGGTTGCCTAGTCCCAGGCATGCAGGAGGGGGGAGTCGGTCAACTGCCTCAGTGTCTCGCTGGCTCGGTTGTCCTCAAACTTGTGGCACAGAGCTGCCCGCAGCAGAAGAATCCGCCGCGGCACTCTGACCGATGGGCCAGCTCTTCCCTGGACTCAACTCTCGGGCCCTGGACTCTTGGCCTGGTGGCCCTGAGAGCCCAGCGCCCGGGTGCCCCGCACCCCTAGCACCTATGGGTAAGATGGCCCTGACCATAGTTCAGTAAGGGGGCTAAAGGACCCCTGACAATTAAGTCCTGTCACAGACAACTCTGGGGTTGCGGCGCTCATCTCACTTTACAGGCCAAGGGAGCCGGTGTTTGTCTGCAGACAGCTTCTGGGTCATGTGGCCAGCAGGACTAAGCCGCTTCTGGCGAACCAGAGCAGCGCACGGAAACGCCGTTTACCTTCCCGCCAGAGCGGTACCTATTTATCTACTTACACTTTTTGGCGTGCTTTCGAATGGGTAGGTTGGCAGGAGCAGGGACCGAGCAATGGGGCTCACCCTGTCGCGGGGATTCGAACCGCCGACCTTCTGATCAGCAAGCCCAAGAGGCTCAGTGATTCAGACCACAGAACCACCCACATCCCTCAGTAAGGGGGGAGGGACAGCTAAATCAAGCATGACCCCCTTCAAACAAGCCCAAAGGAAACCTGTTTGATTTGCATCTTGCGTCCTGAAAGAAGCTATTCCCAAACAGTTGCGAGGCTCAGGCTGGAATCCAACAGGGGAAGCAGCCATGCGCAAAGCCTCACCTGTACAACTCCTGCCTGCCTTGCAGCCCAGGTGGGGGGGTGAAAGGGGACGCCGTGAGCATTGGGGTAGGCAGTGCCAGACACCCCCCACACACCTTGCATCCTTCGCCTATTTAAGGTTCCTATTCCCAGCTCGCTCCGAGGGATCCCGGGCCAATTCCACCCCGGGGCGCTTCCGCGCACCCGGCCTCCCGGAATCTGCCTCGGTTGCGCGCTGGGAGGGGGAGATGAGGCAGGCAGGAGGCATTTCACAGGCGGCTCGGAGAAGGAGGAGAAGGGGCTGGATCAGAGCTAAATCTGGCTTGCTTGGTCACCGTCCCGGCTCAAGCCTGAGTCACCCTTCGCTCGCGTTCTCTTGCCAGGGACGCCTGCCAATGTCACGCCGATCGCCCTCCGCTGCTTCCCGCAGGAGACCCGCTGGGGAACGCTCGCCCTTAAGCCAGGAGCCCGGCAGGCTTCGGGTGGCGCGGAGGCACAGAAATCATTCACACGTTACCTACTGGGGCATATTTGGGTTCGGAGGCAAACTGGCCCTGCCCCCCCAGGGATGCCAACTGGAATAAAACATTGGGGGAGGGCAGGTAAGTCCCTCATAATCTTTTTTTTTTTAAATATAGAATTTTTATTGAATGATTTTATGTTACAAAAAACATTACCACCATACTACCACAAAATATTATTGAGAAATAAAAATGACATACATCAATATTGTGTTTGTTATTTGTTATTTACCGTCTTATTTCCTCCCAAACATTTCATACAAAACACCCACCTGCACACACACGAAAAATAATAATGATAATAATGAAAATAAATATTTCCCCCCTTTTATCTTACAAAATCTTTTTTTCGATTTTGACTTCCTGTCAAGTCCCTTTGCATATGTTTTACCTTACAATTGAACTTACGCAAAACAATAAACCCTGCACAATTGATCACACACGCACACCATTTGAATGGCAATACACATCAACTGGGGGGGGGCAGTCCCATCAAAAATTTTATTGGGGGGGCCATGGTACCTTGGCCCCTAGGAATTGGCTCCTATGCTGACCCCCTGTATTTTCTTTCATAAAACGTATATACTCTTTGATTTGCAAAAATAAAAGCAAATTATCAGAAGCTATTTAAAACGTCGGAAAAATTTAAACCAACTGATTAAAACCGTGTCAACAGTCTGGGTATCTGTCGAAACAAAAATGGTGGGGTTTTTTAAGCGGGCACCAAAAATAAAAACCACCTTGAAGGCACCTGACATCAATAGGCAGGGAGTTCCAAAGTGTGGGCGCTGCTGTGCTATCTGACACAGTTCTCCCCAACAGTGGCGTAGCGTGGGGGGTGCAGGGGGGGCCGGCCGCACCGGGCGCAACATGGGGGGGTGCACTCGCACTCGCAGCTCTCTGCCCCTACCGGGTTAGGGGGCGCAAATTACTTGCCTTGCCCCGGGTGCTGACAACCCACGCTACGCCACTGCTCCCCAATGCTTGAGAAAAGATGGGGCTCACATTTTCCAGTTAAAAGGGATAGTTTTTTCTGCCTGCGGCCTCTCTCTCTCCCTGCCCCATTTCCAGGAGACTTGGGGGAGCTGCTCTCTTGCAGTCTGGTCCTGCTTGCAGACTCCCTTGAGGGGCATCTGGTTGGCCATGGGGACTGAAAGCAACAGGCTGAACTGCAAGGGCCCTGGTCCCGATCCAGCTGCCTCTCCTGATGTTCTTATGTCTCTGGGCGGAGCAGAGGGAGCTTGCCTCTCTGCCAGGTACACAATGGGGACCATTCAGCTCAGCAACCCAGCACAGTCTTTAACAAAGAGGCGCTGAGTGATGGGGCCATTTTCCATCCTGCAACAAGTGGTTCAGGGGTATGTCGTCTCTTCAGGTCTTCGATTTCTGGGAATGGAGTTGAGAGACGACCTAACCTGGGGAGAAAACAGCAAAGACCTGGTGAAGAGAGCACAGCAGAGGTTATATTTTCTGAGAATCCTCTGGAAAAACAATCTCTCAAAGGACCTGTTGATGGCATTTTACCATTGTACTGTTGAGAGTGTATGAACTTATGGTCTGTGTGTGTGGTTTGGGAGCTGCACGGTCAGGGGAAAAACAATGCTGTCCAGGGTTGTAAAGACTGCGGAGAGAATAATTGGGTGCACTCTTCCCAGCTTGGATCAAATCTATGCTTCCAGGTGCCATAAGAAAGCTGCAGAGATAGTGCAGGATAGTGCACACCCCGGAAATGATCTCTTTCAGCTTCTGCCTTCTGGAAGAAGGTACAGGACTAGCCGCCTGAGAAACAGTTTCTATCCAAATGCGATTTTGGTTTTAAACACAGTGTAAGGACTCTCTTACACTGTGTCAGGGATGTGGATGGTGCTGTGGGTTAAACCACAGAGCCTAGGACTTGCTGATCAGAAGTTCGGTGGTTCGAATCCCCATGACGGGGTGAGCTCCCATTGCTCGGTCCCTGCTCCTGCCCACCTAGCAGTTCGAAAGCACATCAAAGTTCAAGTAGATAAATAGGTACCGCTCCAGTGGGAAGGTAAATGGCGTTTGCGTGCGCTGCTCTGGTTTGCCAGAAGCGGCTTAGTCATGCTGGCCACATGACCCAGAAGCTGTGCGCCGGCTCCCTCGGCCAATAAAGCAAAATGAGCGCCGCAGCCCCAGAGTCGGCCACAACTGGACCTAATGGTCAGGGGTCCCTTTACCTTTACTTAAGGAGTCTCTATGGGAGTGTATTGTATTTTTAAAATGTATCAGAGTTTTTAGGGGGCTAACCAGGCTGGGATAGCAGGCTTGTTGGTTTTGAATGTCTTATGTAGATCCCCCCCCCCAATTTCGTTGTTCTGTATGGTACAATGACAATAAAGATTATCGTATCGTTCAAACATACCCCCAGTGCCACCCCCAGTAACAGTTGGTGATGAGGGGGCATTTTTTAAAGGGCACAAGTATTGTCCCATCCAGAGCAGGCAAAAGCAAGTTCTAGCACCTCTCTCTGTCCTCACAGTGGCCATTCCAAAGGGAATAATAGAATTATAAGAATTGCGGAGTTGGAAGGGAACCCAAAGGTCATCTAGTCCAGCCCCACAAGCAGGACCTGAGCTGAGCAGCAGCAGCACTCTTCCATTTGTGATGCCCACCAACTGACTTTCAAGTGTATCCTGCCTCCAACAGTGGAGAGCGTAGCCATTGCGGCTTGCAGCCATGAATTTCTCTAATCCTCTTTCAAAGTCCTCCATGTCGGTGACCATCACCGCTTCCTGTGGGAGGGAGTTCCATAGGTTAACTATGCACTGTGCAAATAATGTGCTTTCGTATGTTGTTTTCACTAATGCCCCTTTCCCCCAAACTAATGCACTTCCGTTGTGTGGCTGGGGAATTATATCATGAAGTTCAGAGAAGCAGTTTCTCGCCGAAACACAAATAAAACTAAGTCTCTCGCCACCACCCCTCCTTATTTATGATGCTTACAGAGGAGAAAGGAAGGCGCAGAGGCACAGTGAGCCCCTGCCCACACAGCCCCGCTGCCCTTGGCTCTGTCTTTTGGTCACGCAAGAGTGTGACACGTACTTTTGGGAACTGGAATGCAGGCATGTACTCCACAGATGAGCTCCTGCAACTGAAATCAGATGCTGGCCCTCGAATCTGGCTCAGACAACACCCTTGTGGTGTAGGAGGGCTGGATCCCAGCGCAGGCAAGCTGCTCTTCCCTCGCAGCCCTTTTCCTTGCTCCTGAGTTGCTGCCAGGCCAGTTCCTTCCAGCTCAGGTCTGCCTGGATCCCTGAAGGGCACTTTCTGCAAGGTCCCACATCACCTGCAGATGGTTAGAGGTCAGAGAGAGGGGTGTGGTGGGGAGGGAGGGAGACAGGTGTGTTCTCTGGCTAGCGCAGGTGCAGAGAGACAAGATCCCAGAGAGGACACACCAGGACTTTTCCACCAGGGAGGCAGGGTAAGTCTTTTGCACGCTCTAGGGTTGTAGCGGGTTAACTCAGGCAGCCACCTGTGACTTGTGCAGTTACCTGGGATTCAGCCCATTAAACAGCAGGTCTTACTCTTGTGTAATCCAGCCTAGGGCAGAGCTGTGGGAGTCTCTTGCAGAAAACCCCCTGCAAGGGGGGGTCTTCAGAGAAGACTCTTGGTTGCTCCCGTAGCTGAAACAACAAGGGTTGCTCAGGGTGTTTCGTTGGGGTTAATTCTTTCCAGTTTGGTGGTTTTCAAGAAGAAACAGCAGCCGTTGCCATGAATTCCTACTTGAGGCTGAAAGAGGAGAAGGAGATGTAAATTGCTAGCATTTTCTCTTAGAAATAAACCCTGTGGGAGGTGGGGGGGGCCTTTGATTTTCTGAATTTTTGAGTAATTTGGCAGCCCAACCCTATGCTAAGCAGGAAGGTCCGCTTTGCAGGGTTTACTCCTAGCTTAAGTGTGCACAGGATTGCAGCCTCAGGAACTTCAGAATATTTCCTGTTTACACTTAAAATTATGCAGGGGGGCTACCTGGATCGGCCTGTTTTATTTTATACTGAAGTTGTGGCCCGGAACTCCAGGTGCTAGTGGAGTACTCAGAACTCAGTTGTGCAGAGAAAAGGCGCTCTGTGCATGCCTAGAGGCACCCTTTCCCTCCTGCTTTGCACATTCCATGGCAATGTGGGGCTGAGTTTACCCAGGTCTAGGCTTGAATGAGCCAGAAGAGGGCCAAGGATGGATTTAGGGGAAGGGCCCAGAGTTGCTTGCTCAACGAATTCAGCAGCACAGAGCCCCACAGAATTGCACCAACTTGTCCACAGTATCACAACTCCCACAGAGTTGGGAGAAATGGTGCAGCAAATTTGGGCTTCAGCCTTTCCTCCTTGCCCCACCACGTAGTCACCTGCTGGGAACCTTCCCCATTTTCAACAGGGGGTGCTTGCCGGCCCTATCAGCAGATGGATGCAGAAGGTCAGCAGAAGAGGAAGGATGGAAGGGAGGAGGAGGAAGAGCGGATTCTGATGCTGGAGCAGAGTTGGAAACCTTGGCCAAAAACACGGAGGAAGATCAGAGGTAAGGGGAAAGGAATCCGGGGATCTATAAGAGTCAGAGGATCCCCTGGGTGGTTATCCAGAGACAGGTTCCTTGTGCAGCATCCAAACTGGTCCTCAAAACCTTCAGCTGCTGGTGGGAATGCAGGAAGAATCAGGGCAGATAAGAGAAAGTCCTTTTTCACACAGTGGCCACCACCAAGCTAGATTGCTTGAAAAGAGGATCAGACAACTTCATGGAGGAGATGGCAATAATAATAATAATAATAATAATAATAATAATAATAATAATACAGTAATTCCGCTCACTCTGGGGAGCTTCCAACAAATTATAAAAACCACAGTAAAACTTCAAACATTAAAACCTTCCCTGTACAGGGCTGCCTTCAGATGTCTTCTAAAAGTCAAATAGTTGTTTATCTCCTTGATATCTGAAGGGAGGGCGTTCCACAGGGCAGGTGCCACCACCGAGAAGGCCCCCTGCCTGGCTCCCTGTAACCTCCCTTCTTGCAGTGAGGGAACCGCAAGAAGACCCTCGGAGCTGGACCTCAGTGTCCGGGCTGAACGATAGGAGTGGAGACGCTCTTTCAGGTATACAGGGCCAAGGCCATTTTAGGGCTTTAAAGGTCAGCACCTATACTTTGAATTGTGCTCAGAAACGTCCTGTAGATCTTTTCAGACTGGTGTTCTATGGCAGCACCTAGAATTCCCTGCCTGTTGACATCAGACAGGCCCCTTCACTGTACTTGCTAGAACATTTTTGTTTAAGCAAGCCTGCCCAGATGTTTATTAGAAAGCCGATGTCTTAATCTGTTTGCAGTCCACTGCTGTTTTAACTTTTTGAACGTTTTGAATTATCGTAGTTATTTTCCCTATTGGTAATTTTATTGCTTTATTCCTTTTCTGCAAAACTGAGGTTGCTGTTGTTGTGTTTTTAACAGCCAAGTGGTATATATATATATATATATATATATATTATAAACAATAAGTGTTTATGAGCGTGCGAAAGAGAAATCAAGGCAGAAGAAGAACCTGCCTGCCTTTAAGAGAGAAGGGCATGACCCGAATTTGCAAGCGAGGCAATGTGCCTAAAACGCTGTCATGGAAAATGCACGACCTTCTTTCGTGTAGGCAGGGCTTGTTGGTCCCTAAACAGCAGTCCCAACTGGTGAAGGCGGAGCTCTGTCGGTCTCGAAAACTGGCGCTGCGCCCCAGCCAAGAGAAACCCCGTGAACGCGCCAGAGATGTTTTGGAGCAGGAACAAGACCTTTCCCTGCCCCTACCCGGACGGCGATGGAAGTGGCTGCCTGGGGGGCGGGGGGGGGGGAGAAGGAGGTTGGAATGGGATTCCAACGCGGTGACCCAGAGAGGGATTTAGCTATGGACCCACACGCTCCCTGGCCGGTCATTCCTGCGTCTGGCCAGCTTCAAAATACACCCGGCGGGGAGGAGACTTTGTCCCGGACTTTGTGTTTTTCCTGCGTCTCTTCCCCCCCCCCGCCTCCCCCCCCCCAAGCACAAGTGGGACAAGACTGAGAGCCGAGCTGATTCCATTTGGTGCCAAATTGCTCAGGAATGAATCTGAGATCTCAGGACGCAATAGATTTAACCTTCCTGCGGGGCACAACTTTGATAAACTTCCAATCCAGCGCGCGCTGGTGAAAGGGGGTGGGAAGAGGTTTTTTGTGTGTGTTTTTTCTGTTGTCGCTGTCCCATCTCAAAGCCCTGCCCCCAAGTGTGTCAGGATATGATCCAATGTTTATAAATATAGGCCTAGTGAGCATGAGCGTAGCATGGGCGCAGCTCCCCCCTCCAAAAAAATCAATGAAAACCAATACAAATCTGAGGTTCCCCTCCCCCCCCCCCGCATCAAAAATCCTGGCTGCCCATGCTAGTTAGGAGTCATAGAATTGTAGCGTTGGAAGGGACCCCAGGGTCATCTAGTCCAACCCCCTGCGATGTAACAGACTCGTCTCCCTCCGTGGGTGGGTGTCAGCTTCTCCCTATTTAAGCCAATTTGAATCAGAACCTTGTGGCAGGGAGTTCCGTCAGTTACATTTCACAACAGTGCAGACAAGTCCTTTTGATTTGCCTGCCTGGAATCTCTGCTGAATCGGGTGACCCTGAATTTTAGTCTTATCCACTTTCTCCTCTTCCTTTGAGGTTTATAAGCAGAGGTTGGATGGCCATCTGTCAGGATGCTTTAGCTGAGATTCCTGCATCCCAGGGGGTTGGACTAGATGACCCTGGGGTCCCTTCCAACCCTACAATTCTATGACTCCTCACTAGCATGGACATTGTTGTTGTTTAGTTGTTTAGTCGTGTCCGCCTCTTCGTGACCCCCTGGACCAGAGCACACCAGGCACTCCTGTCTTCCACTGCCTCCCGCAGTTTGGTCAAACTCATGCTGGTAGCTTCGAGAACACTGTCCAACCATCTCGTCCTCTGTTGTCCCCTTCTCCTTGTGCCCTCCATCTTTCCCAACATCAGGGTCTTTTCCAGGGAGTCTTCTCTTCTCATGAGGTGGCCAAAGTATTGGAGCCTCAGCTTCAGGATCTGTCCTTCCAGTGAGCACTCAGGGCTGATTTCCTTCAGAATGGAGAGGTTTGATCTTCTTGCAGTCCATGGGACTCTCAAGAGTCTCCTCCAGCACCATAATTCAAAAGCATCAATTATTTGGTGATCAGCCTTCTTTATGGTCCAGCTCTCACTTCCATACATCACTACTGGGAAAACCATAGCTTTAACCATACGGACCTTTGTTGGCAAGGTGATGTCTCTGCTTTTTAAGATGCTGTCTAGGTTTGTCATTGCTTTTCTCCCAAGAAGCAGGCGTCTTTTAATTTGCATATAAGAATGTCAGCATTTTGGGGGTGTGGTGGTGGATTCCAATGTGTGCCAAATGAAAGGTCTGTGGATGCCCCCCC
Organism: Podarcis raffonei; assembly: GCF_027172205.1. Taxonomy (NCBI): domain Eukaryota; kingdom Metazoa; phylum Chordata; class Lepidosauria; order Squamata; family Lacertidae; genus Podarcis; species Podarcis raffonei. The sequence continues at coordinate 81,561,004 of NC_070609.1, read as the reverse complement.
CCCCAAAAAAAAACCTTCGCTGGGCGTCTCTTCTTTTGGGTGCCAAGTACCTGACTCACCCTGGTCCTCTGCTGCCCCCTCCAGGCTGCCTGGAGTTCGTCAAGCGGCAACTTTTCCGCGTGGGGGACGACTGGTACTTCCTCTTCGCCCTGGGGGTCATCATGGCCCTGGTCAGCTTCGCCATGGACTTCACCGTCTCCAGGATGGCCAACGGTAACAGACACCCCCAGACCGCTCTCAGTCAGCCTTAGGCCCCTAATCTCTGAAAGGCAGCAGGAGGAACCAGGAGAACCGGAGAGCTAAATTATTATTCATCAGATTTATTTAATTGGATTCTTGCATTGCAGCAGCATCAGTGTTTCCCAAATTTGGGTCTCCAGCTGTTTTTGGACTACAACTCCCATCATCCCTAGCTAGCAAGGCCAGTGGCCAGGAATGATGGGAATTGTTGTCTGAAAAACAGCTGGAGACCCAAGTTTGGGAAACACTGGGCTAAATGATGATGATGATGATGATGATGATGATGATGATGATTTTATTATTTATATCTCACCCATCTGGCTGGGTTGCCCCTTTTAAATTAATAGACTTTGCCAACATTGGTCCATTGTTTTCAATGGGTTCATTGTGAGTGTAAACCTTAGTAAAACCACAGAATTGCAGAGATGAAGGGACCCAGGGGTCATCTAGCCTAGTCCACCTGCCGCAGTGCTAAAGAATCCCTGACTTAGTTGGGTACTTAGTTGAATATTCTCCCATCAGAGCCCCTACAGGAAGGATCGAAGCCTCCTCACATGTATCCCCTTTAATGGGCTCATTCATTTAAAATACTTCTGTTCTGCCTTTGGGCCCAATTAGCAGCAATTATTGACTTGCAATGCCATTTATAAGAACGACACTGTGGGATGTTGAAGCCCTTAGAACAAAGCCGCCCTCAGAAGCTATTCACAAAACTAACCTTCTTGCACAGCTTTTAAAAGGACTGGGCGAAATGCGAAGGCAGAGGAAGACAGTGTGATGCCCTTCAGTTCACTGCTGGACTCCAACTCCCAGAAGCCTCAGCAGCCCGGATGACTGATGGTCAGGGGAATGATGGGAGTTGGAGTCCAGCAACATCCAGAGTGCCACATATGATTTCCATCTGTCCATTCATAGAATCACAGAATTGGAAGGGAGCCTGAGAGTCATTTAGACAAGTGTTTCCCAATTTTGGGTCTCTAGCTGGGTTGTGGGTGTTGGTTTTTTTGGACTACAACTTCCATCTTCCCCAGATAGCAAGACCAGTGGTCAGGGATGATGGGAACTGTAGTCCAAAAACCCCCAAAAGAAGGCAGAGTAGTGATGGGGGTAGCCAGGGGCAGTAAATGGCCTGTGTGGTCCTCCAGCCATTGCTGAGGCAGCCCAGCCAGTGACTAGATGAGGGGAGTTGGAATCCAACTACGTTTGCAGGGCCATGGGTTCCTCCATCCTTGTGTTAAGCCGCCCAGTTTGAACCAGCTGCTAGGTGATGCGTCCAGAAGGACATGTGGATTTTCCTTTCTGTTTCTTTAGCCCACATGTGGCTTTACCAAGAGATTGGGGACTACCCCGTGCTGAAGTACCTCTCCTGGACCATGTACCCCATCGCGCTGTCGGCTTTCTCGACTGGCTTCGCCCAGAGCATCACGCCACACTCTGCAGGTGAGCCTTTGGGTGGGTGAGTGGGAGCAGGGGTCGGCCACTGGCGGCCAAGGGGCGAAGCTTGCCCCAGCCCCAAACCGCCAGCAGCTCAGCAGCCTGCCTGCCTGATTCACTGGCAACTTAACAGTAGAGGGAAGAGAAGGAGAAGGAACATTAGGTACTCCTGCTCACCACTTCTGTCTTAACTGTCATATTTGCACCTCCTTTTCCTTCCAAAAAGGGACGCGGGTGGCGCTGTGGGTTAAACCACAGAACCTAGGACTTGCCGATCAGAAGGTCGGTAGTTCGAATCCCCACGACGGGGTGCGCTCCTGTTGCTCGGTCCCTGCTCCTGCCAACCTAGCAGTTCGAAAGCACGCCAGTGCAAGTAGATAAATAGGTACCACTCCGGCGGGAAGGTAAACGGCGTTTCCGTGCGGTGCTCCGGTTCGCCAGAAGCGGCTTAGTCATGCTGGCCACATGACCTGGAAGCTGTATGCCGGCTCCCTCGGCCAATAAAGCGAGATGAGTGCCGCAACCCCAGAGTCAGCCACGACTGGACCTCATGGTCAGGGGTCCCTTTACCTTTACCTTCCTTCCAAAAGGAAGCCTGATGCCGCTGGGAAAGAGTGTAAACACAATTCATTTGTTAGAGGACTGGGGTGCAGGAAGCCACTGAGTTTGTACTCTGGGGAAAGGTCAGGGCTCAAGTGGTATGCAGAAGCCCCCAGATTCAGCCCCTGGAACAGGGCCAGGTTAAGAGCTTTAGAGGCCCTAAGCATTTAATAGATTTTGGTGTCCCTGCACAGTGCTTTTTTCAGGGGGTACGCAGGGGTATGCATACCCCGAAACATTTTGTGAATCTAACAGGAGAAGAAACTAAAAATGTTAAAAATTTTAGTTTCTTCTCTAGTGTGGTGAATCCTCAGTTCCGTTGCTACCCCTGATGGTGGCCTATAAAATGGTAGTTTTCTTGAGTCAAAATGAGAGTATCCTTAAAAAAATGTTTTGGAAAAAAAGCACTGCCCCTGCATATATCTAATTCCAAATATAATCAACAATAAACAGTAAAATAAAATTCCATTTTTCAAAACGAAACAAAACCTACAGTAAGATCGAAAATGCTGCTTGTATACTTCCACTTTATTTGTGTTTGAAAAAATTTCTTCTGCTTTTTTAAATTGCAAAATCTTTGATCAGATTCTCAAAACATCTGACGTAACACATTTGCTACTATACTTAGTAGGCATCCAGCATTCCTTGTTTGTATAGCTGTTCTGTTGGGATTTGTAATATACTTCAACTGAGAAAATGAACGCTCAGCTGAGCAATTTGTGGCCATTAATGTTAAAAATCCGGCAGTGGAAAATTTCCTGCGGTGCCCCTTTCCCTCGATGCCCGAAGCACGTGCTTGTTTTACTTAATGGTTAATCCAGCCCTGCCCTGCCAGCATCGTCGAGTAGGGCTGGAAGAGGCTCCCTGCTTGAAACCCAGAGAGCTTCTGCCAGTCAGTGTAGACAAGACGGAGCTCAATAGGCCAAGGGTCCTCAGTTCCTGCATTAAGATGCAGGAAGGGTCTTCACTCAGCTTGCAAGGAATGCCGCTTAGAAGAACAACATTCTGCTTTGCATGCCAAAGGTCCCTGGGTTCAATGCCCAGCAACTCCAAGTGGGACCTGAGACCCTGGAGAGCTGCTGCCAGTCAGTGTAGACAGAACTGAGCTGGATGGACTAATTGGCTAACTCAGCAAAGGCCTTAAAGTGTAGGTGATAACAGGAGTGATAACAGCAAGAACCTTTATTGAACCACATAACTGGGAAACAGAGGCAAAGCAACTGCTTATATACATTCCTGAAAGGCTGGGCCACTCCTACTCCCAAAGTGATTGGCTGTCTAAACTTCCAAACTGCGAATCACGACTCAGGGTTCAAGGGCCAATGTCAGAGGCCCAAATCCTGAAATGTTCTGTGATTGGACAACGTGTATCGAATCAGAACACAGGAGCTCAGAATCCTCAGTCCAGACTTAAGGTAAAGGTAAAGGTACCCCTGCCCGTACGGGCCAGTCGTGACCGACTCTAGGGTTGTGCACCCATCTCACTTAAGAGGCCGGGGGCCAGCGCTGTCCGGAGACACTTCCAGGTCACGTGGCCAGCGTGACGAAGCTGCTCTGGTGAGCCAGCACCAGCGCAGCACACGGAAACGCCGTTTACCTTCCCGCTGGAGCGGTACCTATTTATCTACTTGCACTTTGACATGTTTTCGAACTGCTAGGTGGGCAGGAGCTGGGACCAAAAGACGGGAGCTCACCCCGCCGCGGGGATTCGAACCGCCGACCATACGATCGGCAAGTCCTAGGCGCTGAGGTTTTACCCACAGCGCCACCCGCGTCCCTTCAGTCCAGTCTTAAGCTCAGGCAAACACAGGCCACTGAATACATAACAGGCCTCCTGTGAGGTGGGCCAGGGAGACGGCTGTTGGGTGGGGCCAATGCAGAAAGAAAAGAGGCAGATCCTGCTCAGGAGGCCACCAGGAACATCTTCCTAGCCTGGCTGGAGGTCCCCCAAACAACCTGGAACCTCCTCTCTGTGTGCTCCTTCCAGGTTCCGGCATTCCTGAGCTCAAGATCATCCTGACCGGGGTCATCCTGGAAGAATACCTGGCCATCGAGAACTTTAGCGCCAAAGTCGTGGGCCTGACCTGCACCCTGGCATGCGGGAGCACCATCTTCCTTGGGAAAGTCGTAAGTGACCCGTTGGTCGGTCAAAGGGAAGCAGCCCATGGCCTCTAGGTTGCAGAGCTTTTCTTCACTGTTTACACCAGGCGTCCCCAACCTTTGGCCCTCCAGGTGTTTTGGCCTACAACTCCCATGATCCCTAGCTAACAGGACCAGTGGTCAGGGATGATGGGAATTGTAGTCCAAAACATCTGGAGGGCCGAAGGTTGGGGATGCCTGGTTTACACCCTGTGGCTGTTTGCAAAGAGGCTCACACCCCCAGCAGTTTTAGAGCAAGGTAGCTTGGGTCTAGGAGAGGAGGCGAGTTGGCGGCCTGCAACTTTTGCCTCCAGGTCCACTCAAGAAACTTGGGTCAGTGGACCATGCCACCCTCTGCAGGAGATACACCGGATTCCTACAGAATCATAAAATTGTAAAGTAGGAAGGGATTGCAATAATAATAATAATAATAATAATGATAATAATTTATTTATATCCCACCCATCTGGTTGGGTTTCCCTAGCCACTCTGGGTGGCTTCCAAAATAATAATAATAATATGAAATTAGGGGATGCTGAAAAGATTGATAACAGGGATGCAGAAAGGGGAGGTATGGGGAAGTCGCTGAAAGAAGGCTTAAGAAATGAAAGGTTAAGAAATTATACGTGTTTATATGTTTGTATGTCTTGTATTGTGTTGTATTGTCTTGTATTATGTGTGGAAAAAACCAATAAAAATTTATTAAAAAAAACACAAAATAATAATAATAATAATAATAATAATAATAATAATAATAATGTGATAAAACATCAAACATTAAAAACTTCTCTATACAGGGCTGCCTTCAGATGTCTTATAAAAGTCAGCTAGTTGTTTATTTCCTTGACATCTGAAGGTAGGGTGTTCCACAGGGTGGGCGTCACTACCAAGAAGGCCCTCTGCCTGGCTCCCTGTAGCTTCACTTCTCGCAGTGAGGGAACCGCCAGAAGGCCCTCAGAGCTGGACCTCAGTGTCCGGGCTGAATGATGGGGGTGGAGACGTTCCTTCAGGTATACTGGACCAAGGCCGTTTAGGGCTTTAAAGGTTAACACTGAAACTTTGAATTGTGCTTGGAAACTTTCTGGGAGCCAATGTAGGTCTTTCAGGACCGGTGTTATACGGTCTCGGCAGCCGCTCCCACTCACCAGTCTAGCTGCCGCATTCTGGATTAGTTGTAGTTTTTGGGTCCCCTTCAAAGGTAGCCCCACATAGAGCACATTGCAATAGTCCAAGCGGGAGATAACCAGAGCATGCACCACTCTGATGAGACAGTCCGCTGGGAGGTAGGGTCTCAGCCTGCATACCAGATGGTGGTTCACCAATCTCCTGCAATGTAGGAATCGCAGCCCAAGCATCCCTATATAATTGTAGAATCCCTTCCTCTACTAATCTGCCCTCCTCTTGTCTTCCCCCAGGGGCCTTTTGTTCACCTCTCCAGCATGATCGCTGCCTACTTAGGGAAGATTCGGACCAGTGTCTCTGGGGAATATGAGGTAAGGAGCAAGGGGACAGCCACCCCCCACCAAGGCTAAGGGGTGGAGTGGGCCTGCCCAAGCATTCCTTCACTAGATTGATAAATGTAGATTCATTGTCCCTCATGACACCTTCCTACAGTCACAACCAGGTTGACTGAAGAGGTGATTTCTGCCCCCACAAAATAACCACCCCACCGCATTTTCAGTGGGTACTTTTGAGGCAGGGGAGACAGAGGAGAAATTCGAGTCCATTCACGTTAGAGGTGAGTCCAGAACAATACGCATGTTAGGAGCTCGTCCTACACTCGAGTAGGACCCTGGTAAAGACACATGACCAACTGGCATGTTCTCTCCCTCCTGATATTTCGTTCGGGATCTTCAAGAGCTTTCTTCAGCCCGAACATCACAGCGACCGATGCCAATTGACACCGGCACACTTAGGGATCCACAGAGTCTTCGCAACTTGTGTGACAGGCCTCAGCAACTCAGCATTTTGGCTAATCTACTTTATTTACATATAAACACACACGGAGCACTACAACATGGCTCCCTCTCTCTCTAGCAACAGACAGCAAAGAGAAAAAGAACAAAGGACAATAGTCCCACTTCACGGAACACAGTAACACAAACATCCTGTCACTTCCCACTCTGTGGAGTCAAAACATATACCGTCATGTGATAGACAAAAATCCCATGACTGCAATCATGGAGCAGGAATTCTAACAACGCAAACCTAAATTGCAGCCATCCTCTGAAATTTGGACCTTCCCAAATTTTGCAAGCCAGAGTCATGTGTACAGAAACGCATAGAACCAGGGCAAAGTGTACATAAAGAGCATGCATTAGGGAAAAGCAACATACACAAATTATGTTATATTAAGAGAAATGGCTTTGCAAAAAAAAAAAATGTGTACATTAGGCAAAATCACACACACACACACACACACACAGATGAGCCTATCAGGAACTAGGAACAACATTCGCACTAGAATGTTGCAGATCTCATTTATTTTATTTTTCAAAAATCACTAACTAATGTTGAAATGAGAACGGAGATGAACCGGAAGGAACGGATTGTCTCCCCCAATCTTTGCTCAGTTTAATAATCTGAGCACAGAGCTGGAAAGGGGTCAAACTGGAGTGGCTCCTGCTGGCTTGGAAGGCAAATGCAGCACTCAGCACCCATTCTGGAGCCCTGGGGGATTCATGCTCAGCCGCGCTGGCTCTCAGGCAGATGCAAGAGGCACTTAGCAAATGGATCTCTCTTCCTCCTAGAATAAGAGCAAACAGAACGAGATGCTGGTGGCTGGAGCGGCTGTTGGAGTGGCCACTGTCTTCGGGGCTCCCATCAGCGGTAAGAGAAACAAGCACACAGACCAGGAAAGCTTTGCCCTACCCGTGGGTCAGATTCAGTAAACCTAGCTGGCAAGTGGCTTGCAAAGTTTACAGAGCTTGGAGTTTGTGCGTGTTTGGTGAAAACGCTTTGTGTCGCGCTGTCAAGCAGCTCATGTCTAAAGCGGCAAACCGGTGGTCATTGGGGTAAGGGGGCTGTGTTGGCGAGGGGCCTGCAAAAACCACACCTCTCCACTCTGGTTTGAAATGGGTAAGAGACCCCCCCACAGCTCTGGGCAGCGAGACAAGGTTTGCAGACTCCTCTGGGTGTCTCAGCTGAGGGATCCAGTCACGGCCGTGGAGGAAGTCAGTGGCAGAGCACAGGAGGCGACAAACAGCAAACTGTAATAAACAGAAATCTGCCCTTATCCCCTTATGGGGGACACAAGAGCCCTTATAGAGTCCTTTGTAGCTTCTCCATCGGTCGGAGAAAATAACAGAGGCCAACCAGAGAATATTGAGAAGCAAAGCAGCTAGTAAGCCTGATCTTTATTGATCTGTTGCAACAGGGTGCTCCCCTCACACACAGGAAAGGAGGAGGAACCCAGAACAAAGGTGTGCCCGCCCTTATATAGACATTTTAAATTGCCTGCCCTGGAGTCCAAGACCACCCCCAGAAATATCATACCTATATCACAGAAAGGGGTGTAGCTCAAGACCACCCCCAGATACATCATACCTACATCACAGGAATGGCGGTCTACAACAGAAATCTGAGTGCGTTGTTCATCTCCTGTCTGGCAGACCTGTTAACAGTCACTTGATTGGATACCCTGGGGAGCCTGGCCAGTCTTTTGTAATGACAAATACTTAGTTCCTGAGCCAGGTCACAGGCTCACCCTATTCATACACAGACATACTCTTAAGACAGGATTTGTGAAGGAGGAGACAATGGGGAGGCTTTTCCATTTTCCTTCGACCTTGCAGAGAAATGTTTGAGGTCAATTTGGGAGGGACAAAATGGTTTCAGGACTTTCTGTGGGGTTTCAGACATGTGGTTTATATATCGATGTACATGCTTGATCGGTGCATTTATGAACAATATATATATATATATATATATATATATATATATATATATATATATATGTAAAGGGACCCCTGACCATTAGGTCCAGTCGTGGCTGACTGGGGTTGCGGCGCTCATCTCGCTTTATTGGTCGAGGAAGCCGGCGTACAGCTTCCGGGTCATGTGGCCAGCATGACTAAGCCGCTTCTGGTGAACCAGAGCAGCGCATGGAAACGCTGTTTACCTTCCCGCCGGAGCGGTACCTATTTATCTACTTGCACTTTGATGTGCTTTCGAACTGCTAGGTTGGCAGGAGCAGGGACCGAGCAATGGAAGCTCACCCCGTTGCGGGGATTCGAACTGCCGACCTTCTGATCGGCAAGTCCTAGGCTCTGTGGTTTAACCCACAGCGCCACCTGCGTCCCATATATATATATATATATATATATATATATATACACACGCACACACACATTATATATATATATATATATATATATATATATATATACACATATATATATATATATACACACACTGTATATATATATTTATACACACACACACATGACCTTAATTTTTTTATTTCAAAACTTTATGAGTTTCTTGTCTATGGTTTCTCCCAACTTTGAAGGCATCAATGCATCTCCTTGCCAAGGCACAAGGGAGCCTAGGTCTGCCTCTGGTCGGGGCATATTGGCTGCCAGTTGCCGACCTCTGCCTTACCTGTTTTCTTCACCTGCCCATTCTCCTCCCAATCTGGTCCCACCCAGGGGTCCTCTTCAGCATCGAGGTCGTGTCCTCCCATTTCGCCGTCCGGGACTACTGGAGGGGATTCTTCTCAGCCACCTGCGGGGCATTCATGTTTCGCCTGCTGGCCGTCTTCAACAGTGAACAAGGTGAGGAAGTTGATCAGAGTTGCTGGGGAAGTGCAAAGTGGGTGGGAAGAGAGAACCTCTTGTTTCCAGTTTGCTCTGCAGTGTTGGGCGCCCTGGCCAGCGTGTTCATCCAGATAGCAAACACCTCTCCCCACCTGCTGCTTTTCTTGGCAAGCTAAGCACAATCTTAGGCTCTTACCTTGCATGGGCTGGAAATAGATTTGATTGGGGGGGGGGGTTTGCTGGGAGACAGCAGTTTAAGCCTCACATGTGGAAATAATTATACTAATTTATTATTTACCGGTATACCTCTCCCATCTGGCTGAGTTTCCACAGCCACTCTGGGTGGCTTCCAACAAAGATTTAAAATACATTAAAATGTCACACATTAAGAACTTCCCTGAACAGGGCTGCCTTCAGATGTCTTCTAAATGTCAGGTAGTTGTTTATCTCTTTGACATCTGGTGGGAGGGCGTTCCACAGGGCGGATGCCACTACCGAGAAGGCCCTCTGCCTGGTTCCCTGTAGCTTTGCTTCTCGCAATGAGGGAACTGCCAGAAGGCCCTTGGCGCTGGACCTCAGCGTCCGGGCAGAATGATGGGGGTGGAGACGCTCCTTCAGGTATACTAATATTCTAAAGTGACCACAACTGCCCTGGAAAGAGATGACTGAGCAATTGTGGCAACCTTGTTGGAAATGCTGAACCCTCAGGTTTGCTGCAAAATGGATGTTTTGTGTTAGGGAAGGGAAACTAGGGCTGCCATACGCTTGAAAATGGCGTCTGGGCAGATTTTCGCAGAATCGGCAAAATGTCTGGGGAAACCCGAATGTATGGCAAGTAGGACGTTTGTTTGTTTTAACTTTAAAAAACCCTTTAAAATCCCAAAAATGTTTGATTCCCCCCACCCCTAAAGGAAAGAAAGCTCAACAACTTTTGTCCAGATTTTCACTTTTGCGAATATGGCAACCCTAGTTAAACAGGCTAGGTGTGTCCCCCTCCCTGGAACCCCTTCCCTTCCCTTCCTCGCCATTTCCCCCATGCAGTGGAGGATGGTCTATGTGTGCAAAGGGGGGCTTTGCCCCACCTATCTCAGTCTTCACCCCTCCAGGCCCACCTGCCTCCCTTTCCCAAAGGGTCATCTAGTTCAACCCCCCCCCCCTCAAATGCAGGAACCACAGCTAATCCTCCTTAGGCTCAGTGTTGCCCTTGAAGAAGAACTAGCAGGGAGGCGAAAAGGAAGGATGGAAGGAGCAAGGCTAGGAGCAGTTTCCCTGTCGTTGGCTCTGGCGCCACCTACTGTTAGGCTCCCTGCCTCCCACCCTACCAGCCACTACCGATGCTGCGTGAAGATGTTTCTAGAGCAGGGTTTCCCAAACTTGTCTGATTTTGGACTACAACTCCCAGCATCCCTAGCTAGCAGGACCAGTGGTCAGGGATGATGGGAATGTTGGTTCAAAAACAACTGGAGACCCCAGTTTGGGAAACCCTGGACCTGGATGTTGGTGATGGAGGAAGGCTCTCTGGGGACAAACCTCAGCAGCCACAGTGAGCAGGTGATGGGTGCTAAACAATGTGGCTCGCTGGTTGCCCTGCCTGGCTGTGCAAGAGCAAACTGGGGTTTGGTCCCAAGCAAATGGCCTTCTGCAAATGTTGGCCATTGGTGGGGTGGGGGGCTTAAGTGAGACGGGGGAGAGAAGAGGGGAAAGTGAGAAATTGGGGAAGGGGGTCTTGGGTGGAAGGAAAGTGGGGGGGTGTTATGTACTGAGTTGAATAGGATCCAAACTGCAGCAGTCTGATTGGTCCTAGAACGATAGGATCCAAAAGGCAGCAGTCTGATTGGTCCTAGAACAATGCAGCAGTATGATTGGTTGGCAGGAACTACCCAATCATGCTCCAGATAGAAGTGAATCCACAACCTGATTGGCTTACAGTAGAATTCCGGAATTAGCCAATCATGTGCAGCCCATTGTGTAAATAATGTATATAAAGCAGATACTTTGAGGGGACTTTCATTCATTCCTCCTCACCACTATGAGCTGAATAAAGAGCATGAAATCACTTTGCGACTCTGAGTATATTTCAGGGGGGGGACACAGGTAGACGAGGAAGGGGGCTTCTATTTTTGTGAGCACCGCTGTTTTGTGTTTAAAACACCTCGCTTTTTCTCCCTTCCCAGAGACCATCATGGCTCTTTTCAAGACCAGCTTTAAGATTGACTTCCCCTTTGACCTGCCAGAGACATTCTTCTTCATGTTCCTCGGGTGAGATGGGTGAGGGGTTTTGGGGTCAGGTCCACCCCATATATTTAAAGCACCCCCTCAATAATTCTGGGTAGCGGAGTGTGCTGTTATAGGGAAAACTAGGGGGGTTGCCTTTGCTGCCCAACTCCTGAAGGGACTGAGTCCCCTAAGTCAATGGTGGGTCAGAGATGAATGGATGGAGGCAAGATCCATAGAAAGCAAGGGGGATCTTTATTTTTCTGTTGCAACAGAGTTCCCTCCTCTCCTTGCAAGGAGGTAGGAGAAACCCAGAACAATGGTGCGCAAGCCCCTATAAAGACTTTTGAAATTGCCCACCCTGTACCCCAAGACACCCCCCCAAAAATCATATATATATATCACAGAAGTGGTCCCCAGCAGATATTTGAGAGTGTTGCTTCTCTCCTGTCTGCCAGGATACCTGATAAATGCCTTAAAGGTAAAGGTAAAGGGACCCAACCCCATGACCATTAGGTCCAGTCGTGGCTGACTCTGGGGTTGCGGCGCTCATCTCGCTTTATTGGCCGAGGGAGCCGGCGTACAGCTTCCAGATCACGTGGCCAGCATGACTAAGCCGCTTCTGTCGAACCAGAGCAGCGCATGGAAACTCCGTTTACCTTCCCGCCAGAGTGGTACCTATTTATCTACTTGCACTTTGACGTGTTTTTGAACTGCTAGGTTGGCAGGAGCAGGGACCGAGCAACGGGAGCTCACCCCGTCGCGGGGATTTGAACCACCGACCTTTTGATCGGCAAGTCCTAGGCTCTGTGGTTTAACCCACAGCGCCACCCGCATCCCAATGAATGCCTTACTTGCTTGTATTTTCTGGGTAGCCTGGCCATTCCTTTGAGATGGTAAATACTTTAGTTCCTGAATCTCTTACACATATTGATATTTCACTCAGCTTAACAGATACTTGCCAGACTATATTTGAAAAGGGAGGTGTAAGCCCCTACAGTCCAAAGACGATTGGAAAGCTTTTCCCATTTCCTTCCTCCTTGCAGAAAAATATTTGAGGTCAAGTTGAGAGAGTCAAAATGACTTCAGGATTGCTCTCCTGTACTATTTCAGACATGTGGTTTATATACTTGTGCATGTGTTTGCCTTGTACATTTATGAACATTTATTCTATATTTGAGACCTTAGAATTCTTATAACAGTGTCAAGGCTTCTGGGGGGGGAAGTACAGTTTCGAGGGTCCTTCATGGGGGCACCATGTGCTTGAAATATGCTCTGAATGTGTGGGGGTGGATGTAACCCATCTCCTTCCTTGCAATGCAACCTTGGGGTGGGGTGGGGGTGACACCGAAGGGGTATTGTGTGCCCAGCAGCCAAAGTGACCCTAATCTCCCTCCCTCCCCTGTTTCTTTGCAGCGCAGTCTGTGGGGTGGTGAGCTGTGCTTACCTCTTTTGCCAGCGCTGGTTCCTGGGCTACGTCCGGAGGAATTGCTTCACAGCCAAGCTGCTTGCAGAGGAGTAAGTCATACCTTGGGAGTGGGGGGCACGCGCTGGGGGGCATGCGGGGTGAGGTCCTGCAAGGACCAACCGACTGGCCTCGAACACACTGCTGCCTCTCAGCCTCAGTTTCCCATTCTGCAAAACGGGAACAACAGAAGTTTGCCTTGCCTGGTTGTTGCATGGGCGATAAATGTTCCATGAAAGCACAAATCAATCGTAGCAGCTGACATTCTCCTTTCACATATTTGGGGTCTTCTTGGGTTTTCCATGACATAGGGATTACAAAAAAAAATAAAAAAAATTCTGGCTTTGGGAACAGAATGAGCAGGGTATAGAAAAAAAGCATATTGTGCGCAAGGTATTTAAAAGTGAGTGACAATAGAGGGGTCAGCAAACTTTTTCAGCAGGGGGCTGGTCCACTGTCCCTCAGACCTTGTGGGGGGCCGGACTATATTTTTTTGGGGGGGGAGGGAATGAACGAATTCCTATGCCCCACAAATAACCCAGAGATGCATTTTAAATAAAAGCACACATTCTACTCATGTAAAAGCATGCTGATTCCCGGACCGTCTGCAGGCCGGATTTAGAAGGCAATTGGGCCGGATCTGGCCCCCAGGCCTTAGTCTGTCTACCCGTGGTAGAGATGGACCAACATTTTATTATTACTTCCTCCATCACCCCGAGAAAAAATATTCTCCCTTGTATGCAAGCTTTCGGGACACGGGTGGCGCTGTGGGTAAAACCTCAGTGCCTAGGACTTGCCGATCGTATGGTCGGCGGTTCGAATCCCCGCGGCGGGGTGAGCTCCCATCGTTCGGTCCCAGCTCCTGCCCACCTAGCAGTTCGAAAGCACACTTAAGTGCAAGTAGATAAATAGGTACCGCTTTATAGCGGGAAGGTAAACGGCGTTTCCGTGTGTTGCGCTGGTGCAGGCTCGCCAGAGCAGCTTCGTCACGCTGGCCACGTGACCTGGAAGTGTCTTCGGACAGCGCTGGCCCCCGGCCTCTTAAGCGAGATGGGCGCACAACCCCAGAGTCAGTCACGACTGGCCCGTACGGGCAGGGGTACCTTTACCTTTACCTTTATGCAAGCTTTCAAGTGGCACAGAAATCCTCAGCACCTTCTGCCTGGTGGAAGAGCTTTGTGATGCCTGGAAAATGTACAGATTCCTCCACCAAATGATCTTTTCTATTTTTGCTTTGAGCTGTGTGTGACTTGCTGGTCTGCCATCAGAGTGAGTTTTGGGCAGGGAAGCCCTGCTTTTCCTTTTCAATCCTGAAAAGTAACCCTAGTTTTTTGTCTGTTTGTTTCTGGTACCTTTTTCCAGGAAACCTCTTTACTCGGTGCTGGTTGCCCTCCTGCTCTCCTCCATCACCTTCCCATCGGGCCTGGGGCAGTTCATGGCCTCTAGGGTAAATACTGGGTATCGCTCTCCTTCCCAGCACAGAGCACACTGGAGCATATGCAGAGTGCCACCCTCTCCCTGCTGAATAACGACAGGTGGCACCCACAGGACTGATAACAGCCAGTGAACTGGCCAAAGGCCAACCTGTCTGGTGGAACAGAAAGAGGAACCCCTCGGCCCCCTCACAGACAAAAAGGAGGAGGGTGGGCGTTTGTGCTCCTGTTTGCGCCAGCCCTTCCAGACCCCCATCTTTCCTCCCCTGTAGCTGAGCATGAAGGAACTTCTCACCTCCCTCCTTGACAACCACACCTGGAGTGCCCTTTCCCAAAACGCATCGCTGGCCAGGCCCCTTCAAGTCGACACCCACAACCTGTGGCTTGAGTGGTGGGATCCTAACATCACCATCTTTGGCACGCTGGCCGTCTTCCTGTTCATGAAGGTACCTGGCCCACTTCTGAAGCACACGGGGGGGGGGCTCTCTGATGAGGGAGGGAGGGTTCAGGCGACTCCCCTCCCACTTCTGTTACGGTGCTTTCAACCTCAGGAGTTGGAGTGTTCTCAGGCATGCCGTGGCATCACAGGCTGCCTGAAAGCAAGCGGCCATTACCCTCGGCCTCACTTTTCCACGCTCTTTTCACAGTTCTGGATGCTGATCCTGGCCACCACCATGCCGATGCCCGCTGGGTACTTCATGCCCGTCTTTGTTTATGGTAAGTGCCCCCCCATCTCCCTGCATCAGATGACCCCCCCCCTCCATACAGAATCAAAGAACTGGAGAGTTGGAAAGGTGACCTTGCCCGGCCCCCTGCAATGCAGGAACCACAGGTAAACGCAGGATCGGTTTCGCTGGTCTCAGCTGCCAAGTACCAAACGGGCTGGAGAAGGGGATCTCCATGACAGTTAATCCAGTTCAAAACCAGTTTGAGCGTGCAGTGTAGACATGGTCTGGAAAGGATTGTCGCGGAGATGCAACCAGTTTCTTTCTACCTCGTCCTCCTCCTCTTTTCCCACCCCCCACGGCAGGAGCTGCGCTCGGGCGCCTGGTGGGGGAAACCACCGCCTTCCTCTTCCCCCAGGGCATTTCGTCGGAGGGGGGCTCCAGCCTCATCACTCCTGGAAGCTACGCACTAGCAGGTGAGTCTGCAACGCGGGTAGGGTGGGCACTTGCTACAGGGCAAGCCAATAAGCCACGGAAGCCGAAGGGCTAGGCAACCACAGCTTGGCAGACACTTGCCAACTTTGCCACACGGCCCCTTCCCCTCCACCCCAGGGACTCACGGTTGCGATGACAGGGAGCGCCTTTGTTCACTACAATTCTGCGGGGGGTGTCTGTCTGGAGGATGTCCTTGGCTCCTCTCCCAATTCTTGGGGTCCTGTATACAGGGAGGGTTAGAGGAGCTGGCCGGCCACTGAAATGTCCTCATCAGCATCCTGCAAAAACGGGCCAGGTTGCAAGAGGGGTGGGGCCCTCTGGGCTCCAAGGTGGGCCTTTCCTCCACACACCGCCCCCCCCACCTTGCTGCTAGGTAGGAGAACAAGACCAAGAGAGGTGTGAGGGAGCTGAGCTGGAGGCCAGAGACTGAGGGACTTGCTTGCTCCGTGCTGGATCAAACATGGCAACAAAAGGAGAAGCAAGATTTCTTCGGATGCTGTGACCCCCCCCATAGGTCATATATATATATATATATGAATAGAACCGTATACAGTGGAGCCCTGTTCGCATCCCGAAGCGAACGCAACCCGCGACTGCGCTTCTGTGGGTTGCGATTCGGCACTTCCGCGCATGTGCGTGATGTCGTTTTGACCGTCTGCGCATGCGTGAGCAACCCGAAAGCGCTCAACCTGAAGCAACTTCGACCCGAGGTATGACTGTATCTTGAAGACGCCACAGTCTCCGCTGACCTTTCTTTGGAGGAAACCGAACCTGGAATCCCTGGAGTCCCGCGCAGCTCAGACACACTGGGGGGGGGCGTGTTGCAGGGGGAGGCCACAACCGTTAATCCCGGTGCGATACCAGCACAGAGGAGGGCCAGCTCTGCCATTAGGCAGGGCTGGAGGACAGAGCTGTGTTCGATTCATGACTTGTCCTCCCCACCACTGAGCTCCTCTGCTCTGGTGCAGAATGCCATCCTCTTCAAGCAAGATGCAGACCCCAGCCAGCTCAGCTCTGGGACTTGGAATAGGAATCGGGGTGGCTAACAAGGGACCCACGCCCAGGGAGAGTCGCTGGCCTGCCTCAGGACCCCGCCTTCAGGGACAACCCTTGCTCTAGATTCTGTTTTCCTCCCTCCAGGGGCAGCAGCCTTCTCTGGCTCGGTCACCCACACCCTTTCCACGGCCCTGCTGGCCTTTGAGATGACGGGGCAGATTGCCCACATCCTGCCTGTTATCCTAGCCGTGCTCATCGCCAACGCCATCGCCCAGAAGTTCCAGCCCTCCTTCTACGACGGCACCATCATCGTCAAGAAGCTGCCCTACCTGCCACGCATCCGGAGCAGGCACATTGGGTGAGGTGAAACCCCCTTCCACGTCGCAGGGTGCGGGGGAGCAGGTGGGGACACTGCTTCTCGCCCTCCCACTCCCAGGACATTGAGGGGCATCCCCAGAGCCTTCTCAGACGTGCTGTTTGCTGATGAGGGAAAGGACACTCTGCCCACGCTCAGAGTCTCTCTTGCCTTATGCCGCTTTGCGTATCAGGAAGGGCCGTAGCTCAGGGGCAAAGAGTCTGCTTTGCGAGCGGAAGGTGCAAGGTTGTCGCGAAGTGAGTTGGCTGGTAAATCACACATTTCAACAGTTGGGAGTGAACATTTTTTGTTTACATTTTGCTGTTCTTTAGTAGGTATAACCATTACGGCAGGTGCAGGAAGAGCTGGTTCCAGATTAACTAATAGGGATGGCAAGACGATTGTCTGTATCGTTGCCTTGGATTTTATGGACCTATTTTGAGGCTGTGGGCTAAATTTGAGAAGGTCCACTGAGCCTCCAATGGCCCTGTTGGTTTGAATTTCTTTGTTTCCTATTTTGCTTTTGGCCTGAGACATCTTCTTCCTTAATTTGTCTAATTTATTTAAGTTGGGAGTGAACGCTTTACAGATTTGGCTGAGGGTCAGCCCTGTTTTGCACAGCAGCACGTTCCCTGTAGATCAGGGGTCAGCAAACTTTTTCAGCAGGGGGCCAGTCTACTGTCCCTCAGACCTTGTGGGGGGCCGGACTATATTTTGAAGGGGAAAATGAACCAATTCCTATGTCCCACAAATAACCCAGAGATGCATTTCAAATAAAAGCACATATTCTACTCATCTGTAAATAGGCTGATTCCTGGACGGTCCGCGGGCCGGATTTAGAAGGCGATTGGGCCAGATCTGGGCCTCGGGCCTTAGTTTGCCTACCCATGCTGTAGGTCTTACTCCACGAAATCAGTTGCCGAGACTAAAAGTCCCCACCTCCCCACAACCATCTAGGTCTGCTCCTCTTCCAGGGCTCCTTCCGAGGAATCGGAGACTACGCCTGCATGAGACCAACATCTCCTCTGCCCCTTTCATGCCTCTTCTGGTTCTGGGAGACTAGGGGAGAGTTGGGAGCTTGCCACAGCCGGAGAGGGAGACACCGGTGACTCTTCACCAGCCCAACTCATCTCTGCCTCTTCGCCTCCCTCGCCCCACGCTTCTGCTTCAGCTTCTGCTTCTGCCTCTGATTCTGGACTTCTCTCTGCCACAGACTCTCCCAGCTCACTAAGCCCCGTTACCTCCTCAGCTTCTGACACCTCCTCCTCCCTGTCTTCTCCCTGTGACCATCCCTGTGATCATCGCCCCACCACCAATCCCCAGGCTCTGAGCCTTTGACCCTTGGGGGTTCCTCAGCTGGTTCCTCCCACTGTTCTTCTGCACCAACCAGTCTATGACACGGGTTCAATCCCTGCTGGTATCATCAGGTAGGGTTGGAATCTGCCTGAAACTCTGCAGAGCCATTGCTGCCGACCAGTGTGGACAGTACAAAGCTAGATGGACTGACTCTGTAGAAGGCAGCTTCCTATGTCCCTATATTCCAGGGCAGGGCACACATTTACTGGGGGGCTGTGTGCATGCTGTCAATTCACAGGCCTTTTAACAGCCTGCAGACCCTCTGGGAATCTTTGCTCTGCCATTACTGGGCTCTTGCTGGGGTCATTCTGACGCCACTTTCTCCCGCCTGCAGCTCCTACAAGGTCACCACAAAGGAGTTCATGAACACCAAATTCGTCTACCTGCCCAGGGATGCCACCTTCCAGGAAATTCTCAGCATGGTCACCTCGACAGACGACTCCGAGTACCCGGTGGTGGACAATGCTGGTACAGTCATACCTCATGCTACGTCCACTTCATGTTACATTCTTTCATGATACGTCCCGCGGCGACCCGGAAGTACCGGAAAGGGTTACTTCCGGGTTTCGCCGCTTGCACATGTGTAGATGCGCAAACTGACGTCACACGCATGCGCAGAAGCGGCAAATCGCAACCCGCGCGTGCACAGACGCACCACTGTGGGTTGCACTCTCTTCATGTTGCGAACGGGCCTCCGGAACAGATCCCATTCGCAACCAGAGGTACCACTGTACTGGGACTTAATGGGTTTTCTGAGAGGAGAGGAAGCCCTGGTTCTCCCCTCCTGCCATTTCCCAAACCCCAATGGCCTTCCCTGTGGCATCAGGCCTGGGGCTTTATTTCACTTTCCGCTTTGTGGGGGTGTTGAGGCCCCTGTCTGGCCAAGGCGGCCCACCTGAGGCTTCTGCCGATCTGGCCAGTGTCAGTCTCACTCACTTTTGGGGGAAAACCATAGCATGGAAATGAGACAGAAGGGAGAAACAGCAGGAATTGAGAAGCAGCTGGGACTTGCTCTTTGCCCATGCTCAGGAGGCGCCAGGGTACGTACCCAGACACCTCTGACACAGTCCATGAAGAGATCTACAGCAGGAGTTTCCCCCTTGTTTCAGCATAGGCCTCGATGGAGGGGACCTAGCTCTCTTCTACCTCTTGTGTTGCAGGGGGTTGGACTAGATGACCCTTGGGAGCCCCTCACATCTCTACAGTTCTAGGATTCCACTATGGGAGGCAGGATGCTACTGCTGCAGGAGCAGTGGGCATCCCTAGTGGGGTCCTGCGGGTGGGCCTCCAATCAGGCACAGCTGGGAAGGAAGCTAGACTAAGGCGGGCCTAATCCAGCCCATCTCATGGTCTTCCTGGGGTGCTGGGCTCAACAGACCCTCTTTGGCCTGATCCTGCAGTCGAGCCCTTTTAAGGCCTTTTCTTTCTCCCTCCTCTCGCCCGCAGAGACAGCCATGTTGCTGGGGATGATCCAGAGATCCGAGCTGATCAAGTTCCTCCAGACCCAGGATGATGCCAGCTTGCCCCACAAGGCACAGGGGGAGGAGGTGGGTCACAAGCCCCCCGAGGCTGAGATGGGAGCCGCCTTCTGCTGTGTGTGTGTGTGGGGAGGGGGCAGCACCCTCTCTGCAATGCAGCTTAGCCAGAGTTGCATGAGCCCCACACCGCCCAATTGCCACTCCCTGCAAGATTTTATTCCTCCCCAACTCTCTCCTGCAGCCTTCATCTGCCCAGACCTTGGAAGGATCCTGCGCCATCAGCCCTGTGACCCTGCAGCTTTCCCCATGGATGTCCCTACACCAGGTAAATGGGCGGCAGACAGGCGAGGGTTATCAGGTGAAGAATGGCAGGAAGTGCTCTTGGCTCTGGCACACCCCTTTATTTGTTTACAGTGAAATGGAGCCTCCATACCCAGGAGGAGTCTACCTCCAAATGTCACCTGCTGGAGAATAATGGCAGGGAGGGCTGTTGTTGCTGCCTTCGCGCTCTGCACCCTGGGGGCACATTTCCCACCCTGGGAAACAGGGCGAAAGGCCTGGATAGGCCAGGGTGGAGGGTGTATGCGTGGAAGTAGGGGATTTTTATTTTTATTACGGAGAGGAAGATCCTTTGGCGAGGGGAAAGGCGAAGCATTTTCTGCCTGCCTCCCAACGCTTGTTTTCCTGCCACAGCCTTTGTGGGGCTGCTTCTTGCAAAAGGAAAAAACACACAGCTGTGAATTCTTGGCCGTTGGGCCCTTCCTCCAGCCTACCTCACAGGGTTCCTGAGAGGGTGGAACAGGATCCTACCTCTGTGCACACACCCCGTTCTGTGAAAATGAAGGAAAAGGGCATTCTCTGTGTGTGCACGCGGTTCTCACAAGATGCTGCTGTCACCAGGGAAATGGGCTGGCCTTTCAAGATGCAAGGAGCCTCGTTAAAGGAGCTATAGGCAGAGGCTACCCCACATCCTGGGATGCGGGTGGCGCTGTGGGTTAAACCACAGAGCCTAGGACTTGCCGATCAGAAGGTTGGCGTTTCAAATCCCCATGACAGGGTGAGCTCCCGTTGCTCGGTCCCTGCTCCTGCCAACCCAGCAGTTCGAAAGCACACCAGTACAAGTAGATAACTAGGTACCGCTCCAGCGGGAAGGTAAATGGCGTTTCTGTGCACTGTTCTGGTTTGCCAGAAGCGGCTTAGTCATGCTGGCCACATGACCTGGAAGCTGTATGCCGGCTCCCTCAGCCAATAAAGTGAGATGAGCACCGCAACCCCAGAGTCGTCCACGACTGGACCTAATGGTCAGGGGTCCCTTTACCCTTTACCTTTACCCCACATCACCATCCTGACCTTCCCCCATCTCTCTCCTCCCCATTTTTCTCCCCACAGGTGCACAACCTTTTTGAGCTTCTGAACCTTCAGAGAGCCTTTGTCACGCAACTGGGGAAGGTGGTTGGCATTGTCTCCAGGAACGAGGTAGCTGGCTGGCACTCTTAAAGCAGGGCAGATTGGGAGAGGATGGGGCTGGATCCTAAACTCAGAGAGCTGCAGAACGGGGAGACCTGCATTCGAATCCCCTCCTGCCCTCAGCCGCCAAACACACCGGGTGACTCTGGGCCAGTCGTGCTCTCAGCCTGACCTACCTCGAAGGGTTGTTGGTGGGAGAACAGCTTACAGCACACCCAGAGTGCTTCTGAGAAAGCTGGGAGGAATAAGTGTTTCTTGAGGAAGGAGTTCCCAGTTCCTCATCAGGGGTTGCAGGAAACTAGGGCAGTTAAACCCCTTCCAGGCTGATTGCAGTGTGAAAACATCCACCCCACTTCCCATCCAGCTCTCAGCTTCCTTCCTTCTTTTCCCTTCAGGTGAGGAAAGCCATCGAAGACCTGGCAAATCCCAAAGCAGCAAAATGAGAAAATTAAGACCACAGAGGACCAGGCGGGGATTCGAAACCACGATGGAAGGAGATTCCTGTTGAATGTTACCTGGTGTCAAGAGCAAATTAAATATGTATTTTCACACCGTCGGTGGCAAATGAGGATGGGTGGGGAGGTCCAGGATGGGAGCATAAGCTCTTGGCACGTCTTAAAACTTTTAACAACTGAAACCTTTAAACAACTGAAAAATATAAAACCCTATTATTATTATTATTATTATTATTATTATTATTATTACAATATGATGGAAGGTCTGTGCTAATATTTGGGCTGAGTTGAAATGGACCCCTCAAATTCACCACCTGAATTTCTGGGGTGGGGGTGTTTCAGTGGTTTTCAGGGTGGTACAGAATAATGTGATATGGGGGGGGTTGTATTTTTTAAAAACCACCTCCTGCTCCTAGGAGCGCCACCTCTGGGCAAGGGAAAGAGGGAGCTGTATGGTGACATTTCCTTTGCAATCAAAGCCTGCCCAGAGCCGATTTCCTGCAAGAACAGCTTAAAGTGCAAAAGAATCACATATAAATTGGTCCCTGCTTCCCTCATAGAATTGTAGAGTTGAAAGGGACCCCCGAGGGCCATCTAGTCCAACCCCCCCCCAATGACGCAGAAATCTCAGCTAAAGCATCCATGACAGATGGCTATTCACCTCTGCTTAAAAACCTGAAAGGAAGGAGAGCCTATAACCTCCTAAGGGAGCCTATTCCACTGTCGAAACAGCTCTTACAGTCAGAAAATTATTCTTGATGTGTCGTTGGAATCTCCTTTTTTGAAGCCATTGGTAGGTGTCCTACCTTCCAGAGCAGGAAAAGTCAAGCTTGTTCCATCTTCCATGTGACAGCCCTTCAGATATCTGAAGATGGCTCTCGTATCTCCTTTCAATCTCCTCTTTTCCAGGCCAAGCATAACCAGCTCCTTCAACTGTTCCTCATATGGCTTGCCCTTTGTCATCTCAGTCACCTTCCTCTGCCCATGTTCCAGCTTGTCCCTTGTTGCAACAGGGCTCTGAGCTTATTTCCAGCAGTTAGTACACTCTGGTTACAGGGAGGCAATTTCTGTTCAATATCTCTTTTATTATTTACAAATATACACAGTGAGCTGGGGTGTGTGGGGCAGGGTGGAGGAGCAATGAGGTCCCTCAAAGCAGGTATCTCCCCCCAGCCAGCCAAGCAGACTCCCCTGAAGGAAAAGAGTGAGGGGTTTGCCCCAATCTCGTTCTGCAAACCAAACAAGCAGACGGAAGGTGGCCGTTTGGCGGTTCTCGCAGGCGTGGGAAGATGGGAGTGGGGCACACGGCCCGAATCGCCTTTGCCATCTCGAGAGGCCTTCTTGGCTGCCCCTACCAAACCCAGGCACCCTGGGGCTAGTAAACAGAGCGGCCCCGGAAGTTCAGTTTAAATAAAAGGGCTGTAGCAGTGAGATTGGGACGCGGGTGGCGCTGTGGGTTAAACCACAGAGCCTAAGACTTGCCGATCAGAAGGTCGGCGGTTCGAATCCCCGTGATGGGGTGAGCTCCCGCTGCTCGGTCCCTGCTCCTGCCAACCTAGCAGTCCGAAAGCATGTCAAAGTGCAAGTAGATCAATAGGTACCGCTCTGGCGGGAAGGTAAACGGTGTTTCCGTGCGCTGCTCTGGTTCGCCAGAAGCGGCTTAGTTATGCTGGCCACATGACCCGGAAGCTGTACGCCGGCTTCCTCGGCCAATAAAGCGAGATGAGCGCCGCAACCCCAGAGTCGGCCACGACTGGACCTAATGGTCAGGGGTCCCTTTACCTTTTACCTAGCAGTGAGATTATACCCACCAAAAAAGCAACAACAGTTTTTTGGGGGGAGTTGTTGGGCGGGGTGCACCCATAGGAGGAATGTATGATTGAAGCGATTCAACTGTCATAACCTCCTTCACGGCTTGCTCGAGCAAGCAGACGTCACCCAAGGGTGCCACAAGTTGAAGAACCTCCTCAAACGCTCAGGAACGCCCGCCGGATGTGATGGTGCAACCCTTGACACAAGCCCCCCCCAGCCCAGCCTCTGCCCTCCCTCCAGAGTCCTCTAGTTATAGAACACCTCATCCTCCGAGAGGGAGCTGCTATCAACGTATCGGAGGGAGGTGCTACTGCGCTGGAGCCACAGGGACCCCACAGGGCTCTCCTGCCCCGCTTCCTGGGGCAAGGCCTTCGCCAGGCTGTCCATCGGGGTGCTCCACCCGGTGGGGAGGGGGGACTTGCAGCTGGAGAGGGAGAAGGCTGGGAGGCTGCTGTCCAAGTTGGAGGGGCTCCCTGTGCCCTGCGGGGTGAGGAGAAAGGTCCCTGGCCGCAGATAGAGGCCTCTCAGGTCTGGAAGGAGGAGAAATTATTATTATTAATTAAATTTGGGGAAGGGGCTATGGCTCAGGGGTAGGGAGCCCCTACTTTGCCTGCGGAAGGCCCCTGGTTCAATCCCCGCCGGCAGCATTTCTAGGTAGGGTTTGAACCCATTGCTGCCAGTCAGAGTACACAACACTGATCTAGATGGACCAGTGGCCTGATTCAATGTAAGGCAGATTCCTGCGTATCAGGGATAGGGAATCTGTGCCCCCCCCCCGACAAATGATGTTGTGAGTGCAACTCTCCTCAGCCTCGGCTAGCAGGGCCAATGGTGAGGGATGGTGGGAGGGGAAGCTCAAGAGCATTGGGGGGGGGCAGGGCGAAGCAAGGGCTACCTGGACCAATAGCATCCTCAAATGATAACTGGAAGCAACCGCTTCACAAAAGCCTCCAAGGATGGAGAGACGCAATGCTCATTGAAGCTGACAGACGTAACTAACTTAGCACCATTCATTTCATTGGGTCTACTATGGTGGGCTGCAACCCCCCCCAAAACAACATAAAAAAATTGGGAGAACCAGAGGTGGGTTGGAAGTTACCTTGGAGCTGGGGGCCTTCCTGCGAATGCCCTCCATAATTCAGCTCCTCTTCGTCCAGGGAGGACCAGGCGCTCAGCGTGGCTTCGGCGATGGCAAACTGCTCAGCCACACCTGGGCAGGGGAAGGCGGAGGGCAGAAGATGTCAGGGAAGCAGCCGGCCCATGCCACCCCTCCCTGGACCCTCGCAGGTCTTGGGAGAATGAAGCTGCAAGCCAGGCTTAGCCTAAATAAACCTCACACCTTCCCCACCGCCCAAAAGGGAGCCCCTCCTGATCTAGAACGTCCCGGCTTTCTTGGGAACAAAGCTGAGGGCTGGTTTGCAGCTGGGACTACGTCACCCGGTTCCTGCCTGGATTATAGCAGGGAGACTCGGCCAAAATTTACTGCCATTTCCTCTTCTGGGATGCTTGAAAAAGGTGACATTTGTGCCATGCATTTAAAGAGCTCTTAACACCACTTTTAACAGCCATGCCTTTCCCCCAAAGAATTCGGGGAGCTGAGAGCTGGGAGGAGATCCCTCACAGACAGCTACAGTTCCCAGCACCCCTTGACATGCTACAGTTCCTCCTCTGAAGTGTACGCAAGCAGCCTTCATGAGCAGTTTCAGAGGAGAGGTGCAGGACCTCTCAGCGCCCCAAGGACACCAGCACCCAGACAGCATCAGTTGAACATGGTTCTTAAACTGGTGCCTCTTTTATGGGATTGCAAGGCCCCAGCCCCACTGCTGACCTGCTGCAAACCAGGCCTCCTTCAGCTCATCGGTGAGGTCGGCGTAGATCTCCTCCTCCGTCAGGGCCTGCTCCCAGCCCGTCCTCGGAGCGCTCCAGCCCTTCCACTCGATGAGGTGGGCCACGCGGCCACGGGCCATGGCTGTGGGCTTGGTGACGTGGTCTTTGATGCTCTGGACGAGGCCTGTGGGGGGGGGCAGCAAAGATGGAGGAGGCACAATAAGCACACTTGGGAACAGAGGGACGGAATCTATGCCAGCCCCACTGAGAGCCTTGCAGGAAGGTTTCCATGGGAACAAATGCCCCGTACAATAATACTGTTTTGTAGATTGGAAGGTTAAATCGGAATTACTCACTGCCAGTAATTCCGATTTTGCTTTCCTCATATTACTAATGCTTGGTTTATATGATGAATGTATGTTCTATACATTTATTTATTTTGCACACCGTACATCTCCGGGTGGTTCACAATATAAAAACGCAAGATAAAAACACATCATAAAAACCACCATATATTTGTAGGTTGCTACCTTGCAAGGAATCGCCTTTGGCTAGTGCAATAAACGTATTGGATGAAAATGACTGCGTTCTGCGTCTCCTTTGGCCCGACACATCTTTGCTTGCAAGGGAGAACATCAGATTTCAGCCTTTCTGTGGTTAGCAACCCACCTGCCTCTTCAAGCTGGCACCCGCCAGAAATAAACGGAGCAGAACTCAGAACAGCACCAAAAGGGACTCGCTCACATTGCTCCCCCTGCTGCACTGCGAGAGGACGAGCCAAGAGGACGCAGGGTCTGCAAATCTGGGATTGCCGTGGTGGCAGGCAGAAAAGGGGCAGTGGTCCAGGCCCCTGTAGGGACGCAATTGGAAAGGGTGCTGGGTGACTTTGTGATCCAGATGCCAAAGTCCCAACAGGGGCCCCTGGAAGCAAGTAATACCCAGGACTCTCGAAGGGATTCACACAACTGCCTGCTATACGACAGGATTTACAGGCTATGCCCGACACGTTTCAGAATCTGCACCATTTAAAGGCAGAACATTCAGATCAGTTTTTGCTCCTTTTGCATTGTAGTATTCTATTTTGTGGGGACGCGGGTGGCGCTGTGGGTTAAACCACAGAGCCTAGGACTTGCCAATCAGAAGGTCGGCGGTTCGAATCACTGCGACGGGGTGAGCTCCCGTTGCTCGGTCCCTGCTGCTGCCAACCTCGCAGTTTGAAAGCACACCGGTGCAAGTAGATAAATAAGTACTGCTGGGGCGGGAAAGTAAACGGTGTTTCCATGCGCTCAGGCTTCCGTCACAGTGTCCCGTTGCGCCAGAAGCGGTTGAGTCATGCTGGTCACATGACCCGGAAAGCTGTCTGTGGGCAAATGCTGGCTCCCTCGGCCTGAAAGTGATATGAGTGCCGCAACCCCATAGTTGCCTTTGTCTGGGCTTAACCATCCAGGGGTTGTTTTTTTTTTATGACTGCTACCTGCATTCTGGTTAAAAAGGGATGCGGGTGGTGCTGTGGGTTAAACCACAGAGCCTAGGACTTGCCGATCAGAAGGTTGGTGGTTTGAATCCCTGCAACAAGGTGAGCTCCCGTTGCTCGGTCCCTGCTCCTGCCAACCTAGCAGTTCGAAAGCACGTCAAAGTGCAAGTAGATAAATAGGTACCGCTCCAGTGGGAAGGTAAACGGCATTTCCGTGTGCTGCTCTGGTTCGCCAGAAGCGGCTTAGTCATGCTGGCCACATAACCCGGAAACTGTACGCCGGCTCCCTCGGCCAATAAAGGGAGATGAACGCCGCAACCCCAGAGTCGTCCACGACTGGACCTAATGGTCAGGGGTCCCTTTACCTTTATTCTATTTTGTGGGCTGGTGCTTTCCCAGGCCCGAGAAGGCAGGAGTGTTGACATCCAGCTCTTTCACAATGAGCCAATTATATTGTGATCCAGCATAGCAGGAACTGTTTCCTCATGTCTTCCTTCGCTTCTCTCGGGACCATTTTCTCAACACAAACCACACACACCTCTTGAAGTGGGTATTTTCTCTCTCCGCTTCTAGCAGGCCCCTTATGAACAGTTTGCCAGCAGCCAAAAATCCAACAGGTGAAGCACTCCTGGGCATGGATATGCAACGATGGGAAACTTAAGATTGCTTAAAAAAAATAAAATAAAAGAGGAGACAATGCTATTCCTGGAGAATTGGTTCAGGAACAGCCATTGGCCATGACAGCTAAATGAAAATGCCTTGTTCCAAAGTAGCAGAGCTAGGGACACAGGCAAAGGATGCGTGTGGAATTGTTTTGCTAAAGTCTTGCCCTGCTTATGGGTTGGCTCCCAGTACGTTTCTGAGCACAATTCAAAGTGTTGGTGCTGACCTTTAAAGCCCTAAACGGCCTCGGTCCAGAAGGAGCGTCTCCACCCCCATCGTTCAGCCCGGACACTGAGGTCCAGCGCCGAGGGCCTTCTGGCGGTTCCCTCACTGTGAGAAGCCAAGTTACAGGGAACCAGGCAGAGGGCCTTCTCGGTGGTGGCACCCGCCCTGTGGAATGCCCTCCCACCAGATGTCAAAGAGAACAACAACTACCAGACTTTTAGAAGACATCTGAAGGCAGCCCTGTTTAGGGAAGCTTTTAATGTTTGATGGATTACTGTATTTTAATATTTTGTTGGCGCCGCCCAGAGTGGCTGGGGTATAAGTAATAAATTATTATTATTGGTTTTCCAGAGATGTTCTGAAGAGCACATTTGGAAACAGAGAGAGGGCCAGAGCCTGGAAGAAGCAGGGCACATGGTGCAGTTCTGGAAGTCAAGGGTGCGAGGGGAGAGCAGGTGTACCTACCCCCCAGGGAAGAGGTGGCCAGGGCCGTCACGTGGTAGGTGCTGGGGGAGCCGGTGTCTCCACTGGAGAGGAGCCCGCCAGAGGGCTTGAAGCATTTCTGCAAGAAGAGAAAACAGATGGAGTGGGGTCAGGAGTGGGGGGAGTGAAAGAGCAGGACTGGGAAAAGAAGGGGGGTTTCATTCTGACAGGTGCATCACCTGCTTTTGGGTGGAGAAGCCACCTTAGGCAAGAGAGAAAGTTATCTGCCCCCCAGGCCCACTGCTGCCTGCTCTGTTTTGCAGCGGCTCTTACGGGGTCTCTGGCACTAGGAATGGCCATAGCTCAGAGGTAGAGCGCCTGCTTGGCATGCAGAAGGTCCCGGGTTCAATCCCAGGCAGCATCTCCTGGGGGAAAACTGCCTGTGCCAGAAACCACAGAGAAGCTGCTGCCCGTTAGTGTGGACAGTATTGAGCTAGATGGGATCCCACAGTCTGACTCAGCATAAGGACATTTCTTATGTCTCAAAGGAAGAGCACCTGCTTGGCATGCAGAAGGTGCCCGGGTTCTGTCCTTGGAATCTCCTGGTAGGGCTGGGAACGTCTGCCATCTGAGACCCCGGAGAGCCACTGCTGCCAGTCAGTGCAGGCACAGGAGACCAGAAATCTAGGAGCTCCACAGATCCACCACCATTCCCAAGGGAGAGAGATGGGTCATGCCAAAAGCAGTTACCTCGCTGCCCTCCTTCTCTGGGGCATTGGAAAGGCCATGGCTCTCTTGTGGGGCAACAGGGGGGCTTTCCAGTTGAGGGGTGACAACAGCCTGGTCCTTGTGGGCACTTGTGAGGAAATCTGGAAGAAGGAGCAGAAAGAAACCACCAGCAGAGCTTCTGGAGGCAGAAAGGCCTCCTGGGTGGGGAGGGGGCTGTCCTGCTGTGACCTCCTCCCCCCCCCCGTCCCCTGCTACCCCCGCCAGGCTTCTCCACGAAACTGAGGAGAGGCTTTTTTCGAGCAGGGAGAGTGCAAACCAAGAATATTGTAGAGCTGGGAAAAGTTTCAGAAAAGGGCAACCCAAATGATGAAGGGAGTGGAGCAACTCCCCCAGGTGGAAAGATTATGAGGTTTGGGGGCTTGTTAGCTTGGGGGGGGGAGAAGAGCCGTGGGGTGCAGGCTCATAATAGAAACATATAAGATTATGCCTGGTGTTGAGTAAGAAATAAATGTCTTTTCCCCCTCCCTCTCTCATAACATTTGGACCCAGTGGGTCACTCAGAGAAGCTGAATGGTGGGAGATTCAGAGAGCCTTCTGGCGGTTCCGTCATTGCGAGAAGTGAGGTTACAGGGAACCAGGCAGAGGGCCTTCTCAGTAGTGGCACCCACCCTGTGGAACACCCTCCCTTCAGATGTGAAGGAAATATGCAGCTATCTTCTCTTTAAAAGACATCTGAAGGCAGTCCTGTTTAGGGAAGTTTTTAATATTTAATGCTGTATTGTTTTTAACACTCGCTTGGGAGCCGCCCAGAGTGGCTGGGGAAACTCAGCCAGATGGGCGGGGTATAAATAATAAATTATTATTATTATTATTATTATTATTATTATTATTATTATTATTAATATTATACAGTGGTACCTCAGGTTACGTACGCTTCAGGGTACATACTCTTCAGGTTACAGACTCCGCTAACCCAGAAATAGTACCTCGGGTTAAGAACTTTGCTTCAGGATGAGAACAGAAATCGTGCTCCGGCAGCGCGGCAGCAGCAGGAGGCCCCATTAGCTAAAGTGGTGCTTCAGGTTAAGAACAGTTTCAGGTTAAGAAAGGACCTCCGGAATGAATTAAGTACTTAACCCGAGGTACCACTGTAGATATAAAAAGGATGTCCTGCACAGATTTAAACAATGGAACTCACCCCAGCAGGAGGCAATGATAACCACCAACCTAGATGGCTTTTTTGAGGGGGGGATTAGACAAATTCATAGAGGAGGATTACAGCTGTCAAAGGTTATGGCTATGATCTAATCCGGCAGTCTGAATACGAGGAATCACAGTGCGCTGGCGTTATGCTCAGGTCGTCTTCCTTCTGGTTGGCTGCCGCAAGGACAGGAGGCTGGGCTCAGAGGCCTTTGGCTGGATCCAGCAGGTCTCCTGTTCCTTAAATTTTCGAGTCACCTCACATCCGAGGCAATGAAATAAACACACTTCAAATGGGTTTGGATGACGCATCTTCCAGCAGGGAGCCGGGGAGCAAGGGGGACTCAGGACAAACCCAAACGCTCTGTTCCGCAGCTGCTCTTTTTGCATTCAGAAAGGCGCCTACGTGGATCACCCCCCCACTTTTTAATGGGGGGCTCCTTTCAGGACAAAAGTGGCGACCGAGAACCAGCAGGCAGCACCAGACACCTTTAAAGGGGCGCGAGGGGAGTGGAAGGGTGCCCCACAACACCTGCCAGGACCCACCACCTACTAATTCCAGGTCAGGGAGGGAGGAGGTTGGCATTTTGCGCATGCTCAGAGGCACCTTTCTTTGTTACGCCTTCATAGGCCCAGGACTGGCTCTGTAAGTCAACACCAAAGCTTGACCTTTGGGCTTGTTCCGTTCCGCCTTGGCTTGGAGGAGCTGAGGATCCCCGCCATCACGCCCCCTCTGCACTAAATGTAAGGTTCTAGTCCTCACTGATTTCCAACAGAGCCTGTTTCGGTCCTTTGCTCTGCAGAAAGGAGCCAGGGCTCGCTCCATTTTGTCCCATCTTTGCCTAAAGCAGCTATTTCCTTCACTGCCATGACCCCACCTCACTCACTTGGCGAAAAGTGCCTCTTGGAAGGGAGATTTGAATCTTCCCTGAGCTTCCCTCTCTCCCCAGGGTCTGCGTTTCTCAGTCTCTCCTCAACCTTGTCTCAACAGTCTCAGCACAGACAGTCTGGTGCAAACAAGAGAAGCTGAAATTGGCTGCCAGCAGGGGATGGAATCACAGAGAAGCCCTGTTGCCGCTCTGAACATCTCCCACTTCCCTGGGAGTTAAGCCTCTGTTTACACGACCTTCTTCCCATGTCATAAGCACAGTCCCTGAGCTTACAGTCTTCCTCCTGCTTTGCAAGTTTCCTCCCTTGCTTAAGAAACCAGCAGAGCCCCCACGCTTGGGGAAGGTCTCTGTGTGAGTCAAAAGCTGGCACTCACGGCTGCTCACTCCAAGAGGCCTCTTGCTCCTAGGGATCTGCTTTGTCCCCATCTTAAGTTGATCCCCAGTACCAGCTTGGATCCCACCCTAGGGCTTGCTGATCAGAAGGTCGGCGGTTCGAATCCCCGCGACAGGGTGAGCCCCATTGCTCGGTCCCTGCTCCTGCCAACCTACCCATTCGAAAGCACGCCAAAAAGTGCAAGTAGATAAATAGGTACCACTCTGGCAGGAAGGTAAACAGCGTTTCTGTGCGCTGCTCTGGTTCGCCAGAAGCGGCTTAGTTATGCTGGCCACATGACCCGGAAGCTGTACGCTGGCTCCTTCAGCCAATAAAACAAGATGAGCGCCACAACCCCAGAGTCTGCCACGACTGGACCTAATGGTCAGGGGTCCCTTTACCTTTACTGAGCATGTGTAAAATACAAACAAGAGCCCTGTTGGATCCGACCATGGTGGGTTCATTTAGCCCAGCTTCCTCCTTCCCTGAAGAGACCAAGCAGGTGCCTCCCTAGAAACCCACAACTGCGGCTGTGCAGAGGTAGACTGCTCCTGGGTCTGGAGGCCCCATTTAGCCATCTCAGCTGGCAGCAACAGGAAGGCTAGTGGGGCTGGCAATGGATGTGGGGGCGTGTCTCCGGATTCGGAGGGAGCCCGGGGGTCCCAGCTGCTGCTGCTCTGGGTTGGGCGCATAGCTGCCAACGTTTCCCTTTTTTTAAGGGAAATTCCCTTATTCTGAATAGGATTCCTTGCAAGATAAGGGAAAAGTTGACAGCTATGGTTGGGGGGGGTGAGGGGGCAGCAGGGGGCCAGGGCTCCTCAGGTCCTGTTTCCTACCAGTCCACGTGCTCTCCAGCCCACTGCCTGCCCCCCTCCCGTGTCTCTCCAGGGGCCTTGACGGGGAGGCAGAATCCGAACCCAGGACCTGCCTCACCTCAGGTATTCCAAGCGTCTTCCTTCCCAGCGACTGCGAAGGGGGGGGCGGTGAGGAAAATAACAACAGGCTCCCCCCGCCGGGCGCGATTCTGGTCCCTCCGCTGCTGAGCAGCCGCGCGGAAGGAAGCGCAACAGACGCGGGCCAAGAAGCGGGCGGGGGGCGGATTAGGTGAGCCCAGCGCGCCCCCTCCCCCTCCTGCCCGGGCGTCCGGGGGATGGGGAGGGAGAGGAGCAGACCCTTCTCGCTCTCCCTCCCCGTCCCCAAGGGCGGCGGCTTTGCTCATTCGTCCCCGGCGGGCGCCCCTCCGGAGGAAGGGAGCCCCTCTCCCCCTTGACCTTGGGCGGCGCGGCGGCAGAGAGGCTCACCTTTGGTCACGCACGACCCCATGGCGGCCGCCGCTGCCCTCCCCGCCGGGGCGCATCGAGGAGGCACCCGGAGCCGCCCGCGCGTCCGCCTCGCTCCTTTCCCGGCAGCGGCGCCCGAAGCCAGGCGGCGGCGGAGCTGCCTCCGTCGAGGGGCGGCGCCCCCACCCGCCCAGCCCAGCCCAGCAGCCCGACGCCGCGCGCTCCTCGGGGCGGAGATCGCCGCGCCTCCGACAAAGCCGCCTTGAAGGCGGGGAGGGGCGCCGGGGACCCCCGAGGCGGGGACGGGGGGGGGAGCGCTTTCCTCGCCGGAAAAGCCTCCGCGCAACAGCAGCCCCCTCCTTCTCCCGGGTCAGGAGCGAGAGCTTTGGGTGCTCCTCAGAGTAGACCCATTGAAATGCGTGCGCGGGAGCCGGACGCTCTCCGCTGGGCAGATGAGCCGGGATAAGCATCCTGCCGGTGGTTCCCACGCCGCCACCCGTCGCGACTACCGACAGCTTTTGGGGGCGGGGGGGGGGGCGACGAAGTTGCCAGAATAGCGCCACCTGTGAACAAGCAGCTGCCCCCGAAGTTATTGCAGTCCAAAGCAAGAACCTAAGGATAGACACCCGCCTGCCTGGAGCTCTAACCCCTACTCACTGTGTAAACTACCAGCTGGAACCCCTTTTGTCAGGAGAGGGAGCTCTCGCGCTTTGGAAATGAGCCCTGGGATTGCCTACTCGGGCTGGCAGCAGCGGCTCGCCAGCAGGGGTGCTAACTTGAATTAAATATTGGGGGGCGCATAATCGATCACAAGAAACATTGCACACAAAATGTTTGAATTGCAACTTCCATCAACTTTGCAAGGGGGCAGTCCCCTCAATTTGGTGTGTGTATGTGTGAAGGGCAGTGGCGTAGCACAGTTTGCTGGCGCCCAGGGCACGCCTGCACGTTGGGCAGGGCACAGAGGGTGAATGGTTCAGTTGGTTGGCATCCGTCTGTCTCAGTAGACAACAACAGAGCGCACCTTCAGGGGTGAAGTCAACCCACTGGAGCATTATAGCTCCTGCTGTGGCTGGAGAGACTGATGCAGCAGAGACATGTTTTGTTTCAGCTGGGGCAGATAAAGGCATCCAGTTGTGCTGCAACAGATGCACCCTGGCATTTCTTCTCTCTGCAGTGCTCCTTGCAGTCATCCCTCTTCTGGTCACTGCTACAAATGCACAGTGATCTGCAAGGGATTCTCACCCAACAGGAGGCACTCCCTTCCCCGCTCTGGGGCAGCCCACTCCTCTCCTCTCAGCCACCCATCGGAGAGCCCTGCGTCCAGCTCAGTGAAGCCCCTTCACGTCCCCTCCTGCCGGGGTGCCTGGTTGCCTGACGGGCACGATCGGAGGTGAGGCGCCCCTCTCTGGCCTTGTCGTGGCCTGTGCACCTCCCTGCAGAGTCTGCGAGCGGAGCAGGGAAGCGCCCTGTGCTATCCCGGCACCTAGCAAGGATGGCACAGCTGGCAGCCCACCTGATCCGCTTGCTGGCCCTCCTGTGGCGCAAACTCCCCCGGGCGGGGGCTGTTAAGGGGCACCGGGCGCTTAGAGGGAGGCTTCGCTGGAGGTCACCTGGGCTGCGATCTGGGCACCTCCTACATGCAGTGCCGAGTGCACGTCGGACCACGCGATGTAAACGAGCTGGACCGAAGTGCCCCCCCCCTTAAAAAAAGGTTGAAAACTCTGGGAAACAGGGGTTGGGCACCGGCAGAGAGATATTTGTGTCAGGTTCGCAGACACCTCTGGCACGAGTCAGTCCGTTGGGTCCATCTAGCTCAGTATTGTCTACACTGGCTGGCAGCAGCTTTCCAGGACTGAAGGCAGGGAGTCTCTCCGAGTCTTACGCAGAGATGCTGCCAGCAGGGTATTAAACCTGGGAGTTCTGCATGCACACAGCCTTTAGCCACCACCCTTTTAGAAAGCGGCCTCTGGTGGGCCAGTGTGGAGAACAGGGTGCTGGACCAGATGGGCTGCTCTTACACGTCTTGATTCCACTTTTTAGAGCTCTGCTCTGCGCAGGGAGCAAGTCCTTAAGAGGAAAATGTCTGCAACAGCGCAAGTTCAAAGGACTTTATTCGAAATCCAAAATAGTCAAAAAGACACCCATAGGGATGAAAGACATTTTTAAGCGGGATAATTGTACATAGCAGAACACATTTAAAAATAAGGCCACTCCGGACAAAACCAGAGGCTGTCCAAAAACAAAGTCTTAGGAGGAAGAGGAGGATCTCAAGAAGGGAACTGGAGCTCGGGCGCTAAACCACTTCCAAAGTGGGAGAAAAATATTCAGCAGAAGGAAAATCGCTATGCAAACAGTGCATTTGTCGATAAAAGAGCAAGATGCACTTCAAAACAAAGCACAAGTTTTTGTTTTGCTTTTTTTAAAGGCAGGCAGCTGTTTGCACTGCAATCCTTCTTAGGCAGAAATGCCCTGACTGTGGGACTGTGCTAAAATTGTTGAGAGTCTCTGGGATCCTGAAAGCGCAGACCCTCCTCTGCTTGGAGATCTGCCCTGTTGCCTCCCATTGATCAACTGTGACGGACTAGAAGGGAAGAAAGCATGTCTGGCACAGAGAGAACCGCCAGGATTATTTTCCTGTTAAAAAGGCTTGCAGAGAATCCCAACTGAGGTCTCTCTCCCCACAAAAACAAAAAACACGTACATAGCACACTGGAAAACAACTTACAAGTAGCCAGTCCACAGTTCCACCACACTTAAATGAAGACAACTTTTGGTCAATGGGGGAAGGTCATAGGTCAGCGTTAATTCTTGAGAGGGGATGTTGGCGGAGGGATGGAGAGGAGTTAAAAGTTGCTGGAGCCTTTTCGTCCTGGATTCTGGCCACTCTCTTCTCTGTGGCAACTTCCCAAGTAAATCGCGAACACTTTTGCCCCAAAGGTATCAGACCAAGTCTCCCAATTGTGTGTAAAGCACAATTCGTCTCACCCCACCAACCCCAGCATTTAGAAGCTCATTTGAGGTCAATTACTTAAGTCCATTCCTCCTCCTCAGTGGCACGACAACACAGCCCCGCTGTTGCCAGAATGGGGTGTTGTTCAGTAGGGGGTGAGCAGCTGGTCTGGAGGGCTCCAGTGTCAGCCTGCGGGGGAAAACAGTGTCCTTAAGGCCAAGAGATCTGCAGCTCCAGCAATGCCCCCCCACCCCACAACAGCTGCCTGTCACCCCCATTTCCTGGGCTCAGCCACACTGTTTCTTCATGCCCCGACCCCCCAACCCAGGAACTTTATTATTTTAGTTACTCACTGAATTTATCTCCCACCTTTTCCTCCAAAGTGGTGTGCATAGTTCTCTCCCTTAATTAATGCCCTCAAGGTAGGTTAGGCTGAGAGAGGCACTGACTGGCCCGAGGTCACACCAAGGGTGTATCATCCTGGCCCAGTGGAGATTCGAACCCTGGTTCCCCCAGACCCTGGTGCAACACTAACCAGTGGCGTAGCGTGGGGGGTGCAGGGGGGGCTGGCTGCACCAGGCGCAACATCTGGGGGTTAGGGTTAGGGGGCGCAAATCCACGGGTTAGGGGGCACAAATTACTTGCCTTGCCCCGGGTGCTGACAACCCACGCTACGCCACTGACACTAATGACTACATCACCACCATCATCACCACCACCAGGGCTTGCCGAGTGCCCTTCTTCACACCCAGTGCTGGGACACCCAGTGAGAAAGGAGGAGAACATACGAGCCTGCTAGGGAGGTGTGGAAGACCCCCGTCTCTGCTCAGATAAATCTCGTGACCTGCAGGAGCAACAAGGCATGCTTCAGAATCAGCCCGGCTAGTGAACTGACTCAGCTTCTGCAGCCAGTCGGGAACAGTCGATAGATCCATCGCCCTTTTGCTTCAGGTAGCCAGAGCTGAGCAGGATGAGTCAGGGGCCTCCCTCACATTGCCGCACCTTCTATATAGGGCTCATTCTCTCCTCTGCCTCCCTAGGATTCACTCAGACCCCTTCATATACAGACTTCCTGGCACTGCTGAGCACCCCCCACATCCATCACTATGGCCCAAGTACTCCAAGCAGCAGGCCAGATGCAGCTGCCCTTTTAAAATTACCCATAATGACCCTGAACCTAGCATTGGCCTGGGGCATTGTGGGAAACGAAACAGGTGGCTGCAGCCAAAACTGCTTGCCAGCTTGGGCCCGGTGACGGAACAAGGAAGCCCCCGTTCTCTTGCTGCCGTATGTGGAGCCAAGTCCAGTGCCTTCCGGATCATGCTGGACCCTAAAAATGCGCAGCAGCCAGCTGAGTGAATGGCCAGGGATGCTGGGAGTTGTAGTCCAGAAAAGGCCACTGGTCTCCCCAATCCCTGCCTTAGATCACAGAATCACAAGAGTTGGAAGGGGCCATGCACTGCAGGAATATTTCGCCCAGTGTGGGTCTTGAACCCATGGCTATGAGATTAAGAGTCTTGTGCTCTACCAACTGAGCTATCCTTCCTGTGGCAATCGGGGCTGGAAGAGAGGCTTCCCCTTCTCTGAGGAACACAGGAAGACGCCTTCTATCAAGCCACACCACTGGCCCATCTAGCTCAATACTGCCGACACTGATGGGCAGCAGTGGCACGCCAGGCTCCTGCTTCTGAATGCCGGTTGCTGGAAACCACAGGAGGGGAGAAAGTGCTAACGTGCTCCAATCGAACGCTCCTGTGCTTCCCACAGGCAACTGTTCAACCACGATGCTGGGCTGCTAAGTGGCTCATTGGCCTGACCCAGCAAGCTCTTCATGTGGTTGGGGACATTCCCAGCCCTTCCTGGAGATGCTGCCAGCAGGGACCATCTGCTCTGCCACTGAACTACATCCCTTCTCCAAGGAGACACCCCTGCAGGATATGCCCCTCTGGCCTTTAAGCACAGAACTGTTCAGTTTCTGTTAATTGGTTCTCATGGGAAACTTACAGATTCTGGCTTCACACAATTAACTCAAGGCCGTGTCAATTTACTCTTGGCAGAAAGCCAAGGTCAGCTTGACCTAGAAACTACTTACTCTGATTGGTTAACGACCAGCACTCAACTCTGTTATCTAGGATTGCTAGCACAGTGTGATGTTGGGTGTGTTAGGAGTAGGAGTGCTGTGTATGGTTAAGAGAGAGAGAGAGAAAGAAAGAAAGGATTTATTTTGCTTTGTTTTGTATGCAGAAACTCTGCTGGTTTTATTTTTCCTTTTAATAAATCCTGTAAATAGTTATTCTGAGTCTAGCTGACTAGTCATTTCCACCTCAACTAGCTTCTTCGCTGTGCAGGAAAACTCTGCTACGTTTGGGCTAAAGCCATTAGAGCTATGCCTGACACTTCAAAGTTCCATGACACCCCGTCAGAGCCAAGCCAGGCCCTCCCCATAGCTCACCTCTTCCTGGACAGAAGGGTCCTCTGCTCTGAGGTCAGCAGCCGCCTCCTCTTGCAGCAGTAGAGATGGGGCTGGGACCTCCTGATCTCCTTCTCCTCCATCCTCTTTCAGGCGCTTTGCTTTCTGGTCACAGGAAAGGGGCTCTGCCCGCCGCTGGTGGGCACCTTGCTTGCCCTTCAGGACCTCCTCAAGGCCTGCTGCCAAGACCATCTTCTGCTGGGCACACCTGGTCAAATCTGCCGCCAGCTCAGTAGCCTCCTGGGACATGGCTTCTATCTTTACCCTCAGCTGAGCTATGTTGGTCCTGACCGTCTCCAGTATACCATTCTCCTTCTCATCGTCGTTGTCATCTTCGTCGTCGTCATCCTCCTCCTCCTCCTCATCGTCGTCCTCCTCCTTGTCCGACGTGTCATTCTGGATCTTCAACTGGGCTTCCAGCTCTGCCAGCCTCTCCTCCTCGGCCTCCATGTCTCGGCGGGTCTTCTCACACCCTGCACAAACATCTGTCACCTAGAATGTCAAAGGAAAACTCATAAAATATGTTTAAACAGGGCTCACAGCTGCTACAGCTCCCATTAACATCTCTCACCACTGGCCACCCATGCTGACTCTTGGGACTGGTGGGAGTTGGGGGCCAACAAGATA
Source organism: Podarcis raffonei (assembly GCF_027172205.1). NCBI lineage: Eukaryota > Metazoa > Chordata > Lepidosauria > Squamata > Lacertidae > Podarcis > Podarcis raffonei. The sequence goes on along the minus strand of NC_070609.1, from coordinate 81,522,509 downwards.
TGGGGGGCCATAGTTGAAGCAGACCGTCACTAGTTTGCTGCCCCTGCTGCCCTCACCACAACCTGGCCTTCTTTGAGCACACATAGGGGGAGTCTGTGGCCCCCTCGCCAGCTATAGCTGGGCTGCAGTCTCAACCTTCCCTGCCCATGAGCCATGTTGCTCCAACAGGAACGGTGGTGGCCCTGAAGTGTGAATGGGGCCCCCTTTGCAACCAGCAATGACATCTGGATAACCATTGTTATCTTCTCCAATGGGATTCCATGACAGATCACATTAAAAATAAACCACATTTCCTATTTTTCTTAAAATGGCTGTATAGTGGTACCTCGGGTTACAGATGCTTCAGGTTACAGACTCCGCTAACCCAGGAATAGTACCTCGGGTTAAGAACTTTGCTTCAGGGTGAGAACAGAAATCATGCTCCGGCGGCGCGGCAGCAGAGGGAGGCCCCATTAGCTAAAGTGGTGCTTCAGGTTAAGAACAGTTTCAGGTTAAGAATAGACCTCCGGAACGAATTAAGTACTTAACCCGAGGTACCACTGTACTGGATTATCTCACATGTCCAAGTCGCTGGTATGAATGAAAATTTCCTCTGCCTTATCATTTTCAAGTTACTGCAACGGTCCACTTTTACCACGCCAGTGCCACTCACGCTTTGAGTAGTTGTTGAAATATATACAACAACAAAATAATCAGAGCCCTACTCTCACAGTTTGTCTAGCTCAGTGTTGCCCACACGGCCTGGCAGCAGTGGCTCCCCGGGGTGCAGGCAGGAGACACTCTCAGCCTTACCTGGAGACATTGCTGTGGATTGAACCTGGGTCCTTCTGCAAGCCAAGCAAGGGTCTGCCACAGAGTGGTGGCCCTTTAATAAGCTGCCCGATACAGAGGCAGACCCTTGGTCCTGCGAGCTCAGCATGGTTGACACTGACCGGCAGCAGCTCTCTCCAGTAATTCAGGTAGGGGAGTCTTTTCCCAGCCCTCCCTGGAGATGCTGCCAGTGGGGACTGAGCCTGGGGCCTTCTCCATGCAGAGCAGGTGCTCTAGTGCTGAGCTGCGGTCCTTCCTCCACATAGCACAATGAGGGTCACGATCCCCACCAGTCTGTGCCTGCCGACCACCTGTGCGCTGCCGTCCCTCCCTGCCTAACTCTCCAAAGCCTCCTCCCATTTGTTTCTTCTTTTTTTTAATTTTAATTTTTATTGATTTTAATTCGTTTTGCTACATCAAACATTAAAACAAACGAAAAAAACATACATAACACATACACACAAAAAAGAAATACATAAAAAAAGAGAAATAATAATAAAGAAAACAAAAGAAAAAACATCTCCTAACATAAAATACCAACAAATTAGATTACATTTACTAAATAACACACAACACTAATTGACTTCCCTTCATCTCGGTTTCAGAATATATTATATGATTTTTTATCTGCAGTTTCTTTTCCTTAAAAAACTCTTTACATCACAAGTGTTACGTCACACCTACTGTGATTTTTAGATTTTTTACCTCTGTTTCCATATATGTCATAAATTTATTCAATTCTTTGTTAAACTTTATGTCTTTTTGATTTCTTATTTTCTGTGTCATTTTTGCCAATTCTAAATAATCAAATAGTTTGAATTGCCACTCGTTTATAGTTGGGATTTTTGATGTCTTCCAATTCTGCGCTATTAGAGTTCTAGCAGCCACTGTCGCGTACTGAAAGAGTCCAAAGCCTCCTCCCGTTTGTTTCAACAGCAGACAAACTCAAAAAGCTGAACTTGCACCACAAGGCTCAGAAGGGTTCCCCATTAGATGCCCATTCCCCCACCAGCTCATGAAAGACTAGGTCCCATATCTTGCCTGTTGTTGCCCCCCACCCTGCACCGCCCCCCCCCAAGGAGCGAAGCCTTATCTCACCTTCATCTGAAGCATGTCCAGAAGTGATAAGTGGTCCTGGATTTTTTTCTGGGGAACAAGACAGATATTGGCATGAGGATTGGAATCAGCGCCCACAAAGGCCATCTACCCGATATAGCCAGCACCCCCCCTTGCAGTGAAGGGACAGACACTCAGGACCCCCATCCTCACACAGAGAGATCAGGAAAGGCTGCCTGGGTGGCTTAGGTAGTGGCAAGAGAACTTTTGTCAGGGGTAAGGATGTTGTTTTCCATCACTACCAGCCCTGACCATTGGCCACACGGGGTGTTGAGGGAAGAAGAAGAAGAGTTTGGATTTGATATCCCACTTTATCACTACCCTAAGGAGTCTCAAATGGGACGCGGGTGGCGCTGTGGGTAAAAGCCTCAGCGCCTAGGGCTTGCCGATCGAAAGGTCGGTGGTTCGAATCCCCACGGCGGGGTGCGCTCCTGTTGTTCGGTCCCAGCGCCTGCCAACCTAGCAGTTCGAAAGCACCCCCGGGTGCAAGTAGATAAATAGGGACCGCTTATTAGCGGGAAGGTAAACGGCGTTTCCGTATGCGGCTCTGGCTCGCCAGATGCAGCTTGTCACGCTGGCCACATGACCCGGAAGTGTCTCCAGACAGCGCTGGCCCCCGGCCTCTTGAGTGAGATGGGCGCACAACCCTAGAGTCTGTCAAGACTGGCCTGTACGGGCAGGGGTACCTTTACCTTTACCTTTAAGGAGTCTCAAAGTGGCTAACATTCTCCTTTCCCTTCCTCCCCCACAACAAACACTCTGTGAGATGAGTGGGGCTGAGAGACTTCAGAGAAGTGTGACTAGCCCAAGGTCACCCAGCAGCTGCATGTGGAGGAGCAGGGAAGCGAACCCGGTTCACCAGATTACGAGACTACCACTCTTAACCACTACACCACACTGGAGGTGCACCTAGGCTCTCTTGTGCCCTTGGCAAGGAGTTGTGCCCGGCCTCCCAGAGCAGCCGAGGAGCAGTCCGGGGAGTGTGCAAGCAGGCGCCTAGCCAGGGTGGAGAGGTGTGATTTCTGCGTGCCCCCCCCCCGGTCTATGCCATTGGCAGGGTCCAACCCTACGCCTGCCATCTTTCAAAGAAGTTTTTTTAAAAAACTATTTTTGGGAAATTTGCAAACAAGGGTTGCCATATGCCCAGGTTTTCCCGGACATTTTTTGTCGATTGTCAGGGATTCCGCCTGGATGTTCTTTCCAGCGGATGAATCCTGGACGTATGAAGCAGCCTGAAAAGCCTCTGCTCCTGGCAGATTCTCTTAGTCAACAACCTTGTTCAAATCAGGCCTCCTACCCAGCAGTTCCAAGTGCCCCTTTAAGGATCCAGCTCTAAGAGCTACAGGAACACCAGGGTGACAGAAGAAATCAGTGGAGTCCAAGCTCAGAATCTCTCCGCCCCCCCGCTCCCCATGTACCAAGGCTGGTAGTCCTTTCTCCAGGTGAGAAACTCCTTCATTTCAGCAGTTAGACAAGGTGTGCTCCTGGGGCATTTGAAGAAGAAATAAACGCAGCAGCAGCAACAGAAGCATGCTGCCTTTCTGGGACCCATGTCTGCCTATTTGTTGTTGTTGTTGTTTAGTCGTTTAGTCGTGTCCGACTCTTCGTGACCCCATGGACCAGAGCACGCCAGGCACTTCTGTCCTCCACTACCTCCCGCAGTTTGGTCAAACTCATGCTGGTAACCTCGAAAACACTATCCAACCATCTCGTCCTCTGTCGCCCCCTTCTCCTTGTGCCCTCCATCTTTCCCAGCATCAGTGTCTTCTCCAGGGAGTCTTCTCTTCTCATGAGGTGGCCAAAGTATTGGAGCCTCAGCTTCAGGATCTGTCCTTCCAGTGAGCACTCAGGGCTGATTTCCTTCAGAATGCCTATGCAGAAAGTGGGGAATCCCAGCTTATATATCTGGGGAAAATAAGGGGCCTTCAGGACAGAGCTGGAAGCCACCATTTTGCAATCCCAGAGGAAAACCACACTGCGACTTCCCTTAGTTGCTTCCCATTCACCTTCTCTCCCAGGAAAGACATTGTAGAGAAAGAATGAACACAAGAGGATATAAAGGCTTCAAAGAAAGAAAGAAGGAAGGAAGGAAGGAGGGAGGTGTTGCACCCCCCCTATCCAAAGAGCCATCCATCCACAGCAAGAAAGTGGGAGGCAAACTCACCAAGTTCTTCTCAAGGAGGTCAACTGTCTGCATGCTGTCTGCACACCTAGAAAGGGAAATCCAGTCAGTGTCCTGAAGAGAAACAACAAATTTTCAACCCTGAAGCAGGGACTGAGAAGATGAGGCAGGGCTCCGCTCACAGAGGAAACAACACTTTTACCAAGGCAAAAAGAAGTTTTAGTTGCAGGCAAAAGGGGGAATGAACCGAACCAGCCACACAAGCGGTAAAACTTGGGGAGGGATGTGTTGTGAAGAAGTCTGAGATTCCAAATTCATCTCTTTTTCACATAAGCAGCCTCCCTCCCCATACCTTTTTATTCTGTAATTTATCTCTTCTCTGGAAGCCACAAATATACCTTTGCTTATAGATTTCATTCTTGCTGCTGGAATAATTTGTGCTGCATTAGGTGTTTCTGTGCTGCGTTTTCCACAGACATTCCTTCTCTCTTATCACATGGTACCCAATCATTTTTACGGCACTAAAACTTTTTTTGGTTTTGGCTTGTGGACAACTTCAAATATGGGTTATTTTCCATTTCTCATTCTATACTTTTGGCCAAAAAGAAAACAGTGAGAGTCAGCCTTCACTATTATATATTTAAATCATTATTTTAGGCTAGACTTGTATTTTATTCAGATTTTCCAGTATTCTCTATCCTGCATGCCATATTGCTACTTTCCATCTGAAATTGATTCTATTTCCTAGAATTCCACTCTGAATTTGGAGCTCTGTCCCTTTCTTAAACTAAAATGCTATACAGTCAGGACACTTGGAAATGTTATAAATGTTAGCCAGAGAGTTGGTAGAATTTAGGTGGGCTAATGTAGTTTAAATTGTAGTTAATTTTAATCTTGCATATTGTAATCCTTACATATTGCTACAAGTTTTGGGTGCCAGCGTTTGTGGGTTCAAGGCATCCATAATTTATAGAGTAAATGTGGGGTATTAATAAATGCTTGGAGTCAGCCTGGGTGCCAGATGTAGATATAGCAGTGCTGAATCAGCTTCCTGACCAGGAATCACCTGGGAAGAACCATCATGTAGTACAAAAGAAGGTGGTACTGCCTAATAGCAGATGTGGTATGGTGAACAGGCAAAGGCTAGGTTTAGGATTTCAGGCTTGGATGGCAAGGGAAATTGTGGCATTTTGCAAGAGGTTTGAAAAGCAAGGAAGAAGGAGAGCCAGTAGAACTCTTGGTGGGCTGGCTGGAGCATGCTGTAACAAAGGGACAGGCAGCATGGCTGGTTCCTCTGCTTGCAGACCTAAGCCTGCTGCTCCAAACAATAATAGAATCATAGAATTGTGGAGTTGGAAGAGACCATGAGGGTCATCTAGTCCAACCTGCAATGCAGGAATCTTTTGTTCAACGTTGGGTGTGAACCTACAATCTTACGAGTCTCATGCTCTACTGACTGAGCTAATTGATTCAGAAGACCAAATACAGTGGTACCTCGCAAGACGAAATTAATTCGTTCCGCGAGTTTTTTCTTCTTGCGAGTTATTTGTCTTGTGAAGCACGGTTTCCCATAGGAATGCATTGAAAATCAATTAATGCGTTCCCATGGAAACCGCTTGCCGGGCTGGCGGTGCGGAGAAGGGCTTTTCTCCCCACCGCAAGCCTTCAGAACAGGTCCGGGAACAGAGGAGAAGGCGCGCTGCGCTTCTCCTCTGTTCCCGGGGCTTGCGGTGGGAGGAGGGTTTTTCCTCCCCACCGCCAACATTCAGAACAGCATTCTGAATGTTGGCGGTGGGGAGGAAAACCCTTCTCCCACCGCAAGTCTTCAGGACAGGTCCGGGAACAGAGGAGAAGGTGCGCAGCGCTTCTCCTCTGTTCCCGGGGCTTGCGGTGAGAGGAGGGTTTTTCCTCCCCACCGCCAACATTCAGAACAGCATTCTGAATGTTGGCAGTGGGGAGGAAAACCCTCCTCCCACCGCAAGTCTTCGGGACAGGTCCGGGAACAGAGGGGAAGATGCGCCGCGCTTCTCCTCTGTCCCCGGACCTGTTCTGAAGGCTGGCGGTCCACCGTCAGAACAGCCTTCCGAAGGCTGGCGCGGGGAGGAGGTCTCTCCGCCCCACCGCCAGCCTTCGGAAGCGGTCCGGGGACAGTGGGGAAGACGCGCCGCGCTTCCCCGCTGTCCCCGGAGATTTCCCTATGGGCTTTCATCTTGCGAAGCAAGCCCATAGGGAAATTCGTCTGGCGAAGCACCTCGAAAAACGGAAAACTCTTTCTTCTTGCGAGTTTTCCGTCTTGCGAGGCATTCGTCTTGCGAGGTACCACTGTAATCTTCTGCAGATATGAATGCTCTGAACCCTCTCTCCCCTGTAGACTCAGGTTGTGTGTGTGTGAATAAACCATATCATAAAGACACTGCAGTTTCTGCTGTGCCTAACTTCCAAAAGGAAACACAGACCCTGGGTAAACGCCAAGATGATTGGAATCTCACGCAGCTCAGAGATTGGGGTTTTGTTTACCAATATAATGACCACTTAACAGTCTTTCATTCTTATTTTCTTACATTTCCATCACATTTCCCTTCTGCGTTTTACAGAAGTACATTTACATTTTCCTTCTCTAAGATTTGTTTGTGCCTATACTCTGCTTTTAATTACTTTTAATATTGAAACAAAAAAATTAAAGTCATATATCTATATAAAGATATATATATAAGATATAAAGATATTATATATGATAAATGTTCATAACTGCATATATGAACCACATGTCTGAAACCCCACAGAAAAAGTCCTGAAACCATTTTGCCCCTCCCAAATTGACCTCAAATATTTCTCCGCAAGGTCAAAGGAAAATGGAAAAGCTTCCCAATTGTCTTTTCCTTCACAAACCCTGTCTTAAGGGTATGTCTGTGTATGAATAGGGTGAGCCTGTGACCTGGCTCAGGAACTAAGTATTTGTCATTACAAAAGACTGGCCAGGCTCCCCAGAGTATCTAATCAAGTAGCCATTAACAGGTAACCTGTTGCAACAGTTTCAATAAAGATCAGGCTTACTAGCTGTTTTGCTTCTCTGGTTGGCCTCTATTATTTTCTCTGACCAATGGAAAACCTACAAAGGACTTTATAAGGGCTCTTGTGTCCCCCATAAGGGAATAAGGGCAGATTTTTCTTTATTACATATTCTTTCTGGATTATGCTTCCATCGTTCACAAACAAATGCTTCTAACCACCTTGTTTAATATAAAGCTCTACAAAACTGATTCCCGCCTCTGGTCACACCCAGCGGCAACTCTCTTCTCCACTGGAACAAACTGGAAACCTCCCTTTCACACCCACTCCAATATCTTCACTTGCCAGTAACTCCCCATCCTCCCTCCCCAGAGAGGTTTACCCAGGGCAGGGTTGCTGCAGTCTTTACTTGAAGTTTCCTCAGGAGTTGAAAAAAATCAGAATTTTTATATGGCTAAACAGCTGGGGGTTTGTGTGTGTTTTTACAGTTGCCGCTTTAATGTATACCGCCCATGGGTGCAGAAACACGCACAATTATTTATGCCAGAAGCCATTCTGGGAACTTGCCCGTTGAAATGCCGCCCCTGGGTATCAATTATTATTATTTTTTGCATAAACCTACAGGCTGAAGCGCACGGGCTGCGGTTGCAGGACAATTTCATTTTAATTAATCAGTTTATTTATGGAAGTACTTATTAAAGTATTTATGCACTTCTCCCCCCCCCCCCGCGCATAAAACACCAGAGCGAAGCGAAGCAAAATAAACACATATGAGACTTCGGAAAGTTTTGCGGGTTTTTCCCACGCCCGCAGAACGCAGCTAGCCAATCAGAGCTCGACCCCTAAAGCCCCGGATGTTCTCCTGCCAGGGCGGCGGCGGCATCAACTGCCCTCACAACCAGTGACTTTGTCTCTGATTCTATGGGAAGCTAGGGATCCCAGGCGTCCCGCCCCCGAGACAGGAAACGCCCTTCTAGCACTGCCAAGCTCTATGGCGGTCAAGCCGCTTACCCGTCCGCCATCTGACTCCTGCTGTACCCGGCCTTTCGCTCCGCCTCTCCCGTCCTCTCTATTTGAATCATCCCTCCCGTTTCCCGGCATCCCCCGCGCGCCCTGAATTGGTGGCAGGTGGAGCGCGGAGGATGCCGGGAAGCGGCTTGTTCAAATGGGAGCCCCACCCGGAGGAGGACAAGCGAGAAGCTTCGGCTAGAGCGGCAAGATGGCCGGTGCCTAGAGTACAGAGCTGCGCTTCCTGTTTCTTGTGTGACGTTTTATTATTACCCTCTTTAGAGGGGTCAAAGCTAGCCAGCTGCTCCTTAGGAGGGCGCTATGGGGCCCCTTTTAGAGGACGAATCCAAGGGGCAATTAGCCTGTTTGGTTTAAGATAATTTGTTTCCCCTCCCCCCCAATCCTTTCCCCAGAATTTCCGCCCTCCCTTCCCCACAGGTGGGCGGGGTTTGCTGCACCTGGGCTCACCTGGGCAGGTGCCTCACACCTGCTTGAGCCAGCCCTTTTTTTTTGGTATATAATTTTTATTAGTTTTTTAACATATCATTTTCAACAATAATTAAACATACTTTTACATCTTATTCAAATTTTTGACTTCCATCAATCCTGTCTGAAAATTTTCCAATCTACTTTTTTAAAAATAATTTTTATTAGCCGACCAATCAAATCAAATCACATCACATAAATTCCGAATTACAAAGCCGAATTTTAAATTTTTGTTGAGGGGACCCATATTTCAAGTTCCGAAGGGGGATTCCGATCATCTTCTTGCTACTACGTTAATATCCAAATCAGTCCAAATAATGTTCATAATTCTATCCAGTCTTATCTTGCTGTTTCCACATCTCATCTTGTTCGTATGTTTTTTCTTTTTTTCTTTATGATCTCTTCTGATAATCTCCTTAAGCAGATAAACACCAATTATAATCCTGTGTGAATTTTTCCGTTCGTCCAATCCTCATATCAAGATGGTTTCCATATATCATCACTTTCATAAATAACATCGCTCTTTCCATCATTAATCTCTCAAATCTGTCGCTCTTAAGTCCCTCTGAGGAGTCTCACCCACAATATAAAAACAGCTCTATTCCTCCTCCCAGACTTAAGTCCTCCGACAGAACTTGCCAACATGGCGACGGTATTTTTAACTGCGTCATTCTAAAGCTCTTATACTTTCCACTATCTTCTTGAAACATGCTTTGGTTAGAAAATAATCTCCACACAGTCATAAATCCACAGCTTAAGTCATTAAAACGGCATTTCTGACTTGGGGGGGGGGATTCTTGGTTAATCACATAGAGGAAAGAAAGGAAAGTCCCCCCCCCATCCAGTCCCTTTGCCATACCGAGCCTTGCTGATCTTCTCATGATTTATTCTTGTTCTTCCGACCCGTCTTGTTTATCAGAGATCTCTTCAGTTAGCAGTCTTTACTCCCCCTCCTTCCTTGAAATATGTGCATTCGCTTCCTCCTAATTGCTTCTTTTGAAGTTATTGCAGCTAGAGGCGCGGATCAGAGACAGCGTCCAGGAGCGCCGAGATCCACAGGAGGGCTTTCTGCCTAGTGCCCCCATCCCCACAAATTCGGGGGTGGTGTAGGGCACAGCAGGCAAGGGCAGCCCCCCCACAACCTTGGGGGGTAGGGAGGCTATTTACTCCCATCACAGCCTCCTAATTACCTCGTGTGGGTCGGAGAGATGTTATTGTCAGCCATCTTCCGATGCGCCCCTAGTGGCCCCTGAAAATTTTCCAATCTAATCTGTCAGTATGCATTTCTTATCTTCCCTAGTACATTTCAATCTCATAACCAATATCACTATCTTTTTCTACTTTGTAACACTTCGTATATTTCTCCTTACAAAACTTCTTGTAATCCTACTAGCGTAATTTGTTGATTACAGTTGCTCTTCAAATAATTCATATACTTCTTCCAATCTTCTGTAAATCTCTGGTCCCACAGGTTTCAAATCCTTCCTGTCATTTTGTCCAAATTTGCATAGTCCATTAATTTCGCCTGGATAGTGTTCTCAAAGCTACCAGCATGAGTTTGACCAAACTGCGGGAGACAGTGGAAGACAGAAGTGCCTGGCATGCTCTGGTCCATGGGGTCACGAAGAGTCGGACACGACTAAACAACAACAACAAATACTTCTTTCGTCTGAATTTCTTCTTGTTTCCATTTCTGGGCTAACAACACTCTTGCCGTGCTTGAGCCAGCCTTTGACCCACCCTTGCCCAGGAGGACAATGGACGGCTGGCCAGGGCTGGGGCTAAGGCCAAAGAAAAGATGCTGACCCCGTTGTCCAGGCCTCTTCTGGTTTTCTTCCTTCCAGCATCACCCACCCACCCTCCCTAAAATTAATAATTTCTTGCCTCCTTATAATTTCATCCTAGGTCAGCAGTCTTCAAGTTAATGATACGTTTCCTTACAGGCTAATACTTTGCGTTCCAGGTCAGCGGGCGCTGCTGTGGTCGTGAGACCGGGTTTACCGCGTGTGCCTGCAAACAGAAGACAATGCAACACAGGAATATCAGGCTCTGTTTAAAAAACCTTGGGTGGATATCAATGAGTTCCAGTGTTTCGAGAGAGGGAGAAAAACTTTCCCATCCGGTCCATCACCCTATTCTCACAGTGGCCAACAAGATGCCCATGATGGGAGTGTGTAATAAATGTTGGAAGTGTAAGGAGATAGAAGGAACATTTTACCATATGTGGTGGGAATGTAAGAAGGTAAAAAGCTTCTGGGAGATGATCTATAATGAGTTAAAGAAAATGCTGAAATATACTTTTTTTAAAAAACCAGAAACTCTCTTGTTGGGAATACTGGATAATGAAATTAGTGAAAAAGATGTGAAATTAGCTTTGTATGCAGTAACAGCAGCCAGAATTTTGCTGGCACAGAAATGGAAACAGGAAGAGATGCCCACGAAAGAAGAATGGAGGATGAAACTGATGGAATACGCAGAAATGGACAGATTGACAGGGAGAATTAGGAACCAACGTGACCAGAGATTCTCCAATGACTGGAAGAAATTTACAGAGTATATCAAAAATTTCTGTGATGAGCAAATAACGTTTGTTGGCTTTCAAGAAGCTCTGTGAAATTACTGTTAGAAATATTGTTTTAAAAATATGATGTGATTAAGAGTATTTGAGTGCAATATAATATTGGGAAATGTGAGACGAGGATAAAAAATAAACGGAAAATTATCAGACAAGCTGAGGGAAGTTCTGGAAAAAAGGGTTTAAGTTAAAAATGGATGTATAATTTTGTAAAAATGTTTTTTTTAATGGAAAATCTAATAAAAAATATTTATTAAAAAAAAGTTGCCCATGATGGGAAACTCTCAACCAGAATTTGAGCACAACAGCCCTCTCCCCTCATGTGGTTTGCAGTAAACTGCTTTTGTGGTTCTCAGAAGCATTGCAGGCTGTGGTAGCAGAGAATAGGCATCGTGGCTAGTGGCCTTTGATAGCCCTCTCCTCCCTGAATTTATCTAATCCTCTTAAAATGCCATCCAAGTGGCCACCTCTGCCCTCCTGTGGCAGTGAGTTCCAGAGTCTGACTGCTGTGCCTGAAGAAGTACTTTCTTTTATCCGTTCTGAATCTTCCAACACTCAGTTTTGTTGGATTTCCACGAGTTCTAGTGACTTGCCGGCAGAGGGAGATCTTGTACCAGCAAATCATCCCAGCCTGACTCAGGAATGCTGGAGCTTAAGACACGCTTTCCTCAAGGGATCCCTCTTCTTCATGGTAATCTTCCAGGATGCAGCCCTGGCCTTCAGTTTCAGCAGGGGTGGACGACCTCACTTCAGGGTTCCAATGTGACCCTTGAGACTGTCCTCAAGCCACACCCCTCACCAGCTCTTGCAAGTCTGGAATGTCCCCTTGAACACTCTGACCTTTTGCCAGGCTGTAGAAAGTAGCCCCCTGTCCAAAGATAAGATTTATTGCTCTGCCACTTTTGCCCACTTCTGGTATGTGCCCCCCCTGGAAGGTTTCCCAGAAAGGAAGGTGGCCCTCTGGCTGAAGAAGGCTCTCTCGCCCAGGATCCTGCCATCGCCTCTGCTCCTGGATCCGCTCTCTGTGTGTGCTCTTCATCAGGGGCAAGGCAGCCTAAACAACAGCTGAGCTGCTGCTCTTTGAGATAGCCAGAATCTATGCAGGCCGTATAATTGCTTTGTAAGAATTGCATATAGAACTTGTGTGCCATGCCTTTTTAGACTGTCAACCTTGATGGGCAGGGACCACCTTAATGCTGACTTTTGCAAGTCTTTTTGGTTAAAGGGTGAGGCATGGATAAATTCCTAAAAGAAACAAACCGTGCCGATCCCTCTTTTTCTTTTGCGCAACCTCTACCCTTTTGTGCAAGAGTGCTGGTGGCCCCCTGAAAACTTGCCTGTCCTGCTGGTGGGCGCTGGAGTTGCACTCTATGACAGAGCCACCTCCTTGCCCACTGGGCACCATGAGCTGGCGAGAGAATGGAGAGGAACAGCCCCTGTTTGTTTACCTCCCCTAGGAGCTGGCCCTGATTCATACCCTACTCACAGGGAAGTAGTGCAAGGTGTGGCCTGGCCAGCGTCTTCCTCAAAGCAGCAGCAGCTGCCGCCACCCATCAGCCTGGCTTCCTGGTTCTGCTCAGGGTTTGCTTGAGGCCAGGGTGAATATAGTGGGGTGGGGTTTCCTTTTGCTTCTTCCTGGGGGCAGGGAGTGCTTTATGCCAGGCCAAAGAGGGTGGCTGCTTTCCCCAAACACACACACTTGTTCCTTTAGCAGAGCTGGGGCAGGCTGAATTCCAACAGGTGCAGCTCACCCACACAGAATATGGTGTGTTTAGAACTTTAGATGCCCTTCTCCAAAGCGTCAAGAAAATTTTGCAGGACTGTTTAGCTCTGGGGTGGGTGGGTCAAAAAGGCTCCTTGGCCTTCCAGAGGCAACATAGTTAGGGTTGTAGCCAACCAAGTCACAGCAGACCCATTTAAATTAATGGACCTGTTAGTCATGTCTATGGATTTCATTGAATCTACTCTGAGTAGGATTAACATTGGCTGACTGCAACACGTAGGATTGGGGGGAGGGAGACAGTGGGTTCTGGCCAATGTTGCTCCTGCTCAGAGTAGTGCCATTGAAGTTAACAGACAACATTAGCTTAGGCCTTGTTACTTTCAGTAGGTTGTCTGTGAGCAGGACTGAGTTGACTACAGCCCAGACTACTGGAATATATGGGCTCTCCCAGGGTTTCATCTAACAGTCCTTTCCTCTTGAGCTCTCGTTTGCTATGAGAATACAATTGTACCTTGGAAGTTGAATGGAATCCGTTCCAGAAGTCTGTTCGACTTCCAAAATGTTCGTAAACCAAAAGGCGGCTTCTGATTGGCTGCAGGAAGCTCCTGTAGCCAATTGGAAGCCCCATCGGACATTTGGGTTCCAAAGAACTTTTGCAAACCGGAACACTAACTTCTAGGTTTGCGGTGTTTGGGAACCAAAACGTCTGAGTACCAAGGCGTTCAGGATCCAAGGTATGACTGTACAGCCTCCAGCTTTGTGGACCCCTGAAAGGCTGCCGGGGACTAATAGGAGGAAAAGGCACCATCTTCTGGCTTCCATCCCAGAGGCATCTGTACTGGATGCCTGGTTAGATGCCCAAACACACCCCTGGATTGATCCTGCAGAAGTTGCTATGGAAACAAAAGAAGGCTGCACTTGTTGAATTTCTGCCTGACAGGAAGCCAATCTAAACCACAGGGGGCCCAACTGTCCAGAGGAGCCACTGACACACTTTGCAATGCCAAGGCCAGGCCCTGGAAGAAGATGGAGCAATGATGAGGACAAAGAGTGCCTCTGAGCATGCATTGAGCAACCACATCCAAAACCCACATCTCTAGGTCTTCTTTGGAAAGGAATCATTTCTCGGTCACGGCTTGAAGCTGCTGTTGCGCCACTGGCTCATGATGTCATCACCACCCTGTTTCACTCTGCGTGATGTCACCGCATAACCATGCTCCCATCAGTTGCGTGCACAATTTCTCATCAGGCCAGATCACCAAATGTTTAAAAAGCAGCTCGGCTGCCTTTCGGCTCCACCCAACGATATGCGTCAGGAAGGCTTGTGGCAACATGCAAAAGCCTCGTTTTCCGTAAGGCACGGCAGGTGCCCTTTTGCCACCCTCCTCTTCAAAGAGCCCTTAGTTTTCTAGAGACCCTTTCCCAGCCCCTTGCTCTCAGAGCTGCTATACAAGACCTCTGCTGTCAGCTAACTCCAGGAATCTCTTCCGCAAAGGACAAATCCAGGCCAGATCTTGGAGGAGCTAGAACAAGCCAAGGCTGTCATTGTGCCTGCAGCTGGCGAAAGCCATATGACATATGTGTAGCCTTACATGGCATCTGCTGGCCAGCCAGGGCAGGCCTCCCCGCTCTGCCTGGACCCCTGGAGAGGCTTCCTTAGGCAGTGCAAGGAGGACCAGCACTGAGTGAGAAGGACCAGGAGGAGGACTTGGCTTCGGACTTGGGGCAGAGCAGGCTGGCCCATTAGGGCAAATGGGGCACTGCCTCATCCACCTCAGCCTGCCCCACCCCAGTCTGCCTATCTTAAGGGCTCCCTGCCTTCTTCCTAACCAGACGCAAAGGCACCAACCATCAATGAAGGGGATTTTTGCTGTTATCATCACCTGGATAGGAACGCAAAACTGGCATCCAAGGTTAAAGGTAAAGGTAAAGGTACCCCTGTCCGTACGAGCCAGTCTTGACAGACTCTGGGGTTGTGCGCTCATCTCACTCTATAGGCCGGGAGCCAGCGCTGTCCGCAGACACTTCCGGGTCATGTGGAAAGCGTGACGAAGCTGCATCTGGCAAGCCAGCGCAGCACACGGAACGCCGTTTACCTTCCCGCTGGTAAGCGGTCCCTATTTATCTACTTGCACCCGGAGGTGCTTTTGAACTGCTAGGTTGGCAGGCGCTGGGACCGAACGACGGGAGCGCACCCCGCCGCAGGGATTTGAACCGCCGACCTTTCGATCGGCAAGTCCTAGGCGCTGAGGCTTTAACCCACAGCGCCACCCGTGTCCCAGGTTACGCCACACTATATGGTGTCTGTCTTTATTAAAAAACGATTGAATCGTTGTGTCATCCTTTTCAACTCAAGGACTCAGCTTCAGTCACCAACAGCGTCTTCTCTGCTTCCCCGGAGAGATGCTGCCAGCCAGTGTCGAACACGGTACATGAGGCATAAAGGTTCATTTTCTTCCTATGTTCTGACTGCCGTTGGCTGGCCTGGCTGAGGAAAGAAAGAAAGTTAATTTGGTCGTTGGTTATGGAAAGCTGAGAATGAGAAATTAGATGTGAGTCTGGCCAGCTGGAGTCAGGAAATAGCTGTGTTGACCAATGAAGAACAAAATCCAAAAGGAATGTTTGGGGGATACTTCCAGGGGAGTAGCTATGTTCATCTATTGGAAGTAACAGACGTTCTTGTGCAAAAGGTTTATTAAGAATAATTAGTAATCTGACTTTTAAACTTTGCTTATTTTATGCATCTCTGTGTTTCTGCTGTGATAACTGGGCTTGAGGTTTCAGACTTCTGCATTCTTGTACACTGAGCTGCTGCTGCTGCTACACATTAGTCACAGCCTTTGGCCAGGACAAACAAACATAAGCTTTAAAGGGAAGCAATTTTATTATATAAGATGCTTTTGCGGACGAGGTGCTCCTCAGGTGCACGAAGCTGGCAGGAATATATAAGCTGGCAGGTGAAGAGGAGAACATTGGAGATGGTGGAGTCAAGAGGTGATGAAATGCCAAAAGGACAGAGAAAATCCAGCTGAGGCTTAGCATATGGATGCAGAACAAGTACACTGAGCATTGCCAGCAACAGCAACTGGGAGTAATAAAAACGCCTGTTAACACCTGTAAGAGGAGCAGGGAACGGTTGTTCTGATTTCTCACAGTGCTACTTCCGAGGAGCAAAGATGCCCCTTGATGTTTTTTTTTTTATTTTTTTATAAATTTTTTTATTGCTTTTTTCCAGAATCTAAATCCATCATCAATAACACAACAAAAGCGGTTTTACAGAAAGAAAAAGAAATTAAACAAGAAAAAATTCATTTTTCGAAGTCTTTTTTTTTTTTTTTCATCATCCACTGGACTTCCCCATCTCCTCCATCCCTGCATTCTTTATAATAAATATAAACAGCAAATTAATACCTTGTTTCCTGTGTTTTTGTATTTTCATCTAATTATTCACTCTGAAATTAAAACTTTTCTCAATCATTAACTTTGTTTCTATCAACTCCGAATTTCAATACTGAAGCATATTTACCTCAAACCTTAGCAAATTTTTAACATTCATATATCTTATAATGTTTTTGTAAATAGTCCTTAAATTTTTTCCAATCCTCTTCCGCAGCCTCTTCTCCCAGGTCTCGGATTCTGCCAGTCATTTCGGCTAGTTGCATATAGTCCATCAGTTGTGTGTGCCATTCTTCCAGTGTGGGTAGCTCCTGTGCCTTCCAGTATTTAGCTATGAGAATTCTTGCTGCAGTCGTTGCATATAGAAAGAAGGTTCTGTCTTTCTTAGGTATCCTCTGGCCCACAATGCCCAAGAGGAAGGCCTCTGGTTTCTTCTGAAAGGTATACTTAAATACCTTTTTCAACTCGTTATAAATCATTTCCCAGAAGGCCTTCACCCTCGGGCATGTCCACCAGAGGTGGTAAAAAGTTCCTTCAGCCTCCTTACATTTCCAACATTTATTATCAGACAAATGGTATATCTTTGCAAGTTTGACTGGGGTCATGTACCACCTGTACATCATTTTCATAATATTTTCCTTTAAGGCACTACATGCCGTAAATTTCATACCGGTGGTCCATAACCTTTCCCAGTCCTCAAACATAATGTTGTATCCAATATCTTGTGCCCATTTTATCATGGCTGATTTGACTGTCTCATCTTGAGTATTCCATTTAAGCAGCAAGTTGTACATTCTTGAAAGCACTTTCGTCTTAGGTTCAAGTAATTCTAGTTCTAATTTTGATTTTTCCACCTGGAAACCAATTTTTTTATCTTTTTTAAAGATCTCTAAAATTTGGGCATAGTGAAACCAGTCTCGCACCTTCCCTTTCAATTTTTCAAAGCTCTGCAACCTCCAAGTGTCACCCACTCTTTCTATTATTTCACAGTATTTTGCCCAGCCACCCCCCATATTAAGTATTTTTGTGGCTTTAGCCTCCATCGGTGATAACCACCTCGGAGTCTTGTTTTCAAATAAGTCCTTGTATTTAGTCCAGACAGAAAACAGAGATTTCCTTACAATATGGTTTTTAAACAACTTATGAGACTTTACCTTGTCGTACCACAAATATGCATGCCACCCAAAAGCATTGTTGAACCCTTCCAGATCTAGGACATCAGTGTTTTCTAGCAAAAACCAATCTTTCAGCCAGCAGAGGGATGCAGCTTCATAATACAACCTTAAGTCCGGCAGGGCAAAACCCCCTCTTTCCTTTGCATCTGTTAATATTTTAAATTTTATTCGGGGCTTTTTGCCCTGCCAGACAAACTTCATAATGTCCCTCTGCCACTTTCCAAAACATTCCACTCTGTCCACGATCTGTAGGGTCTGGAACAGAAACAGCATTTTTGGCAATACATTCATCTTTACTGCTACAATTCTTCCCAACAAGGAAAGTTTCAATCTTGACCAGATTTCTAGATCCTTTTTAATTTCAGACCAACATTTTTCATAATTATCTTTAAACAGATTCAAATTTTTCCCAGTCAAGTTGACCCCCAGGTATTTCACTTTATTAACAACGTTTAGTTCTGTTTCCTTCTGAAACCCATCTATTTCTAAAGGTGTCAAGTTTTTTGCCAAAACCTTAGTTTTTTGTTTGTTTAACTTGAATCCCGCCACCCGACCAAACTCAGAAATTAATTCCAATACTCTTTTTGTGCTGGACACCGGCTCCTGTAATGTCAAAACCAAGTCATCTGCAAAGGCCTTCAGTTTATATTGTTTTCCTCCGACCTGTATTCCTTCCACCTGCTGATCCTTCCTGATCAAATTTAGCAAAACCTCAAGGACAGAAATAAATAGCAAGGGTGATAGGGGGCACCCCTGTCGTGTTCCTTTTTCAATTTTAAACTCTTCTGTCACCACATTGTTTACTATCAATTTAGCCTTTTGTTCTGAATATATTGCATCTATGCCATTTTGGAACGCCCTTCCCACTCCCATCCCTTCCAAATTCTTCTTCATAAATTTCCAAGATATATTGTCAAAGGCCTTCTCCGCGTCTATAAATATCAAAACTGCTTTTGTATTCAAATTTGTCTGTAGAAGTTCCAGAACGTCAACAATGTTCCTAGTATTATCTGACAAATGCCTGCCAGGGAGAAAGCCTGCTTGGTCTTTATGAATAACTCCATTTAAGACTTTTTTCAATCTATTTGCCAAAATGTCAGCAAAAATCTTGTAATCCACGTTTAGGAGTGAGATGGGACGGTAGTTCTTAAGTTGAGTCTTTTCAGATTCCAATTTTGGTATCAAAGTGATGAATGCCTCTTTCCACGATTCTGGTGCCCCCTTCCCTTCCATAATTTGATTACATACCTCCATCAATGGCTGAGTCAGGTATTCCTTCAATATCTTATAGTATTTGGAGGTAAGTCCATCTGGGCCCGGGGATTTGCCTAGTTGCATGTTCTGAATGGCATTTTCGATTTCCTGTTGGGTTATTTTATAATTCAGGTCAGTTTGTTTGTCTTGTGTTAGTTTTTGTAGGCCATAGCTTTTTAAAAATTTATTTATTTCAGTCTCCACTTGGGGTCCTTGGGAAAACAATTTTTTAAAATATCTCTGGAAACACTTTCTAATTTCCTCTGGTTTCTGAATACATTCTCCTTCAACCTCTAGATTGGTAACAAAGTTCAGTTTTTGTCTCTTTTTCAGCTGCCATGATAGCAGCTTCCCACATTTATTTGCCGATTCAAATGATCTTTGTTTCATCTGTTTGATTTTCCATTCAACTTCTTGATTTATCAGTTTTGCATATTGTGCTTGATGGAATTTTATTTCTCTCAAAACTTCTTTTGATTTTGGATTTAGTCTCAACTTTTTCTCTCCGTCTTTTATCCTTTCCAAGATCTTGTCCTTTTTACCGTTCCAGAGTTTTTTCTTAATAGAATTCTGCTGTATCAGAAACCCTCTCATAACAGCTTTGCTTGCGTCCCAGATTGTTTTTTTTTCCACCGAAGTGTTCAAATTTAGTTCAAAGTAGTCTTTCATCGTCTTTTGGGCCTTCTTCACTATCTCCTGGTCTCTAAACAATGCATCATTCATTCTCCATCTGAAGGATCCAGCTGGTGTAAGTCTCAAGTCCATTTTCAAGGGGTTATGGTCGGAGCAAGTTTTAGGGCAGATCTCTACTTTTTTGGTCTTGGGTGCCAGTCCTCTAGATATCCAGATTTGGTCGATTCTTGTCCAGGATAGGTGGGCCTCAGAAAAGAATGTTCCCTCTCTACCTAGGGGGTTCTTTGTCCTCCAGATATCAATCAAGTCCATATTGTCTGTGAGTTCAAAAAAAGTCTTTGGTAATCTGCCATCTTTAGTCACATTTTGATTTTGTGACTTATCCATGTGTGTGGAGACAACCCCATTCATATCTCCCATCAGAATGATGTTATTATAGTCCATATGGTCCAGCATTGTCTCATGCAGCTTCCCATAAAATTCAGATTTCCCCTCATTTGGTGCATAAATTCCAATTATCAAAAATTTTTCTCCTTGTGATTGTATTTCGATCGCCAAAATTCTTCCTTGTTCATCTTTGAACACAAATTTTGGTGCTAGGCTCTCCTTTGCATATATCACGACTCCCCTTTTCTTTTCTTTAGCTGATGAAATAAATTCTTGGCCTAGTCGCTTGTTTATTAGCACTCTTCTGTGGAGCCTAGTCACATGGGTTTCCTGGAGACAAATGACGTCTAGTTGTTCTTTCCTCAAAATGTGAAAAATCCTTTTCCTTTTTTCAGGGGAATTTGCCCCATGAATATTCCAACTAAAAAGCTGCAGAGACATCCTGGATCAGCTTGTTAGCCGATGGGGTTGTCTCCCTTCTCGTCTATGTCTGGAGGTGGATCTTTTGTACCAGGCGTGGGGGGTGGCCAGGTACCTGCTGTCCCTTTTCGAAGGTCCTCCCCGTGATCGTTTAGGAATTTTTCTTGCTCTTCTGCTGTTCTGATTCTCACCTTCTTCCCTTTCAAATTAAAAGATAATCCTTGGGGGAATTCCCACCTGTAAGGGATTGTGTTGTTTCTTAATAATCTTGCCAGATCCTTGTATGTAGTTCTTAAGTCCAACAATTGTTTTGGTATGTCTCTGAAGATTTCTGCTGTCTTTCCCTGTATCACCAATGGGTTTTTAAAATGTAGGCCAAGTATGTTGTCTTTTTCTTGCTTGTATCTCAATATGATCAAGCAATCCCTTGGTTTATCTTTCTTGGCCACTCTTCCCAATCTAAAAGCGGTGACGATTTTGAAGTCTTTCTCTTCTGCCAAACCCCAGAACTTGGATATTTCTGCAGTCAAAAAGCCAGCCAAATCTTCCTTTTCTAGTTCTGGAATATTTCTAATCCTAAGATTACTTTCCCGGTTTTTCAGCTCCGCCATAGACAGATAGGCCTGTTGTTCAGTGACCTGTCTACTCAGTGGTCTTACTTCCCCTCTTAATTCCTCAATCCTTTTTTTGTTTTGGTCTGCTTTCGTGTTTGCGTCCTCAGCTAATTTTCGGTTCTCTGATATAGTCTTTTCAAAATTTCCTATCGCCTGTGTGTTTTGAGCAACTTGGTCTGTCAACTTATTAATCGTTGCTGTAACCTGGTCAAATTTAGCCGCTTGTTCATCAGCTTTCTTATTTAATGCTGCCAGTTGATCCAATATTTCTTTAGAAATAGGGTCTAATCCTCCTGCAGCCATATCCTCCAAAACTGGCTGTTTAAATTGTCCTTCTTGCAGACCTGTCACAATTGGAACAGATGATCTACGTGGCTGCACAGGCAAAGTTGATTGCAATAGTTCAGTTTGTTTTGCTTTCTTGGCAGCCCTTGTTTTTCCTGCCACACTCATTCCACAACTGTCTAGGTTTCAAGGTCAAATTGTAAATCCCATGGGAAAAGCAATCATCCAGGCAAAAAGATTTCCAAAACAACCAGCAGTTCTCAGAGGTTTATATTTCCACAATCCAGCAGGGGGAGCTCCCCAAAAGTTTCCACCATTTAATTCCCAAATATGGTAAAATCCAAAATAAGGGGGGGAAACCCTCTAAATTCACTTTAAACTGCAGATGATAAAGGTTCTTTGCGAAGGTGTGAACAACAGTTCCTTTTTTGTAACTGCAAAGTAGCCCAATGTAACTTTATGTCTCTATACACAGTTGCCACAATCTGATGTTACTTTGTATCCAGGCAGCCCGTGAGCTGGGGCTTATAACTTTATAATCCACAAAATATAGAGAGGTATAGCACAGTCTCACAATCAAATCCAAACTTGCAGGGTAAGTTCCAACTTCTTTTAAACTCCTTTCAACGCTTCCGCTTTAAAAAAACTTTGCTCAGTACTTTAAACAGGGACGGAAGACTGACTTCCTTTTTAGCGTCTCCCGCTTTCAGCCGAAATTCACCAATTTGATGTCCAAATAAAGCCTCAAATTTCTTACTCACGAGTTTGTTGTTTCCAATCAAATGTTCAAAGAAGAAAGGTCAGCGCTCATCAGCAGCAGCCGCGCGGCTTCGCTTCCGCGGAAAGAGCGATGGATTCACAGCACCGCTACCCCCTCCACGTTCCGGAGCCCCTTACGGGGTCCCTTCTGCGTATCCGAGGTCGCTCCTGGTGCCCGCCGAATCCCACGGCCACGGGCTCACTCTACCCGTGGTTTTCCTAAACGGGTCGTCGCTGTGCCGCAGCGCACGACCCTTTTCCGCGGAGCCCCTCTTCAACAACTGAAGAGGACCGCCATTGCTGTTTCGCGCCGCCTCCGGAAGTCCAAAGATGCCCCTTGATGGAACCAGCCATCTTTCCTGGCCCTGGTTCATTCATTATTGTTTTTATTGATTTCTTCATTGCCTTACCATCTCAAGGCAAATTGCCCATGCGATAATTAGAAACCACGGGGAAAACAAAAACAAGGAACACATTTAAAACTGAAAGCCCAACAAGTGGGCAAAGACCCCTTTACCCACCTGGGGATGAAGCCAATCAGAACAAAAATGCCTCCAGCTGTTTCCGGAAAGTGTAGACCTAGAGGGGCTCCTGTAGTGTCTTGAGAGGAGGGGTGCTGTTCCACAGAACAGGGGCAGCCATTGGGCAGGGAAAGCTCTTTTGTCAACCAGATGAGAGAGGCTAGGCCCTTGGAGAAAGGCAACTGAAACAGCAGACCTGTCTGCCAAGGGGCAAAACTGCCAATGGCCCATTATCCTTGGTGTGCAGGCCCTGATGCTGCCACAGCCCTGCATCCTCAAATCTGAGGAGGGTCTTTTAACAACCAAGGTGGCCCCACTGCAAAGCACCCTTGGTCTCTCCACCCTTGGAAGGAAACCCTCTTGCTTTGGGCCTGGACCCAAAGCAGCCCGTAGGCAAAATGCTGCTGCCAGGCACCACCTGGTGCCAAGAGGGATCCTGGCAGGGCTGCTGGGGTGCTGGGCGACTGTTATGTACTGAGTTGAATAGGATCCAAAAGGCAGCAGTCTGATTGGTCCTAGAACAATAGGATTCAGAATGCAGCAGTCTGATTGGTCCTAGAACAATGCAGCAGTATGATTGGTTGGCAGGAACTACCCAATCATGCTCCAGATAGAAGTGAATCCACAACCTGATTGGCTTACAGTAGAATTCTGGAATTAGCCAATCATGTGCAGCCCATTGTGTAAATAATGTATATAAAGCAGATACTTTGAGGGGACATTCATTCATTCCTCCTCACCACTATGAGCTGAATAAAGAGCATGAAATCACTTTGCGACTCTGAGTATAGTTCAGCGACCCTGCGGGTGGCACTTTCCACAGCCACAGGTAGCAACAGCAGCAGCAGCAGCAGTGCCAGAACTGTGGAAAAGCTTCCTCTTGCCTGCACCTCCCTCACCGTTTCCCAGATGTGGAGTTGATGAAAAGAGCCTGCCTAGCTGCAAAGGAAGCTGTGTGTGCAGGTGTGTGTGCAAAACCTGTCAGCACGCGGGGGGCTCCATCTGGGGGTATGTCCCTCCTCCGTTGCATGGGAGAGGGGGAGCTTAGCTCCCCTCCCAGGTTGCCTCTCTCCCCACCTCTTGGCCAATACCTTGAGGGCTGGGCACGGCAGGAGGTGCGTGCCTGCAGGCGGATTGGCTTTTAAAGTCGCAGTGCTTGATACATGAGGAGCTGCACCCAAGCGAGGAGGTGCCGGAAAAGCCCCTTTCTTTGAACTAGAAACCTTTCGGGCAGCCAGAAGCGCGCAAAGGTTGGCTGCCACCGTTGAGCATGGAGAAGGAAAGCACCCTTCAGGGCACTCTTTTCTAGGTCATTGCTTCACATCCTCTGGGCGTTTCAGGTAGGCTGAGCGACCCCCTGAGCATCACTCCTGCCTCTCCACAAAAGCCCAGAAACCATCATTCTGTGTGGGCAGCACAACAGCAAGAAGGGGTAACATATGCGGCCCTCCAGATGTTGCTGGACTCCAGCTCCCTTCGTCCTTCCACGCTGGCTGTTGGGAGTCCTGCAACTTCTACAGAGCCACGGGTTTCCCATCTCTAAGCTAGACCAACAGTTGCCTTTACTGCCCCACCTCAGCTCCTGCATCACAACTCTGCCTTCTTTTAATGAGGAGATGGACTGTGGCCTTCAGTGTGTTATAGCAAGCTACCGTATTTTTCACTTTATAAGACACACCAGACCATAAGATGCACCTAGTTTTTGGAAGAGGAAAACAGGAAAAAAATATTCTGACTCCCAGAAGCCAGAACAGCCAGCGGGATCGCTGTGCAGCGATCCCGCTAGCTGTCCTGGCTTATGGGATAGCCGCGCACAGCCTCTCCTGGGCAAGGGGAGCCTTCATCCCCTGCCTGGGAGAGGCTGCGCATGGCTAAGGCTCCCGCAAGAGCCGCACTCCCTTTAAAGAGCGGAAAAGCCCCCAAGAGCCGCACACATGCTCCATGCGGCTCTTTAAAGGGAGCGCTGAGCAGAGCCTCCCGCCTGCATTTGCTCCGTAAGACGCACACACATTTCCCCTTACTTTTTAGGAGGGGAAAAGTGCGTCTTATAGAGCGAAAAATACGGCATAACTCCCACCATCATCATCTCTGGCCATCATTGGCCATGCTGGCTGTTGGGGCAGCTGGGGCCCAGCAATGTCTTGCAGGAGGGGGCAGGTGTCCCCCAACCCTGGTTTAAGAGGGTAACCCAAGGATTTCGTTTCATATTTCTGTGGCAAGTCTAAGGGTTTAACAGCTGAGTCAGAAACCAGGAGGTTGGAGCAGTGAGCAATCTTATAACAAGAATTTGGTGGGTCTGGTTTTTTACACACTCTTTGCCCCCCCCACCTCCCTTCTCTCCCCAAAGTGTGTGGGGAAAGGACCCAGTCTTCCCCTCCCCACCTGGTTCTAACGCCTCCAGTGATTCCCGTGGCATTAAGGTGCAGCTGGCGAGAGTATCCATTTCTTACTTGCGATTGCATCACACATCAGAAGCAAAAAAGGGCCATAAAAATCGGGGGCGGGGGCCGCGGAATCCAGCGAGTATCATAAAATTTTGAATAGGTTTTATTTATGGTCCTATAAATATGGAGCGCAACAGGCCGCACAGTTTACAAGATGCATAACGCAGATGGGTTTGGATGGGGGGGTGGAGGAATGAAAAACGACCTGTGGTTCCCCCCGCTGCCCACTGTGGGCTTGTAAATAGTATCCCCGCCGCAGTTTTAAAGGGCTCTACGTGGGACCCTTGAACGGTGATCCATTAAACTTTTCACTGGCCTTCCGTGGGGAGTGTCACGTTTACAAAACCGCCGTTATTCTCAACTCAGGAGCAAACATCCAAAACCGGTTTCCAGGAGGGAAACTGAGGCACTGGCATCTCCTCCTCTCTTTATTTAAAGAGAGGGATACTTGGGCTGTTTGGTCATGTGAATTTAGGGGCCCAACAAGAATGATGGCTATTTCTGTTAAGTTGTGGGTGAACAACTTCTGTTAAGTTGTGGGTGAACATATATTCTTCAAACAGCTCTTGTTTATTCACAGGCCAGAACTGAACTGAACTGAAGGGTTCAGCCAGCCTGCTTATATAGAGCTCCACTACAACGCAACAGTAACAACTTTCTGTAACTATCCAATCACTGAATGTCACTTTCAATTCCTTATTTGCATATGTGGACCTGAGTGAAAACTATCTACAGTATCCTCCTGCTTGCCCAGGGTGAGAACTTCAGTGCATAACAATTTCCATGTACAGAAAGCCAAGTCGGGAAAAACGCTGAAGACCTCTGCTGAAGACCATTCTGGGGGCTGGAAAAATTGAGACTATTTGTGTTTCTGGATGCATGCATGGCAACAGCAGCACCCTTAACAAACTACAGTTCCCAATATTCTTTTTTTGGGGGGGGCGGCGGAATCATTGTATGGCATGTTTGCAAAGATGCCCTTTGTTCTTGGGCACCCAGGCCCCAAAGAATCCAAGCAAGGCTGCTTAAAACAGGTTTTTATGATGGGATGGATGCTTCTCATGAATGCACATTTTTTCGCAGCATCCACACAACACCATTGACATCAAATGCAGTCTCCATCTCCCCACCCCACCATATTTAATTTGGATTTACATTTTCCAGGAAAAATCCAGTTAATTAAGAACAAAGCAACACCCCGTTGTCAGCAACATCCCATTCACACAATTAGGTTCCTGTCTGGAAATAACCTAAGCAATACTCACAGAGAGCAGTCTTATTCTGAGCCAGACCCATTGATGGTATCTAACACCGAGTAAATTGGCAAAAATGTATGAATCAAAATCAAACCAGTGTTGGAAATGCAAAGAGAAATAAGGTACTTTTTTATCATATGTGGTGGTCTTGTAGTAAGGTTAAAGCTTACTGGGAAACGATATATAATGAACTGAAAAAGATGTTTAAAATAACATTTGTAAAAAAAACCCAGAAGCTTTCCTTTTGGGGATTTTAGGGGTAGAATTACCTAAGTATAGAAATTTATTCATGTATGTAACTACAGCGGCAAAAATGTTATTTACCCAAAAATGGAAAGAAGTCCCGATGAAAGAAGAATGGATACAAAAACTTATGGAATATGCAGAAATGGCGAAACTTACCGGAAAAATAAGAAATCAAGCTAACAAACTTTTCATAAAAGAATGGAAATGGTTTACTGAATATTTACAAAAAAACTGTAAACCTATTGCAGGATTACTGTAATAACCTGCAGTTTCATAGGAGTATATATTTAAAGTAGATGAATAAAATAATAAGTTAATTTAAAATATGCAGGAAATGTAAAAAAAATTAATTTAAGGAACTGCATAAAGAAGAGGAAGAAATGTTGGAATGATTGTAAAACTATTGACATGTATGTAACTGAACATCATAAATTAAAAATTAAATATATATATATACTGAGTCAGACCCTTGGTCCATCTAGAAATCAGGAAATGCATGATAAAATTTGCTTACACGTCCTGGCACGTCCTCTTGCAAGATTTAAGTGGTCAGTTTGAGAAGAACCTGTCCTGTCTCCTCTCTGTTCCTAATTCCACACCTGGGAGTCACCTCTTCTTGCTTTGCTTTCTGAATTAAGAGGTCACAAGATACTTCTCAGCACCTTCAGAACCTTAACTGATCGGTTTCATGAGTTTGAGCAGCTTGAAACAGATAAGGCTACAATCCTAAAGGCACTTACTAGGGCAGGGGTAGGGAACCTCATTTGGCAAAGGGCCAAATGTGGCCCTCCAGGCCTCCCTGACTAGCCCTCAGGACTTTGCCCAGGCCACACCTCTCACTGCTCTGCTCCATCATGGTCTTCCCAAGTGTAGAAATCACACCTCTCCACTCCAGCTAGGAGTCTGCCTGCCCTTCTGTGCCCTCTCTGGGACGCTCCTATTCTGTTCTGCACCCAGGTTCTAAATATGAGTCAATGCACCATATTTCTTAAAGTTAGGGCTGCCATACATTCGTAATCTCCTGGATGTAGTCGGGATATGTCCATCAAAAATGGCGTCCGGGAAGAATTTTAAAATGTCTTGGGAAACCCATACAGGAAGGGTTGAATTCTTGACGAATTTCTGAAAAAATAGCTCCTTTTTTGTGATTTCGCAAAAATAAAATGATCGAAAAAAGCTCAACTTCTTTTGTGTCCGGATTTTCACTTCTTGGAATATGGCAAGCTCCATTCCCAACAGGACATGTTGGGTCGCCCAGCAGGGCACCCACAGTAAAATGTTTGCGCTGCCCCGGGACTCACAGCCCCTCAGGAATGGCGCCTATGTCCTGAAATCTTGCTGCTCAAGATTGGGGGGAAACATGCAACCTCTGAAGCAATATATTCCGGAGTTTGCTTTTTTCCCCCATGAAAAGCCCCCTCCTCCTTTTTACCCCTGTAATGTACTGAGTTGAATACGATCCAAAAGGCAGCAGTCTGATTGGTCCTAGAATAGGATTCAGAATGCAGTAGTCTGATTGGTCCTAGAACAATAGGATTCAGAATGCAGCAGTCTGATTGGTCCTAGAACAATAGGGTCCAGAATGCAGCAGTCTGATTGGTCCACAGGAGCCACCCAATCCAGCTCCAGGTGGAAGTGAATCTGCAACCTGATTGGCCTACAGGTGAATCCCAGAATTAGCCAATCATGTGGGGCCCATTGTGTAAATAATGTATATAAAGCAGACATTCTGGGGGAACGTCCATTCTTCCTCACCACTATGAGCTGAATAAAGAGCATGAAATCCACTCTCGACTCCGAGTATATTTCAACCCCCTTCCACCTTCCTTCTGCCAGGGGCGCCCAAGGCCGGGGAGGGTGAGAGGGCAGCAAACTACACCTGCAGTCTCTCTTTCTCGCCCTTTTATTTTTATTTTTGCTGCCGGCCCCTCCCCATTGCTGAGGGGCAGAGAGGGAGGGGGGAAAGGCGGGAAAAATGAGAGCGGCTGAAGGAAAATTAGCAAAGCCGTTCAAAAGAAATAGAGAAAATGTAAGAACCACTGAGGAAAACGAAATCAGATGAGGTGGAGAGGGCTAAGAAACAGGAGGGGAGATCGGTTGAAAGGGGGGAAAAGATGAAAGTGAGGGAATGTCAGGCTCGAAAAGAGTCTTCAAGAGAAAAGGGATGGCAAGAAGCCTGCCTGAGGCTCTGAAGGGATTTTGTGGGCGTGTGGAATTAAGAAGTCAAGGTGGAAAGGGAAGCTGAGGAAGGAGGAGAAGGCGGCATTTCGAAGCTCAAGGGAAGGGAAAGAGGGAGAACCTGAGGAGATGAGAGTTTGTTGGGTGGGGGGAAAGCAGCATAAGAAAAGAAGGGGGAAAGAGAGCGCTGAGGGGGACGAAGGCATGCCAAGAAAGGTCTCACAGAAATATGAGGGAAATAGGAAGGAGGGTGGCAAAGAAGCTGAGGTGTAAAGAAAGGAAGGTGAGCAGCGGGACATGCAGTGGATGAAGGAAAGCTTCAAGAAATAAGCAGGGAGAGGAATATGAGGCAGGAATCAGGAAGAAAAGGTGGTTAAAGAAGCTGAGGTGGAAATCAAGAAAGTGAATGAAGGAAAGCTGAAAGAAAGAGGTATACAATACTAATGCCTCACATCAAATGTAACTGATCAGTAGAAAAGACACCAAGACCAGCAAAAACAAAAGAGACAATGCACATGCTTTTGTAACCTAAGAAACTCCTTAATAAAAATTATTCTAAAAAGAAAAAGAAAGAATGAGGGAAATCTGAATTGCTATGGCCCAAAGACCCATCTAGATTCCAGGGCATTGCACCCTCTCTCATGTCTTCCCTCACCCTCATCAAACTTAAGGAAAATAGCAACCTCAAGGGGCAAAAAACCAACACGCTTGGACACGAAGCGTTAAAATGTGGACTTCTGCCTGGAAAAAAGCGGGGCAAAAGGGAAGTGTGGATAAACCCTGAGAAAAATCTACCCTTAAACTACCCTGAAGAAGGTGATTAATAGGAATTACCGTAGCAGGGAGTAACTAATCCGCACTAGCTGGTCTTGAGTGTGTCTGCTAAATGTCTCCAAATGCAGTAAACTGACACTGTTTAACCGCAGCACCTTTGTTTCTGTCAGCATTATTCAATTCTCCAACAATTACCCTTATTGAGCTTATGAAATGTTTTGTAACACATCAGCAGAAACATTATTATGGGCCTGCCTCTTTTATTCTCCACCCACGCCATGCAAGTTTCATTCCAGTGGCCTCTTGTCTGGAGATATTCGTGATATGCATGGGAAACAGAGGACAGCTCTAGTCTCAGTGGAGTATAAAATTGTTTATTTGTACGATTACAGGGATTGCTCGTTTTTCTTCCTTCAGAAAAAGTGTGGCCACCTCTGGGGAATAAGCGGCAAACATCAGAGCTACATGGAGAAGGAACAGGGATAGATAAGAATCTAAGTTACAGCCTCAAGGGCACTGTACTGTGTGTACAGGGATCTGGTTACCCAAAATGGCACCCAGCCACAAATTAGGGGATCACACCCTTGAGATCTGCTGTTAGATGCTCTCAACCAGTTTTGGAAGTTTGTGCAAAGAGTTTGCAAACAGTTCCCACTTGCACTCCATTGGTACAAGGTAGGCTCCAAATGCCAGAAAGCTGCAGAAAAATGATAGATTGGACCTTTTCATGGTGGGGCTGCTCCTTTGCTTAAATCCAGATTGCAGCCTTGAGGGCTGCCTCCTCCTTGCCACACAACACAAAACTTTGGCAGTGCCACTCCTGCCATAAATCAAGGAGATGAAACATCTGCTGTATTTATCAAACCAATTAGGGAACATCTGGTTGCCTTTCCAAGATATTTCTTTCTCTCACATGCAGGCATATATCCAAAAATAAACTCCCCTTCTTCCACGCCCAGTCTACCATGTGGCACAGACTTGCCAAAACAAAGCAATGTACCAGGTAGAAGAGAAAAGAGAGACATGAGAGAGACACTCTGGAATGGGATTGCTGCAGCAATGACCTGTTGCCATCTGCCTTCTCCAGTTAAGGAGTCAGTGCCATTTGAAATATGGGGCATCCATTCTGTCCTTGTAGAATTTCATGGTTTTGGGATAAGCAGGGGGCAGAGGTGGGATGGATGTGAGTTGGCGCAGCTGAGGCACTACATGAGACCTCTGACCAGCAAAGAAATGCCAAAGTTTATGTGGCGCACCATGGAAACGGTATGGCATTTAGCACCTTGGAAAACCTGATTTGTCCCACTGCCAAAATTGTCCTTTAGTTTCTGCACTCCTTTGAGTCCTGAATGTCCATGGAGCCACTCAAAGCTACTCAGGGAGGATGGTGGCACAATCTCTGATTTGGAACTAGGTAAGCATCAAGTGAGGAGGAATTGAATGTAAGGGGGAATTAAAGAACCTTTTAATGAGGGTGAAAGAGGAGAACGCAAAATATGGTCTGGAGCTCAACATGAAAAAACTAAGATCATGGCCACTGGGCCCATCACCTCCCAGCAAATAGAAGGGGAAGAAATGGAGGCAGTGAGAAATTTTACTTTCTTGGGCTCCATGATCACTGCAGATGGTAACAGCAGTCACAAAATTAAAAGACGCCTGCTTCTTGGGAGAAAAGCAATGACAAACCTAGACAGCATCTTAGAAAGCAGAGATATCACCTTGCTGACAAAGGTCCATATAGTTAAAGCTACAGTTTTCCAAGTACTGATGTATAGAAGTGAGAGCTGGACCATAAAGAAGGCTGATCGCCAAAGAATTGATGCTTTTGAATTATGGTGCTGGAGGAGACTCTTGAGAGTCCCATGGACTGCAAGAAAATCAAACCTATCCATTCTTAGGGAAATCAGCCCTGAGCGCTCACTGGAAGGACAAATCCTGAAGCTGAAGCTCCAATACTTTGGCCACTTCATGAGAAGAGAAGACTCCCTGGAAAAGACCCTGATGTTGGGAAAGATTGAGGGCACAAGGAGAAGGACAGAGGACGAGATGGTTGGACAGTGTTCTCGAAGCTACCAGCATGAGTTTGACCAAACTGCGGGAGGCAGTGGCAGACAGGAGTGCCTGGCATGCTCTGTTCCATGGTGTCACGAAGAGTTGGATACGACTAAATGACTAAACAACAGCAAGCATCAAGGGCATCACAAGATAGATGGAAGTGCTGTTGTGCGATTAAGACAGATAAACTGTATTGCCTTATCAACGTCTACATCTCTCTATTCCAAGTAATGGCCAAATAAACATTTGCACTGTTGCATTTGTTCCCTGGCCAAGCCGGTTCAAGGCAGGTCAGGATTACGCAGGATGGGAAAGGTCTCTGGAACACCAAGGTTCTTTCCACAGGAAGAAAAGGTTCTTGGGAAGCTTTTCTCTGCTCACTTCTATAATTTAGCTGAAATGAGCTGCAGTCACCCATCAACCATGGCTCCTTGTCTTTCATGAGTTTGAGATTGTCACAGACCCTGAGGGCAATTCCTGCTGCATGTTGTAATTGGATCTCAAGACCAGCATCCTCGTCCCATTTTCAGAGGTGACAGCACTGTCAGAGTTAGGGGTGGAGAAAGCAAGTGCAGTAGCTGTATGTAGCATTTCCCCACATTCTCCATTGTGGAGTGCAAACCCACTTGATTTATGTATTTCCTTTCCCCCCTTTTCCATTTGCAGAAATATGACATCTGTGAATTTCAGTAGCACAACCAGTTTGGTGAGCCCCATGATTTCATCCCCAGACATGCAGCAGCCTCTACTCATACTGTGATGCACATCAGATTGTTAACTTCCCCTAAAAATGCACCTTTAGTGGTGCAGACGCATGGCTGTTCTGCAGTCAGCTTGAGTTAATGGCTCTTCTGGACACATTGGCAAACTGACCATGTTGTAGCTTCAGACAGACTTCTTGTAGGAAAAACCTCTGGATCTGGGCACAAAATAACTTGGATGCAAGACAGACCAGCTCAGCTTATTGTAGGGTTGTGCACCATGGAATCTGCAAATCTTAAAATCCATAGCAATGTGGGCAAAAACAGGACATAATTAACAGCTAGCATAATGCCAAAAGGGCCCTGCTTGCATTCCTTGTGTTTTCAGTTGGACAGTCTTCTTCCTGTCCTAGGTTGTACTGCAAAAAAAACCCCACACAAAACCGTCCTAATCCTTCCTACCATGTTCATCATTAACTAGAAATTAGTTTGGCCAACAATGTCAAGATCAGCATGTTCTGAAACCTCTTGAGTTGCTAGAAGCTGGGAGAGACAAACAATGACGCCCCACTTCCCAGATCATTCTGAGGTTTTATTTAAAGCACTTCTGAATGAGCTGCTTTATCATGAAGTTGAGAGGGGCCTTGTCATCCAGGCTCCTTCTCATAAGAACTACATGGCTGTTGCTGGGACTCACTGGTGGGGAGAACGCTGCTGTTGCACCCCAGTCCTGCTTGCGGGTTTCCCACAGGTATGAGGTAGGTCATTGTAAAGACAGGATGCTGCACTAGGTAGGGCACTGGCCAGCAGGCCCTTACCTGAACCAATTCCTATTTGTCAGCAACCTTCTTGAGTGGTCCTGTCTGTCCCCCAGTACCGGGCTCGGCACTCCAGATGAGCTTGACTACTGCAGAACAAAGTAATTTATTGTGACTTGGAAACTATTAATGCAGTCTAAAAATCATATTAGCCTTTTTTGCTGCCACATTACGCAGCTAACTCATGTTCAGCTTATGATCAGCCGGGATCCTTCTCACACGTTCTATTGCCAAACCAGGTTTCCCTCATCCTGTACCCATGTATTTGGGTTTTTGTGTGTACCTAAGATGCAGAAGTTTACATTTGTCTCTGCTGAATTTCATTTTGTTTGTTTCTAACCAGTTTTCTGTTAGGAACCTAAGAAGCTGCCTTATACTGAGCTAGCTGAATTCACTGAATGGCAGCAGCTTGCACGTGTGTTTCTATGTTGTAAACCGCCCTGTGCTCCTCGGATGAAAGGGGGCATAGAAATTTAATAAATAATAAAAATAGTAATAAGGACATGAAAAAAGCCCTGCCAGCATCCTGTTCCCACAGTGGCTCACTAGATGTGCATAGGAAGCTGTCAAGCAGGATATGAGTCCAACAACCCACCGTCCTTCCCACTTGTGTTTCTTGTAGCCCTTGGCTAGCAGCTCTGTGTTTGAGCTCTACTCAGGGCCCTTGCCACTTGCTGTGAACTTAAGGTTAGCAGGCATGGCCCTTTGAGCATTTTTGGGTTGTCAGAATTGGTTTCTATGATCCATTTTAGGTGATGGTAGTGTTGGGATACTGCCGTGGAGATGGGGGCATTTGGCAGGCCCCCAGCTGGCTCCAGCCACCGGCCGGCAGCTGGGCGATCTCCTGTTCCCGGAGCAGCATCAATCAGCGACACGAGCCTCCGAAACCTTTAGAAGCTGTGCACGCTCTTATCAGCAGAGTGAATAAATCCTCACAACGGAAGTGGCGGACAGAGACATGTGTAAGTGTTATTTACAGCAATTTATTCAGCCTAGTTCAGGAACAAAGGAAAAACATGTCTGCTTC
Source organism: Podarcis raffonei (assembly GCF_027172205.1). Classification (NCBI taxonomy): domain Eukaryota; kingdom Metazoa; phylum Chordata; class Lepidosauria; order Squamata; family Lacertidae; genus Podarcis; species Podarcis raffonei. The sequence continues at coordinate 81,488,717 of NC_070609.1, read as the reverse complement.
CCTTTGTCTCCAGCAAAACAGCAAAAGCAATATACAAACGGAAGTTCCCAGCAGACTTGTGCTGGAAGTAAACAGGCATGTGACACACAAAAGCCATGCCTGTTCCTTTTAAGGTGGAATGGAACTATATCCTAACAAGTAGTACATGGGTGTGCATTAAGTGTTTTAATGTATGTTTATAGGGCATTTTGAAAAGGGGCAGTTAGCATGAAGGTCCTGGGAGTGGAAAGCAAAAGATTCCAATTCAGGCCTAGACGAGTTCCCTCTGTTGTTTTCTGGCATTGAAAACAAAAGAAGAGGCCTGCTGGATCTGACCCCATTGCTCCGTTTCTCCACAGTGACGATCCAGCTCCCGCTAGGAAGCTCACAATAATAAATAATAATAAATTTTATTTATATCCCGCCCTCCCCAGCCGAAGCCGGGCTCAGGGCGGCTAACAACAATAAAACAGTACAAAAGTACAGCACAAACAACACTCTAAAATCATTCATTATAAAATTAATTAAATTCAAGCCACTGGCCACCATTGGGCCAGAGCTCCGCGAAGATTGCCGAGGGAGGGAGTCAGGCTGTGCCCTGGCCAAAGGCCTGGTGGAACAGCTCTGTCTTGCAGGCCCTGCGGAAAGATGTCAAGTCCCGCAGGGCCCTAGTCTCTTGTGACAGAGTGTTCCACCAGATTGGAGCCACAGCCGAAAAAGCCCTGGCTCTAGTTGAGGCCAGCCTAACTTCTCTGTGGCCTGGGACCTCCAAGATGTTTTTATTTGAAGACCGTAAGTTTCTCTGTGGGACATACCAGGAGAGACGGTCCCGTAGGTACGAGGGTCCTAGGCCGTATAGGGCTTGAACACTGTAGTCTTTCATGCTCATGCTCTTGCAACTGGTATTCAGTGTAACACAACTTCTTAAGACGGAGTCTCCATTTCACCACCATTCCTTATAACCACTTAATAGCTATGTTGACTATATGGTGGGGGGGGGAGCTGCGAGGGGAAAGGGAAAGGCCAACCACTGTCAAGGTAGGAACATAAATCAGGAAAGACCAAAAATTACTGCTAAGAGAAGAAAACAGAAAAGGGAGGGAACAATGGGAGGCCCATGTCTGTAGCTGGTTGGAGAACAGCCTGAAACTCTGGTTATAGAAACCCTGTGTCATCACCTACAGGAACCTGATGTCTCACTAAGGGATTATTTCAAAATCTCCTGAACAAACCTTAGAGATAGCAATGTCCGACTGTGGCAGATTTACAGCATGGATTTTTATAGCTGCTGACCACAGGCTCTCAGTGTAGATTATGGCTGTCTGCTAGCCTGGGAGAAGTGTGTTTCAGCTGAAGAGGTGAATAATACTGGGGAGTTTGGGGAGGTGTTTCACAGCTGCCAGGTTTCTGTAGTGTGTTTTTTTTTAGAGAAGACTGTGAGAATCAAGGCAGAGGGGAAAAACGATACAAGAGTTTGCAGGAGTCTATGGCTGTGAATCCACCCTAATCCTTAGCATGGGATCTAGTATGCCCCCTTTGTCTCCCTCAGGTCTCTTCAAGTTACCCCGTGTTCACATGTCACATGAAGGATGCAGCTGTGGGTTTTTTTTGTTTCACTTTTTGGTTGCCCTCAGTGAATTAAAATTCTGCTCTCTACCCACCTCTTGAGCAGCCTAACAATTGTGCATTAAATGATGATGAATTCAGTTGCTCACGGTGCTTACATATTTTTTATTTATTTAATCACCTTTTTCATCACACTGCTGTGCTCTGTATTTAGGTAATCTGAACAAAGCACAGAGCTCCCATCACTGGGCACAATCTCTAATGTAGTTTGGAATCCACATAAGCATGTTTTGTGGTGGTGGATAAAGCCCCCCCCCCAATATATTTACCTAGCTGAAGCAGGTGCCCCTGGGATTTTAGTACCTCAAGCAGTTGCCTAGTTTGCAACCTTGCCTCTTCGTTTGAGCCGGCCTTAACTATATGTATCTCCTTTGCTGGGTTTACAGGAATGCCTCAAAGACCCAAAGGCCCTCCACCCCAACAGTGCAAAAACTGTTGGACCCCAAAGAGAACTTGCATGTGTGGACAAGCTCTGTCTTTCTCTGTCTCTCTGTTCAGAGACAAAGAAAGGCGAAAGCCAGGAACCTCCCCCTGCCGCCTCCGCAATCTCAAGACTGCAGAAAAGAGGAGAATGGGGTGGAGCACCCCAGAGAGACCCCACATGACAAGAGAAGCTCCAAATTGACCTGAGAGGTGCTGCATGGACAATAGCTGACCACAAGGTTTTTGCGCCCTCACCAGCTTTGTGCCAGTGCTTTCCTGTGTGCTGCACCAACAACATCCAGGAGGGAGAAAATGCGGCAAATGTTGGCATCCCTTGCTGGTCCAACTCATATTTGGACAAAGCAGGGAATGTGCCTTCGCGGTGTTATTAGGTGTCATTTGGCTGGATGGGTTTCCAAACCAGCAAGCGGTCACCAGAGAAGACAGTAGCTCCTATTCCCTGAGTTTAATGGTTTGAAATGAAGCACAGCTGTTGAGATGGAGTGGCTTTGAGTAACTCGGCCACACCTATGGGCCGCAGTGCAGAATGGTTTCTGTGCCTTTTAATGAAAGAGGCAGATCACATAGTTTTCCTGCTCTAAAGCCACAGCACAGCTGGAGGACAACAGTGCCGGATGAGTTGTTCTGGCAGATTAGGGTAAACAGAGAAGAACCTTTTAACGCTTCCCTGGGTGTGTGGGCTGCAGCTTCAGCCTGGCTTCACTACATCCCATTCTGTTTATTTATCTACCTGTATAATGTGTGTACATTTATCTCTCACGCAGTATACCTGTGACTCTGGGTGAATCACAATGACTTCTATTATTTTTTGCTTTAAAGAGAGGGGCGGGGGAGGAAGGAAGTGTTCCAGAGTCTACATCTGTATACAAATATTTAAAATGTAGAAACTTAAAGAGGCTCCCACGTCACTTCAAGAACAGCGCCACCCCAAATGCCATATTTTAACTGTATAAAATATGCATAACTCTAGATAGATTAACATTCATAATTGGTGCAGCAGCTGAAGATGGGGAGCACCTATTTCCTATTCCAAAACACTAGCGACAATCGGTAGCTGTGCTGGGAGTCATCAAGAGGCAACCTTGGGCACTTGTCTCATGACTGTTTGGGGGTGGGGAGTGGCACTGGTCTAATAGCTGCTTATTCTGTTGGTCATATGCCAGTTGCTTTGATCTTTCTAGCTATCACAATTGCTCTGCCCTCAGCTAATCTCACTGAGGCCTTTTTATTATAGCAATGCCTCTTATCAGATCTGGAACCTCTTGGGCCGCCTGCCAACTGGAAGGGGCATCCCCTCACCTACTGGAGGAGAAGGGTGTGTATGAGGAAACCTACAGTGCCACCTCAGACTTCCTTCCGCTCTCTTTCTACCTTATCAAAGAACTCCCTGGAATTGGCGGGGCGGTGGCCGGACAAGAATGCAGTCAAAAGCTCCCCACCCACCTCTGTGCAAATACGCTTCAACTTGATACGGCCAACAAGGTGACTCACCTGGGGCTGGAAAGAACCTCCTGTCCTTGTGCTGCGGTCAGACGGAGCTGCATTATTATCTTTCTGTTTCATTTTGTAGGGCTGGCACCATCTTAATGGGTTCGTAATTGAGAATATGCCGTGACCCAGACCAGGCAGTGCAACTTTCTTCCCTGCCCTATTACAGGGCAGGTCACA